>NW_026893662.1:337520-675041 GCF_032452875.1 Bos javanicus
CATGCTGCTCAGCTGGCAATAATCAAGTAGATGAGCAGGCAGGAATTACGCAGCACAGGTGGCAATTGTCAAGAAGATGACAGGCAGGAATTGTGCAGCTCAGCTGGAAATGGTCAAGCAGATGAGCAGACAGTAATCACGCAGCTCAGCAGGCCCTGATCACGTGACTGAGCATGCAATGTTCACGTGGCTGATCACACACCTATCACGTGACTGATCATGCACTGATCATGTGACTGATCATGCACTTATCACGTGGCTATCATGCACTGATCACTTGGCTGGACATACACTGATCACGTGCCTGGTCATGCACTGATCACGTGGCTGATCATGCACTGATCACGTGACTGATCATGCACTGATCACGTGTCTGATCATGCACTGATCACGTGGCTATCATGCACTGATCACGTGGCTGATCATGCGATGATCACGCAGCTAACATGTACTGGTCACATGACTGATCATGCACTGATCACGTGGCTGATCATACACTGCTCAGGTAACTGATCATGCACTGATCACGTGGCTATCATGCACTGATCACGTGGCTGATCATGCACTGTTCACGTGGCTGATCACACACCTGTCACGTGACATATCATGCACTGATCACGTGGCACTCATGCACTGATCACGTGGCTGATCATACTCTGCTCACGTAAATGATCATGCACACATCACGTGGCTATCATGCACTGCTCACGTGGCTCATCATGGAATGATCACATAGCTACCATATACTGGTCACGTAACTGATCATGCACTGATCACGTGGATATCATGCACTGATCACGTGGCTGAACATGCACTGATCACGTGGCTGATCACACACCTGTCACGTGACTGATCATGCACTGATCACGTGGCACGCATGCACTGATCACGTGGCTGATCATACTCTGCTCACGTAACTGATCATGCACTGATCACGTGGCTATCATGCACTGATCACCTGGCTGGTCATGCAATGTTCACGTAGCTACCATGTACTGGTCACGTGTCTGGTCATGCTCAGATCTCGTAAATGATCATGAACTGTTCAGTTGACTGATCATGTACTGATCACGTGACTGATCATGCACTGATCACGTGGCTATCATGCACTGCTCACGTGGCTGATCATGCAATGATCACGTAGCAATCATGTACTTGTCACGTGACTGATCATGCACTGATCACGTAATTAATCCTGCACTGATCACATGACTCATCATGCACTGATCACGTGGCTGATCACGCACGTATCACGTGACTGATCATGCACTGATCACGTGGCTATCATGCACTAATCACGTGGCTGAACATGCACTGTTCACGTGGCTGATTATGTACAGATCACGTGAATAATCATGAAGTGATCACGTGGCTATCCTGCACTGATCACGTGGATATCATGCACTGATCACGTTGCTTATCACACACGTATCACGTGACTGATCATGCACTGATCACGTGGCTCATCACGCACTGATCCGGTGGCTGATCATGCACGTATCACGTGACTTATCATGTACAGATCACGTAAATAATCATGAAGTGATCACGTGGATATCCTGCACTGATCACGTGGATAACATGAACTGATCACGTGGCTGATCACACAGGTATCACGTGACTGATCATGCACTGATCACGTGGCTATCATGCACTGATCACGTGGCTATCATGCACTGATCACGTGGCTATCATGCACTGATCACGTGGCTATCATGCACTGATCACGTGGCTATCATGCACTGATCACGTGGATATCCTGCAATGATCACGTGGATAACATGCACTGATCACGTGGCTATCATGCACTGATCACGTGGCTATCAGGCACTGATCACCTGGCTGATCATGCAATGATCACGTAGCTACCATGCACTGGTCACGTGACTGATCATGTACTGATCACGTGACTGATCATGCACTGATCACGTGGCTATCATGCTCTGCTCATGTGGTTGATCATGCAACGATCACGTAGCAACCATGTACTGGTCACGTCACTGATCATGCACTGATCACGTAATTGATCCTGCACTGATCACGTGGCTCCTCATGCACTGATCACGTGGGTGATCACACATGTATCACGTGACTGATCATGCACTGATCACGTGGCTCTCATGCTCTGATCACGTGGCTGTCATGCACTGATCACGTGGATATCATGCACTGATCACGTGGCTGATCACACACGTATCACATGACTGATCATGCACTGATCACGTGGCTATCATGCACTGATCACGAGGCTATCATGCACTGATCACGTGGCTGATCAGGCAATGATCACGTAGCTACCATGTACTGGTCACGTGACTGATCATGCACTGACCACGTAATTGATCATGTGGCTGATCATGCACTGATCACGTGGCTGATCATACACTGATCACATAACTGATCATGCACTGATCACGTGACTGATCATGCACTGATCACGTGGCTATCATGCACTGATCACTTGGCTGGACATACTCTGATCACGTGCCTGGTCATGCACTGATCACGTGGCTGATCATGCACTGATCACGTGACTGATCATGCACTGATCACGTGTCTGATCATGCACTGATCACGTGGCATTCATGCACTGCTCACGTGGCTGATCATGCGATGATCACGCAGCTACCATGTACTGGTCACATGACTGAACATGCACTCATTACGTGACTGATCATGCAGTGATCAAATGGCTATCATGCACTACTCACGTGGCTGATCATGCAATGATCATGTAGCTACCATGTACAGGTCACGTGAATGTTCATACACCCATCAGGTGACTGATCATGCACTGATCACATGGCTATCATGCACTGATCACAAGAATGATCATGCACTGTTCACGTCTATGTCATGCACTGATCACATGACTGCCCATGCACTAATCACGTGGATGATCATACACTAATCTTGTGACAGATCATGCACTGATCACGTGGCTGATCATGCACTGATACCGTGACTGTGCATGGACTGATCACATGACTATCATGTAGTGATCACGTGACTTAATGGCGCTGATAATGTGACTGATCATGCGCTGATCATGTTTGCTATCATACACTGATCATGTGCCTCTGGAGGCAATAAACAAAGAGCTGAGTAGGCACGAATCAAACAGTCAGCAGGCAATAATCATGGAACTCAGCTGTGAGGAATCATGCTGCTCAGCTGGCAATAATCAAGCAGCTGAGCAGGCAGGAATTACGCAGCACAGCTGGCAATTGTCAAGCAGATGACAGGCAGGAATCGTGCAGCTCAGCTGGCAATTGTCAAGCAGATGAGCAGACAGTAATCACGCAGCTCAGCAGGCCCTGATCACGTGACTGAGCATGCACTGTTCACGTGGCTGATCATACACTGATCACGTGACTGATCATGCACTGATCACGTGGCATCATGCACTGATCACGTGGCTGATCATACACTGATCACGTGACTGATCATGCACTGATCACGTGGCTATCATGCACTGATCACGTGGCTGATCATGCACTGATCACGTGGCTCCATATACTGATCACGTGACTGATCATGCACTATCACGTGGCTGATCATGCACTGATCACGTGACTGATCATGCACTGATCACGTGACTGATCATGCACTGATCACGTGGCTATCATGCACTGATCACGTGGCTATCATGCACTGATCACGTGGCTGATCATGCAATGATCACGTAGATACCATGCACTGATCACGTGACTGATCATGCACTGATCACGTGGCTGATCATGCACTGATCACGTGCTATCATGCACTGATCACGTGACTGATCATGCACTGATCACGTGGCTATCATGCACTGCTCACGTGGCTGATCATGCAATGATCACGCTGCTACCATGTACTGGTCACGTGACTGATCATGCACTGATCACGTAATTGATCATGCACTGATCACGTGGCTTATCATGCACTGATCATGTGACTGATCATGTGCTGATCATGTTTGGTGTCACACACTGATCATGTGCCTCTGGAGGCAATGAACATAGAGCTGAGTAGGCAGGAAACAGTCAGCAGGCTATAATCATGGAACTCAGCTCTGAGAAATCATGCTGCTCAGCTGGCAATAATCAAATAAATGAGTAGGCAGGAATTACGCAGCACAGGTGGCAATTGTCAAGGAGATGACAGGCAGGAATCGTGCAGCTCAGCTGGCAATTGTCAAGCAGATGAGCAGACAGTATCACGCAGCTCAGCAGGCCCTGATCACGTGACTGAGCATGCACTGTTCACGTGGCTGATCACACACTGATCACGTGACTGATCATGCACTGATCACGTGGCTATCATGCACTGATCACGTGATTGTCATGCACTGATCACGTAATCATGCACTGATCACGTGGCTATCATGCACTGATCACGTGGCTGATCATGCACTGATCACGTGACTGATCATGCACTGATCACGTGGCTATCATGCACTGATCACGTGGCTGATCATGCACTGATCACGGGACTGATCATGCACTGATCACGGGCTATCATGCACTGATCACATGACTGATCATGCACTGATCACGTGACTGATCATGCACTGATCACGTGACTGATCATGCACTGATCACGTGGCTGATCATGCACTGATCACGTGGCTATCATGCACTGATCACGTGACTGATCATGCACTGATCACGTGGCTATCATGCACTGATCACGTGGATGATCATGCACTGATCACGTGCCTGATCATGCACTGATCACGTGGCTATCATGCACTGATCACGTGACTGATCATGCACTGATCACGTGACTGATCATGCACTGATCACGTGTCTATCATGCACTGATCACGTGGCTGATCATGCACTGATCACGTGACTGATCATGCACTGATCACGTGACTGATCATGCACTGATCACGTGGCTGATCATGCACTGATCATGTAGCTACCATGCACTGATCACGTGGATGATCATACACTAATCATGTGACTGATCATGCACTGATCACGTGGCTGATCATGCACTGATACCGTGACTGAGCATGGACTGATCACAAGACTATCATGTAGTGATCACATGACTTAATGGCGCTGATCATGTGACTGATCATGCGCTGATCATGTTTGCTATCATACACTGATCATGTGCCTCTGGAGGCAATAAACAAAGAGCTGAGTAGGCACGAATCAAACAGTCAGCAGGCAATAATCATGGAACTCAGGTGTCAGGAATCATGCTGCTCAGCTGGCAATAATCAAGCAGCTGAGCAGGCAGGAATTACGCAGCACAGCTGGCAATTGTCAAGCAGATGACAGGCAGGAATCGTGCAGCTCAGCTGGCAATTGTCAAGCAGATGAGCAGACAGTAATCACGCAGCTCAGCAGGCCCAGATCACGTGACTGAGCATGCACTGTTCACGTGGCTGATCATACACTGATCACGTGATTGATCATGCACTGATCACTTGGATATCATGCACTGATCACGTGGCTGATCATACACTGTTCACGTGTCTGACCATGCACTGATCACGTGGCTGATCATACACTGCTCACGTAACTGATCATGCACTGATCACGTGGCTATCATGCACTGATCACGTGGCTGAACATGCACTGTTCACGTGGCTGATCACACACCTGTCACGTGACATATCATGCACTGATCACGTGGCACTCATGCACTGATCACGTGGCTGATCATACTCTGCTCTCTTAACTCATCATGCACACATCACGTGGCTATCATGCACTGCTCACGTGGCTCGTCATGGAATGATCACGTAGCTACCATATACTGGTCACGTGACTGATCATGCACAGATCACGTAAATGATCATGCACTGTTCACGTGACTGATCAAGTACTGATCACGTGGCTGATCATGCACTGATCACGTGGCTGATCATGCACTGATCACGTGGCTGATCATGCACTGATCACGTGGCTATCATGCACTGATCACGTGGCTGATCATGCACTGATCACGTGACTGATCATGCACTGATCACGTGGCTGATCATGCACTGATCACGTGACTGATCATGCACTGATCACGTAACTGATCATGCACTGATCACGTGGCTGATCATGCACTGATCACGTGGCTGATCATGCACTGATCACGTGACTGATCATGCACTGATCACGTGGCTATCATGCACTGATCACGTGGCTGATCATGCACTGATCACGTGACTGATCATGCACTGATCACGTGGCTATCATGCACTGATCACGTGGCTATCATGCACTGATCACGTGGCTGATCATGCACTGATCACGTGACTGATCATGCACTGATCACGTGACTGATCATGCACTGATCACGTGGATGATCATGCACTGATCACGTGACTGATCATGCACTGATCACGTGGCTATCATGCACTGATCACGTGACTGATCATGCACTGATCACGTGGCTATCATGCACTGATCACGTGACTGATCATGCACTGATCACGTGGCTATCATGCACTGATCACGTGACTGATCATGCACTGATCACGTGGCTGATCATGCACTGATCAGTGACTGATCATGCACTGATCACGTGACTGATCATGCACTGATCACGTGACTGATCATGCACTGATCACGTGGCTATCATGCACTGATCACGTGGCTGATCATGCACTGATCACGTAGCTATCATGCACTGATCACGTGACTGATCATGCACTGATCACGTGACTGATCATGCACTGATCACGTGGCTATCATGCACTGATCACGTGGCTGATCATGCACTGATCACGTAGCTCATGCACTGATCACGTGACTGATCATGCACTGATCACGTAATTGATCATGCACTGATCACGTGGCTGATCATGCACTGATCACGTGGCTGATCATGCACTGATCACGTGACTGATCATGCACTGATCACGTGGCTGATCATGCACTGATCACGTGGCTATCATGCACTGATCACGTGGCTGATCATGCACTGATCACGCAGCTATCATGCACTGGTCACGTGACTGATCATGCACTGATCACGTGGCTGATCATGCACTGATCACGTAACTGATCATGCACTGATCACGTGGCTATCATGCACTGATCACGTGGCTGATCATGCACTGATCACGTGGCTGATCACACACTGTCACGTGACATATCATGCACTGATCACGTGGCACTCATGCACTGATCACGTGGCTGATCATACACTGATCACGTGACTGATCATGCACTGATCACGTGGCTATCATGCACTGCTCACGTGGCTGTCATGGAATGATCACGTAGCTACCATATACTGGTCACGTGACTGATCATGCACTGATCACGTGGATATCATGCACTGATCACGTGGCTGATCATGCACTGATCACGTGGCTGATCACACACTGATCACGTGACTATCATGCACTGATCACGTGGTATCATGCACTGATCACGTGGCTGATCATACACTGATCACGTAACTGATCATGCACTGATCACGTGGCTATCATGCACTGATCACGTGGCTGATCATGCAATGATCACGTAGCTACCATATACTGATCACGTGACTGATCATGCACAGATCACGTAATGATCATGCACTGATCACGTGACTGATCATGCACTGATCACGTGACTGATCATGCACTGATCACGTGGCTATCATGCACTGCTCACGTGGCTGATCATGCACTGATCACGTAGCAACCATGTACTGGTCACGTGACTGATCATGCACTGATCACGTAATTGATCATGCACTGATCACGTGACTGATCATGCACTGATCACGTGGCTGATCACACACGTATCACGTGACTGATCATGCACTGATCACGTGGCTATCATGCACTGATCACGTGGCTGATCATGCACTGATCACGTGGCTGATCATGCACTGATCACGTGACTGATCATGCACTGATCACGTGGCTATCATGCACTGATCACGTGGCTATCATGCACTGATCACGTGGCTGATCATGCACTGATCACGTGACTGATCATGCACTGATCACGTGGCTGATCATGCACTGATCACGTGGCTGATCACACACTGATCACGTGACTGATCATGCACTGATCACGTGACTGATCATGCACTGATCACGTGGATATCCTGCACTGATCACGTGGCTATCATGCACTGATCACGTGGCTGATCACACTGGTATCACGTGACTGATCATGCACTGATCACGTGGCTATCATGCACTGATCACGTGGCTGATCATGCACTGATCACGTGGCTATCATGCACTGATCACGTGGCTATCATGCACTGATCACGTGACTGATCATGCACTGATCACGTGATGATCATGCACTGATCACGTGCTGATCATGCACTGATCACGTGGCTGATCATGCACTGATCACGGAGGTATCATGCACTGATCACGTGACTGATCATGCACTGATCACGTGATTGATCATGCACTGATCACGTGACTGATCATGCACTGATCACGTGACTGATCATGCACTGATCACGTGGCTATCATGCACTGATCACGTGGCTGATCATACACTGATCACGTGTCTGATCATGCACTGATCACGTGGCTGATCATGCACTGATCACGTAACTGATCATGCACTGATCACGTGGCTATCATGCACTGATCACGTGGCTGATCATGCACTGATCACGTGGCTGATCATGCACTGATCACGTGGCTGATCATACACTGCTCACGTAACTGATCATGCACTGATCACGTGGCTATCATGCACTGCTCACGTGGCTGTCATGGAATGATCACGTAGCTACATATACTGGTCACGTGACTGATCATGCACTGATCACGTGAATGATCATGCACTGATCACGTGACTGATCATGCACTGATCACGTGACTGATCATGCACTGATCACGTGGCTATCATGCACTGCTCACGTGGCTGATCATGCAACGAACACGTAGCAACCATGTACTGGTACATGACTGATCATGCACTGATCACGTGGCTGATCATGCACTGATCACGTGGCTGATCACACATGATCACGTGACTGATCATGCACTGATCACGTGGCTATCATGCACTGATCACGTGGCTATCATGCACTGATCACGTGGATATCATGCACTGATCACGTGGCTGATCACACACGTATCACGTGACTGATCATGCACTGATCACGTGGCTATCATGCACTGATCACGTGGCTATCATGCACTGATCACGTGGCTGATCATGCAATGATCACGTAGCTACCATGTACTGATCACGTGACTGATCATGCACTGATCACGTAATGATCATGCACTGATCACGTGGCTGATCATGCACTGATCACGTGGCTGATCATGCACTGATCACGTGACTGATCATGCACTGATCACGTGACTGATCATGCACTGATCACGTGGCTATCATGCACTGATCACGTGGCTATCATGCACTGATCACGTGGCTGATCACACACGTTCACGTGACTGATCATGCACTGATCACGTGGCTATCATGCACTGATCACGTGGCTGATCATGCACTGATCACGTAGCTATCATGCACTGATCACGTGACTGATCATGCACTGATCACGTAACTGATCATGCACTGATCACGTGACTGATCATGCACTGATCACGGGACTGATCATGCACTGATCACGTGGCTGATCATGCACTGATCACGCAGCTACCATGCACTGATCACATGACTGATCATGCACTGATCACATGACTGATCATGCACTGATCACGTGGCTTATCATGCATTGATCATGTGACTGATCATGTGCTGATCATGTTTGGTGTCATACACTGATCATGTGCCTCTGGAGGCAATGAACAAAGAGCTGAGTAGGCACGAATCAGTCAGCAGGCAATAATCATGGAACTCAGCTGTGAGAAATCATGCTGCTCAGCTGGCAATAATCAAGCAGCTGAGCAGGCAGGAATTACGCAGCACAGGTGGCAATTGTCAAGCAGATGACAGGCAGGAATCGTGCAGCTCAGCTGGCAATTGTCAAGCAGATGAGCAGACAGTAATCACGCAGCTCAGCAGGCCCTGATCACGTGACTGAGCATGCACTGTTCACGTGGCTGATCACACACTGATCACGTGACTGATCATGCACTGATCACGTGGCTATCATGCACTGATCACGTGGCTGATCATGCACTGATCACGTAATTGTCATGCACTGATCACGTGGCTATCATGCACTGATCACGTGGCTGATCATGCACTGATCACGTGACTGATCATGCACTGATCACGTAGCTATCATGCACTGATCACGTGGCTGATCATGCACTGATCACGGGACTGATCATGCACTGATCACGGCGCTATCATGCACTGATCACGTGACTGATCATGCACTGATCACGTGGCTGATCATGCACTGATCACGTGACTGATCATGCACTGATCACGTGACTGATCATGCACTGATCACGTGACTGATCATGCACTGATCACGTTGCTGATCATGCACTGATCACGTGGCTGATCATGCACTGATCACGTGACTGATCATGCACTGATCACTGGCTATCATGCACTGATCACGTGGCTATCATGCACTGATCACGTGGCTGATCATGCACTGATCACGTGACTGATCATGCACTGATCACGTCTGATCATGCACTGATCACGTGACTGATCATGCACTGATCACGTGGATGATCATGCACTGATCATGTGACTGATCATGCACTGATCACGTGGCTATCATGCACTGATCACGTGGCTGATCATGCACTGATCACGTAGCTACCATGTACTGATCACGTGACTGATCATGCACTGATCACGTAATTGATCATGCACTGATCACGTGACTGATCATGCACTGATCACGTGACTGATCATGCACTGATCACGTGACTGATCATGCACTGATCACGTGGCTATCATGCACTGATCACGTGGCTGATCATGCAATGATCACGTGCTACCATGCACTGGTCACGTGACTGATCATGCACTGATCACGTGACTGATCATGCACTGATCACGTGGCTGATCATGCACTGATCACGTGACTGATCATGCACTGATCACGTGGCTATCATGCACTGATCACGTGGCTGATCATGCAATGATCATGTAGCTACCATGCACTGTCACGTGACTGATCATGCACTGATCAGGTGACTGATCATGCACTGATCACGTGGCTGATCATGCACTGATCACCTGACTGATCATGCACTGATCACGTGACTGATCATGAACTGATCACATAGCTATCATGCACTGATCACGTGGCTGATCATGCACTGATACCGTGACTGAGCATGGACTGATCACATGACTATCATGTAGTGATCACGTGACTTAATGGCGCTGATCATGTGACTGATCATGCGCTGATCATGTTTGCTATCATACACTGATCATGTGCCTCTGGAGGCAATAAACAAAGAGCTGAGTAGGCACGAATCAAACAGTCAGCAGGCAATAATCATGGAACTCAGCTGTGAGGAATCATGCTGCTCAGCTGGCAATAATCAAGCAGCTGAGCAGGCAGGAATTACGCAGCACAGCTGGCAATTGTCAAGCAGATGACAGGCAGGAATCATGCAGCTCAGCTGGCAATTGTCAAGCAGATGAGCAGACAGTAATCACGCAGCTCAGCAGGCCCTGATCACGTGACTGAGCATGCACTGTTCACGTGGCTGATCATACACTGATCACGTGACTGATCATGCACTGATCACGTGATATCATGCACTGATCACGTGGCTGATCATGCACTGATCACGTGGCTGATCATGCACTGATCACGTGACTGATCATGCACTGATCACGTGGCTTATCATGCACTGATCACGTGGCTATCATGCACTGATCACGTGGCTATCATGCACTGATCACGTGGCTGATCACACACTGATCACGTGACTGATCATGCACTGATCACGTGGCTGATCATGCACTGATCACGTGGCTACCATGCACTGGTCACGTGACTGATCATGCACTGATCACGTGACTGATCATGCACTGATCACGTGACTGATCATGCACTGATCACGTGGCTATCATGCACTGATCACGTGGCTGATCATGCACTGATCACGTAGCTACATGCACTGGTCACGTGACTGATCATGCACTGATCACGTGGCTGATCATGCACTGATCACGTGACTGATCATGCACTGATCACGTGACTGATCATGCACTGATCACGTGGCTATCATGCACTGATCACGTGGCTGATCATGCACTGATCACGCAGCTACATGTACTGGTCACGTGACTGATCATGCACTGATCACGTGGCTGATCATGCACTGATCACGTGACTGATCATGCACTGATCACGTGACTGATCATGCACTGATCACGTGGCTATCATGCACTGATCACGTGGCTGATCATGCACTGATCACGTGGCTGATCATGCACTGATCACATGACTGATCATGCACTGATCACGTGACTGATCATGCACTGATCACGTGGCTATCATGCACTGATCACGTGGCTGATCATGCAATGATCACGTAGCTACCATGTACTGATCACGTGACTGATCATGCACTGATCACGTATTGATCATGCACTGATCACGTGGCTGATCATGCACTGATCACGTGGCTGATCATGCACTGATCACGTGACTGATCATGCACTGATCACGTGACTGATCATGCACTGATCACGTGGCTGATCATGCACTGATCACGTGGCTATCATGCACTGATCACGTGGCTGATCATGCACTGATCACGTAGCTATCATGCACTGATCACGTGACTGATCATGCACTGATCACGTACTGATCATGCACTGATCACGTGGCTGATCATGCACTGATCACGTGGCTGATCATGCACTGATCACGTGACTGATCATGCACTGATCACGTGGCTGATCATGCACTGATCACGTGGCTGATCATGCACTGATCACGTGACTGTCATGCACTGATCACGTGGCTGATCATGCACTGATCACGTGACTGATCATGCACTGATCACGTGGCTGATCATGCACTGATCACGTGGCTGATCATGCACTAAATATGTTGCTGATCATGCACTGATCACGTGGCTGATCATGCACTGATCACGTGGCTGATCATGCACTGATCACGTGGCTGATCATGCACTGATCACGTGGCTGATCATGCACTGATCGGCTGATCATGCACTGATCACGTGACTGATCATGCACTGATCACGTGGCTGATCATGCACTGATCACGTGACTGATCATGCACTGATCACGTGGCTGATCATGCACTGATCACGTGACTGATCATGCACTGATCACGGCTGATCATGCACTGATCACGTGACTGTCATGCACTGATCACGTGGCTGATCATGCACTGATCACGTGGCTATCATGCACTGATCACGTGACTGTCATGCACTGATCACGTGGCTGATCATGCACTGATCACGTGGCTGATCATGCACTGATCACGTGGCTGATCATGCACTGATCACGTGACTGATCATGCACTGATCTCGTGTCTGAATCATGCTGATCACGTGACTGATCATGCACTGATCACGTGGCTATCATGCACTGATCACGTGGCTGATCATGCACTGATCACGTGGCTATCATGCACTGATCACGTGACTGTCATGCACTGATCACGTGGATGATCATGCACTGATCACGTGGCTGATCATGCACTGATCACGTGGCTGATCATGCACTGATCACGTGACTTATCATGCACTGATCACGGGTCTGAGTGGTGCTGATCATGTGACTGATCATGCACTGATCACGTGGCTATCATGCACTGATCATGTGCCTCTGGAGGCAATAAACAAAGAGCTGAGCAGGCACGAATCACGCAATCAGCAGGCAATAATCATGGAACTCAGCTGTGATGAATCATGCTGCTCAGCTGGCAATAATCAAGCAGCTGAACAGGCAGGAATCAGACGGCTCAGCTGGCAATTGTCAAGCAGATGACAGGCAGGAATCACGCAGCTCAGCTGGCAATTGTCAAGCAGATGAGCAGACAGGAAACACGCAGCTCAGCAGGCCCTGATCACGTGACTGAGCATGCACTGATCACGTGACTGATCATGCACTGATCACGTGGCTATCATGCACTGATCACGTGACTGATCATGCACTGATCACGTGGCTGATCATGCACTGATCACGTGGCTGATCATGCACTGATCACGTGACTGATCATGCACTGATCACGTGGCTATCATGCACTGATCACGTGACTGATCATGCACTGATCACGTGGCTATCATGCACTGATCACGTGGCTATCATGCACTGATCACGTGGCTGATCATGCACTGATCACGTGGCTGATCATGCACTGATCACGTGACTGATCATGCACTGATCACGTGGCTGATCATGCACTGATCACGTGGCTGATCATGCACTGATCACGTGGCTATCATGCACTGATCACGTGACTGATCATGCACTGATCACGTGGCTGATCATGCACTGATCACGTGGCTGATCATGCACTGATCACGTGCTGATCATGCACTGATCACGTGACTCTGCCTGCTGTGTGGCTGATCATGCACTGATCACGTGGCTGATCATGCACTGATCACGTGATGATCATGCACTGATCACGTGCTGATCATGCACTGATCACGTGGCTGATCATGCACTGATCACGGAGCTATCATGCACTGATCACGTGACTGATCATGCACTGATCACGTAACTGATCATGCACTGATCACGTGACTGATCATGCACTGATCACGTGACTGATCATGCACTGATCACGTGACTGATCATGCACTGATCACGTGGCTATCATGCACTGATCACGTGGCTGATCATGCACTGATCACGCAGCTACCATGTACTGATCACATGACTGATCATGCACTGATCACATGACTGATCATGCACTGATCACGTGGCTTATCATGCACTGATCATGTGACTGATCATGTGCTGATCATGTTTGGTGTCATACACTGATCATGTGCCTCTGGAGGCAATGAACAAAGAGCTGAGTAGGCAGGAATCAGTCAGCAGGCTATAATCATGGAACTCAGCTCTGAGAAATCATGCTGCTCAGCTGGCAATAATCAAGTAGATGAGCAGGCAGGAATTACGCAGCACAGGTGGCAATTGTCAAGCAGATGACAGGCAGGAATCGTGCAGCTCAGCTGGCAATTGTCAAGCAGATGAGCAGACAGTAATCACGCAGCTCAGCAGGCCCTGATCACGTGACTGAGCATGCACTGTTCACGTGGCTGATCACACACTGATCACGTGACTGATCATGCACTGATCACGTGACTGATCATGCACTGATCACGTGGCTATCATGCACTGATCACGTGGCTGATCATGCACTGATCACGTGCTGATCATGCACTGATCACGTGGCTATCATGCACTGATCACGTGGCTGATCATGCACTGATCACGTGGCTATCATGCACTGATCACGTGACTGATCATGCACTGATCACGTGGCTGATCATGCACTGATCACGTAACTGATCATGCACTGATCACGTGGCTATCATGCACTGATCACGTGGCTGATCATGCACTGATCACGTGGCTGATCACACACCTGTCACGTGACTATCATGCACTGATCACGTGGCATCATGCACTGATCACGTGGCTGATCATACACTGATCACGTGACTGATCATGCACTGATCACGTGGCTATCATGCACTGCTCACGTGGCTGATCATGGAATGATCACGTAGCTACCATGTACTGGTCACGTGACTGATCATGCACTGATCACGTGAATGATCATGCACTGATCACGTGGCTGATCATGCACTGTTCACGTGGCTGATCACACACCTGTCACGTGACTGATCATGCACTGATCACGTGGCACGCATGCACTGATCACGTGGCTGATCATACACTGATCACGTGACTGATCATGCACTGATCACGTGGCTATCATGCACTGATCACGTGGCTGTCATGCACTGATCACGTGGCTATCATGCACTGATCACGTGACTGATCATGCACAGATCACGTGAATGATCATGCACTGATCAGTGACTGATCATGCACTGATCACGTGACTGATCATGCACTGATCACGTGGCTATCATGCACTGATCACGTGGCTGATCATGCAATGATCACGTAGCAACCATGCACTGGTCACGTGACTGATCATGCACTGATCACGTGATTGATCATGCACTGATCACGTGACTGATCATGCACTGATCACGTGGCTGATCATGCACTGATCACGTGACTGATCATGCACTGATCACGTGGCTATCATGCACTGATCACGTGGCTGATCATGCACTGATCACGTGGCTGATCATGCACTGATCACGTGACTGATCATGCACTGATCACGTGGCTATCATGCACTGATCACGTGGCTATCATGCACTGATCACGTGGCTGATCATGCACTGATCACGTGACTGATCATGCACTGATCACGTGGCTGATCATGCACTGATCACGTGGCTGATCATGCACTGATCACGTGACTGATCATGCACTGATCACGTGACTGATCATGCACTGATCACGTGGATATCATGCACTGATCACGTGGCTATCATGCACTGATCACGTGGCTGATCACACATGATCACGTGACTGATCATGCACTGATCACGTGGCTATCATGCACTGATCACGTGGCTGATCATGCACTGATCACGTGGCTGATCATGCACTGATCACGTGGCTATCCTGCACTGATCACGTGGATATCATGCACTGATCACGTGGCTATCATGCACTGATCACGTGGCTATCATGCACTGATCACGTGGCTGATCATGCACTGATCACGTAGCTACCATGCACTGATCACGTGACTGATCATGCACTGATCACGTGACTGATCATGCACTGATCACGTGGCTATCATGCACTGATCACGTGGCTGATCATGCACGATCACGTAGCAACCATGCACTGGTCACGTGACTGATCATGCACTGATCACGTAATTGATCATGCACTGATCACGTGGCTGATCATGCACTGATCACGTGGCTGATCACACATGATCACGTGACTGATCATGCACTGATCACGTGGCTATCATGCACTGATCACGTGGCTGTCATGCACTGATCACGTGGATATCATGCACTGATCACGTGGCTGATCACACACGTATCACGTGACTGATCATGCACTGATCACGTGGCTATCATGCACTGATCACGTGGCTATCATGCACTGATCACGTGGCTGATCATGCACTGATCACGTAGCTACCATGCACTGGTCACGTGACTGATCATGCACTGATCACGTAATTGATCATGTGGCTGATCATGCACTGATCACGTGGCTGATCATGCACTGATCACGTAACTGATCATGCACTGATCACGTGACTGATCATGCACTGATCACGTGGCTATCATGCACTGATCACGTGGCTGATCATACACTGATCACGTGCCTGATCATGCACTGATCACGTGGCTGATCATGCACTGATCACGTGACTGATCATGCACTGATCACGTGGCTGATCATGCACTGATCACGTGGCTGATCATGCACTGATCACGTGGCTGATCATGCACTGATCACGTGACTGATCATGCACTGATCACGTGACTGATCATGCACTGATCACGTGGCTATCATGCACTGCTCACGTGGCTGATCATGCATGATCACGCAGCTACCATGTACTGGTCACATGACTGATCATGCACTGATCACGTGACTGATCATGCAGTGATCACGTGGCTATCATGCACTACTCACGTGGCTGATCATGCAATGATCATGTAGCTACCATGTACAGGTCACGTGAATGATCATACACCCATCAGGTGACTGATCATGCACTGATCACGTGGCTATCATGCACTGATCACGAGACTGATCATGCACTGATCACGTCTATATCATGCACTGATCACATGACTGCCCATGCACTGATCACGTGGATGATCATACACTAATCATGTGACAGATCATGCACTGATCACGTGGCTGATCATGCACTGATACCGTGACTGTGCATGGACTGATCACATGACTATCATGTAGTGATCACGTGACTTAATGGCGCTGATCATGTGACTGATCATGCGCTGATCATGTTTGCTATCATACACTGATCATGTGCCTCTGGAGGCAATAAACAAAGAGCTGAGTAGGCACGAATCAAACAGTCAGCAGGCAATAATCATGGAACTCAGCTGTGAGGAATCATGCTGCTCAGCTGGCAATAATCAAGCAGCTGAGCAGGCAGGAATTACGCAGCACAGCTGGCAATTGTCAAGCAGATGACAGGCAGGAATCGTGCAGCTCAGCTGGCAATTGTCAAGCAGATGAGCAGACAGTAATCACGCAGCTCAGCAGGCCCAGATCACGTGACTGAGCATGCACTGTTCACGTGGCTGATCATACACTGATCACGTGACTGATCATGCACTGATCACTTGGATATCATGCACTGATCACGTGGCTGATCATACACTGTTCACGTGTCTGATCATGCACTGATCACGTGGCTGATCATGCACTGCTCACGTGGCTGATCATGCACTGATCACGTGGCTACATGCACTGATCACGTGACTGATCATGCACTGATCACGTGGCTGATCATGCACTGATCACGTGACTGATCATGCACTGATCACGTGACTGATCATGCACTGATCACGTGGCTATCATGCACTGATCACGTGGCTATCATGCACTGATCACGTGGCTGATCATGCAATGATCACGTAGCTACCATGCACTGATCACGTGACTGATCATGCACTGATCACGTGGCTGATCATGCACTGATCACGTGCTGATCATGCACTGATCACGTGACTGATCATGCACTGATCACGTGGCTATCATGCACTGATCACGTGGCTGATCATGCACTGATCACGTAGCTACCATGCACTGGTCACGTGACTGATCATGCACTGATCACGTGGCTGATCATGCACTGATCACGTGGCTGATCATGCACTGATCACGTGACTGATCATGCACTGATCACGTGGCTATCATGCACTGATCACGTGGCTGATCATGCACTGATCACGGGACTGATCATGCACTGATCACGGGCTATCATGCACTGATCACGTGACTGATCATGCACTGATCACGTGGCTGATCATGCACTGATCACGTGACTGATCATGCACTGATCACGTGACTGATCATGCACTGATCACGTGGCTATCATGCACTGATCACGTGGCTATCATGCACTGATCACGTGACTGATCATGCACTGATCACATGGCTATCATGCACTGATCACGTGGATGATCATGCACTGATCACGTGACTGATCATGCACTGATCACGTGGCTGATCATGCACTGATCACGTGACTGATCATGCACTGATCACGTGGCTATCATGCACTGATCACGTGGCTGATCATGCACTGATCACGTGACTGATCATGCACTGATCACGTGACTGATCATGCACTGATCACGTGGCTGATCATGCACTGATCACGTGGCTGATCATGCACTGATCACGTGACTGATCATGCACTGATCACGTGCCTGATCATGCACTGATCACGTGGCTATCATGCACTGATCACGTGGCTGATCATGCAATGATCACGCAGCTACCATGTACTGGTCACGTGACTGATCATGCACTGATCACGTGACTGATCATGCACTGATCACGTGGCTATCATGCACTGATCACGTGGCTGATCATGCACTGATCATGTAGCTACCATGCACTGATCACGTGAATGATCATACACTGATCACGTGACTGATCATGCACTGATCACGTGGCTGATCATGCACTGATACCGTGACTGAGCATGGACTGATCACATGACTATCATGTAGTGATCACGTGACTTAATGGCGCTGATCATGTGACTGATCATGCGCTGATCATGTTTGCTATCATACACTGATCATGTGCCTCTGGAGGCAATAAACAAAGAGCTGAGTAGGCACGAATCAAACAGTCAGCAGGCAATAATCATGGAACTCAGCTGTGAGGAATCATGCTGCTCAGCTGGCAATAATCAAGCAGCTGAGCAGGCAGGAATTACGCAGCACAGCTGGCAATTGTCAAGCAGATGACAGGCAGGAATCGTGCAGCTCAGCTGGCAATTGTCAAGCAGATGAGCAGACAGTAATCACGCAGCTCAGCAGGCCCAGATCACGTGACTGAGCATGCACTGTTCACGTGGCTGATCATACACTGATCACGTGATTGATCATGCACTGATCACTTGGATATCATGCACTGATCACGTGGCTGATCATACACTGTTCACGTGTCTGACCATGCACTGATCACGTGGCTGATCATACACTGCTCACGTAACTGATCATGCACTGATCACGTGGCTATCATGCACTGATCACGTGGCTGAACATGCACTGTTCACGTGGCTGATCACACACCTGTCACGTGACATATCATGCACTGATCACGTGGCACTCATGCACTGATCACGTGGCTGATCATACTCTGCTCACGTGACTGATCATGCACACATCACGTGGCTATCATGCACTGCTCACGTGGCTCGTCATGGAATGATCACGTAGCTACCATATACTGGTCACGTGACTGATCATGCACAGATCACGTAAATGATCATGCACTGTTCACGTGACTGATCATGCACTGATCACGTGGCTGATCATGCACTGATCACGTGGCTGATCATGCACTGATCACGTGGCTGATCATGCACTGATCACGTGGCTATCATGCACTGATCACGTGGCTGATCATGCACTGATCACGTGACTGATCATGCACTGATCACGTGACTGATCATGCACTGATCACGTGACTGATCATGCACTGATCACGTGACTGATCATGCACTGATCACGTGGCTGATCATGCACTGATCACGTGACTGATCATGCACTGATCACGTGACTGATCATGCACTGATCACGTGGCTATCATGCACTGATCACGTGGCTGATCATGCACTGATCACGTGACTGATCATGCACTGATCACTGGCTATCATGCACTGATCACGTGGCTATCATGCACTGATCACGTGGCTGATCATGCACTGATCACGTGACTGATCATGCACTGATCACGTCTATATCATGCACTGATCACGTGACTGATCATGCACTGATCACGTGGATGATCATGCACTGATCACGTGACTGATCATGCACTGATCACGTGGCTATCATGCACTGATCACGTGACTGATCATGCACTGATCACGTGGCTGATCATGCACTGATCACGTGACTGATCATGCACTGATCACGTGGCTATCATGCACTGATCACGTGGCTGATCATGCACTGATCACGTAGCTATCATGCACTGATCACGTGACTGATCATGCACTGATCACGTGATTGATCATGCACTGATCACGTGACTGATCATGCACTGATCACGTGACTGATCATGCACTGATCACGTGACTGATCATGCACTGATCACGTGGCTATCATGCACTGATCACGTGGCTGATCATGCAATGATCACGTAGCTACCATGTACTGGTCACGTGACTGATCATGCACTGATCACGTAATTGATCATGCACTGATCACGTGGCTGATCATGCACTGATCACGTGGCTGATCATGCACTGATCACGTGACTGATCATGCACTGATCACGTGACTGATCATGCACTGATCACGTGGCTATCATGCACTGATCACGTGGCTGATCATGCACTGATCACGTGGCTGATCATGCACTGATCACGTGACTGATCATGCACTGATCACGTGACTGATCATGCACTGATCACGTGGCTATCATGCACTGCTCACGTGGCTGATCATGCATGATCACGCAGCTACCATGTACTGGTCACATGACTGATCATGCACTGATCACGTGACTGATCATGCAGTGATCACGTGGCTATCATGCACTACTCACGTGGCTGATCATGCAATGATCATGTAGCTACCATGTACAGGTCACGTGAATGATCATACACCCATCAGGTGACTGATCATGCACTGATCACGTGGCTATCATGCACTGATCACGAGACTGATCATGCACTGATCACGTCTATATCATGCACTGATCACATGACTGCCCATGCACTGATCACGTGGATGATCATACACTGATCATGTGACTGATCATGCACTGATCACGTGGCTGATCATGCACTGATACCGTGACTGAGCATGGACTGATCACATGACTATCATGTAGTGATCACGTGACTTAATGGCGCTGATCATGTGACTGATCATGCGCTGATCATGTTTGCTATCATACACTGATCATGTGCCTCTGGAGGCAATAAACAAAGAGCTGAGTAGGCACGAATCAAACAGTCAGCAGGCAATAATCATGGAACTCAGGTGTGAGGAATCATGCTGCTCAGCTGGCAATAATCAAGCAGCTGAGCAGGCAGGAATTACGCAGCACAGCTGGCAATTGTCAAGCAGATGACAGGCAGGAATCGTGCAGCTCAGCTGGCAATTGTCAAGCAGATGAGCAGACAGTAATCACGCAGCTCAGCAGGCCCAGATCACGTGACTGAGCATGCACTGTTCACGTGGCTGATCATACACTGATCACGTGACTGATCATGCACTGATCACTTGATACATGCACTGATCACGTGGCTGATCATACACTGCTCACGTGACTGATCATGCACTGATCACGTGGCTATCATGCACTGCTCACGTGGCTGTCATGCACTGATCACGTGCTACTATATACTGATCACGTGACTGATCATGCACTGATCACGTGGCTGATCATGCACTGATCACGTGACTGATCATGCACTGATCACGTGACTGATCATGCACTGATCACGTGGCTATCATGCACTGATCACGTGGCTATCATGCACTGATCACGTGGCTGATCATGCACTGATCACGTAGCTATCATGCACTGGTCACGTGACTGATCATGCACTGATCACGTGGCTGATCATGCACTGATCACGTGCTATCATGCACTGATCACGTGACTGATCATGCACTGATCACGTGGCTATCATGCACTGATCACGTGGCTGATCATGCACTGATCACGTAGCTATCATGCACTGATCACGTGACTGATCATGCACTGATCACGTGGCTGATCATGCACTGATCACGTGGCTGATCATGCACTGATCACGTGACTGATCATGCACTGATCACGTGGCTATCATGCACTGATCACGTGGCTGATCATGCACTGATCACGGGACTGATCATGCACTGATCACGGGCTATCATGCACTGATCACATGACTGACATGCACTGATCACGTGGCTGATCATGCACTGATCACGTGACTGATCATGCACTGATCACGTGACTGATCATGCACTGATCACGTGGCTATCATGCACTGATCACGTGGCTGATCATGCACTGATCACGTGACTGATCATGCACTGATCACGTGGCTATCATGCACTGATCACGTGGCTGATCATGCACTGATCACGTGGCTGATCATGCACTGATCACGTGGCTGATCATGCACTGATCACGTGGCTATCATGCACTGATCACGTGGCTGATCATGCACTGATCACGTGACTGATCATGCACTGATCACGTGACTGATCATGCACTGATCACGTGGCTATCATGCACTGATCACGTGGCTGATCATGCATGATCACGCAGCTACCATGTACTGGTCACGTGACTGATCATGCACTGATCACGTGACTGATCATGCACTGATCACGTGGCTATCATGCACTGATCACGTGGCTGATCATGCACTGATCATGTAGCTACCATGCACTGATCACGTGAATGATCATACACTGATCACGTGACTGATCATGCACTGATCACGTGGCTGATCATGCACTGATACCGTGACTGAGCATGGACTGATCACATGACTATCATGTAGTGATCACGTGACTTAATGGCGCTGATCATGTGACTGATCATGCGCTGATCATGTTTGCTATCATACACTGATCATGTGCCTCTGGAGGCAATAAACAAAGAGCTGAGTAGGCACGAATCAAACAGTCAGCAGGCAATAATCATGGAACTCAGCTGTGAGGAATCATGCTGCTCAGCTGGCAATAATCAAGCAGCTGAGCAGGCAGGAATTACGCAGCACAGCTGGCAATTGTCAAGCAGATGACAGGCAGGAATCGTGCAGCTCAGCTGGCAATTGTCAAGCAGATGAGCAGACAGTAATCACGCAGCTCAGCAGGCCCAGATCACGTGACTGAGCATGCACTGTTCACGTGGCTGATCATACACTGATCACGTGATTGATCATGCACTGATCACTTGGATATCATGCACTGATCACGTGGCTGATCATACACTGTTCACGTGTCTGAACATGCACTGATCACGTGGCTGATCATACACTGCTCACGTAACTGATCATGCACTGATCACGTGGCTATCATGCACTGATCACGTGGCTGAACATGCACTGTTCACGTGGCTGATCACACACCTGTCACGTGACATATCATGCACTGATCACGTGGCACTCATGCACTGATCACGTGGCTGATCATACTCTGCTCACGTAACTCATCATGCACACATCACGTGGCTATCATGCACTGCTCACGTGGCTGTCATGGAATGATCACGTAGCTACCATATACTGATCACGTGACTGATCATGCACAGATCACGTGGCTGATCATGCACTGTTCACGTGACTGATCATGTACTGATCACGTGGCTGATCATGCACTGATCACGTGGCTGATCATGCACTGATCACGTGGCTGATCATGCACTGATCACGTGGCTCTCATGCACTGATCACGTGGCTGATCATGCACTGATCACGTGACTGATCATGCACTGATCACGTGACTGATCATGCACTGATCACGTGACTGATCATGCACTGATCACGTGACTGATCATGCACTGATCACGTGGCTGATCATGCACTGATCACGTGACTGATCATGCACTGATCACGTGACTGATCATGCACTGATCACGTGGCTATCATGCACTGATCACGTGGCTGATCATGCACTGATCACGTGACTGATCATGCACTGATCACTGGCTATCATGCACTGATCACGTGGCTATCATGCACTGATCACGTGGCTGATCATGCACTGATCACGTGACTGATCATGCACTGATCACGTCTATATCATGCACTGATCACGTGACTGATCATGCACTGATCACGTGGATGATCATGCACTGATCACGTGACTGATCATGCACTGATCACGTGGCTATCATGCACTGATCACGTGACTGATCATGCACTGATCACGTGGCTATCATGCACTGATCACGTGACTGATCATGCACTGATCACGTGGCTATCATGCACTGATCACGTGGCTGATCATGCACTGATCACGTAGCTATCATGCACTGATCACGTGACTGATCATGCACTGATCACGTAATTGATCATGCACTGATCAGTGACTGATCATGCACTGATCACGTGACTGATCATGCACTGATCACGTGACTGATCATGCACTGATCACGTGGCTATCATGCACTGATCACGTGGCTGATCATGCAATGATCACGTGGCTACCATGTACTGGTCACGTGACTGATCATGCACTGATCACGTAATTGATCATGCACTGATCACGTGGCTGATCATGCACTGATCACGTGGCTGATCATGCACTGATCACGTGACTGATCATGCACTGATCACGTGACTGATCATGCACTGATCACGTGGCTATCATGCACTGATCACGTGGCTGATCATGCACTGATCACGTGCCTGATCATGCACTGATCACGTGACTGATCATGCACTGATCACGTGACTGATCATGCACTGATCACGTGGCTATCATGCACTGCTCACGTGGCTGATCATGCATGATCACGCAGCTACCATGTACTGGTCACATGACTGATCATGCACTGATCACGTGACTGATCATGCACTGATCACGTGGCTATCATGCACTACTCACGTGGCTGATCATGCAATGATCATGTAGCTACCATGTACAGGTCACGTGAATGATCATACACCCATCAGGTGACTGATCATGCACTGATCACGTGGCTATCATGCACTGATCACGAGACTGATCATGCACTGATCACGTCTATATCATGCACTGATCACATGACTGCCCATGCACTGATCACGTGGATGATCATACACTAATCATGTGACAGATCATGCACTGATCACGTGGCTGATCATGCACTGATACCGTGACTGAGCATGGACTGATCACATGACTATCATGTAGTGATCACGTGACTTAATGGCGCTGATCATGTGACTGATCATGCGCTGATCATGTTTGCTATCATACACTGATCATGTGCCTCTGGAGGCAATAAACAAAGAGCTGAGTAGGCACGAATCAAACAGTCAGCAGGCAATAATCATGGAACTCAGCTGTGAGGAATCATGCTGCTCAGCTGGCAATAATCAAGCAGATGAGCAGGCAGGAATTACGCAGCACAGCTGGCAATTGTCAAGCAGATGACAGGCAGGAATCGTGCAGCTCAGCTGGCAATTGTCAAGCAGATGAGCAGACAGTAATCACGCAGCTCAGCAGGCCCAGATCACGTGACTGAGCATGCACTGTTCACGTGGCTGATCACACACTGATCACGTGACTGATCATGCACTGATCACGTGGCATCATGCACTGATCACGTGGCTGATCATACACTGCTCACGTGACTGATCATGCACTGATCACGTGGCTATCATGCACTGCTCACGTGGCTCATGCACTGATCACGTGCTACATATACTGATCACGTGACTGATCATGCACTGATCACGTGGCTGATCATGCACTGATCACGTGACTGATCATGCACTGATCACGTGACTGATCATGCACTGATCACGTGGCTATCATGCACTGATCACGTGGCTATCATGCACTGATCACGTGGCTGATCATGCACTGATCACGTAGCTATCATGCACTGATCACGTGACTGATCATGCACTGATCACGTGGCTGATCATGCACTGATCACGTGCTATCATGCACTGATCACGTGACTGATCATGCACTGATCACGTGGCTATCATGCACTGATCACGTGGCTGATCATGCACTGATCACGTAGCTATCATGCACTGATCACGTGACTGATCATGCACTGATCACGTGGCTATCATGCACTGATCACGTGGCTGATCATGCACTGATCACGTGACTGATCATGCACTGATCACGTGGCTATCATGCACTGATCACGTGGCTGATCATGCACTGATCACGGGACTGATCATGCACTGATCACGGGCTATCATGCACTGATCACATGACTGACATGCACTGATCACGTGGCTGATCATGCACTGATCACGTGACTGATCATGCACTGATCACGTGACTGATCATGCACTGATCACGTGGCTATCATGCACTGATCACGTGGCTATCATGCACTGATCACGTGACTGATCATGCACTGATCACGTGGCTATCATGCACTGATCACGTGGATGGACATGCACTGATCACGTGGCTGATCATGCACTGATCACGTGGCTGATCATGCACTGATCACGTGGCTATCATGCACTGATCACGTGGCTGATCATGCACTGATCACGTGACTGATCATGCACTGATCACGTGTCTGATCATGCACTGATCACGTGGCTATCATGCACTGCTCACGTGGCTGATCATGCATGATCACGCAGCTACCATGTACTGGTCACGTGACTGATCATGCACTGATCACGTGACTGATCATGCACTGATCACGTGGCTATCATGCACTGATCACGTGGCTGATCATGCACTGATCATGTAGCTACCATGCACTGATCACGTGAATGATCATACACTGATCACGTGACTGATCATGCACTGATCACGTGGCTGATCATGCACTGATACCGTGACTGAGCATGGACTGATCACATGACTATCATGTAGTGATCACGTGACTTAATGGCGCTGATCATGTGACTGATCATGCGCTGATCATGTTTGCTATCATACACTGATCATGTGCCTCTGGAGGCAATAAACAAAGAGCTGAGTAGGCACGAATCAAACAGTCAGCAGGCAATAATCATGGAACTCAGCTGTGAGGAATCATGCTGCTCAGCTGGCAATAATCAAGCAGCTGAGCAGGCAGGAATTACACAGCACAGCTGGCAATTGTCAAGCAGATGACAGGCAGGAATCGTGCAGCTCAGCTGGCAATTGTCAAGCAGATGAGCAGACAGTAATCACGCAGCTCAGCAGGCCCATATCACGTGACTGAGCATGCACTGTTCACGTGGCTGATCATACACTGATCACGTGATTGATCATGCACTGATCACTTGGATATCATGCACTGATCACGTGGCTGATCATACACTGTTCACGTGTCTGACCATGCACTGATCACGTGGCTGATCATACACTGCTCACGTAACTGATCATGCACTGATCACGTGGCTATCATGCACTGATCACGTGGCTGAACATGCACTGTTCAGGTGGCTGATCACACACCTGTCACGTGACATATCATGTACTGATCACGTGGCACTCATGCACTGATCACGTGGCTGATCATACTCTGCTCACGTAACTCATCATGCACACATCACGTGGCTATCATGCACTGCTCACGTGGCTCGTCATGGAATGATCACGTAGCTACCATATACTGGTCACGTGACTGATCATGCACAGATCACGTAAATGATCATGCACTGTTCACGTGACTGATCATGTACTGATCACGTGGCTGATCATGCACTGATCACGTGGCTGATCATGCACTGATCACGTGGCTGATCATGCACTGATCACGTGGCTCTCATGCACTGATCACGTGGCTGATCATGCACTGATCACGTGACTGATCATGCACTGATCACGTGACTGATCATGCACTGATCACGTGACTGATCATGCACTGATCACGTGGCTGATCATGCACTGATCACGTGGCTGATCATGCACTGATCACGTGACTGATCATGCACTGATCACGTGACTGATCATGCACTGATCACGTGGCTATCATGCACTGATCACGTGGCTGATCATGCACTGATCACGTGACTGATCATGCACTGATCACTGGCTATCATGCACTGATCACGTGGCTATCATGCACTGATCACGTGGCTGATCATGCACTGATCACGTGACTGATCATGCACTGATCACGTCTATATCATGCACTGATCACGTGACTGATCATGCACTGATCACGTGGCTGATCATGCACTGATCACGTGACTGATCATGCACTGATCACGTGGCTATCATGCACTGATCACGTGACTGATCATGCACTGATCACGTGGCTATCATGCACTGATCACGTGACTGATCATGCACTGATCACGTGGCTATCATGCACTGATCACGTGGCTGATCATGCAATGATCACGTAGCTATCATGCACTGGTCACGTGACTGATCATGCACTGATCACGTAATTGATCATGCACTGATCAGTGACTGATCATGCACTGATCACGTGACTGATCATGCACTGATCACGTGACTGATCATGCACTGATCACGTGGCTATCATGCACTGATCACGTGGCTGATCATGCAATGATCACGTAGCTACCATGTACTGGTCACGTGACTGATCATGCACTGATCACGTAATGATCATGCACTGATCACGTGGCTGATCATGCACTGATCACGTGGCTGATCATGCACTGATCACGTGACTGATCATGCACTGATCACGTGACTGATCATGCACTGATCACGTGGCTATCATGCACTGATCACGTGGCTGATCATGCACTGATCACGTGCCTGATCATGCACTGATCACGTGACTGATCATGCACTGATCACGTGACTGATCATGCACTGATCACGTGGCTATCATGCACTGCTCACGTGGCTGATCATGCATGATCACGCAGCTACCATGTACTGGTCACATGACTGATCATGCACTGATCACGTGACTGATCATGCAGTGATCACGTGGCTATCATGCACTACTCACGTGGCTGATCATGCAATGATCATGTAGCTACCATGTACAGGTCACGTGAATGATCATACACCCATCAGGTGACTGATCATGCACTGATCACGTGGCTATCATGCACTGATCACGTGACTGATCATGCACTGATCACGTCTATATCATGCACTGATCACATGACTGCCCATGCACTGATCACGTGGATGATCATACACTAATGTGACAGATCATGCACTGATCACGTGGCTGATCATGCACTGATACCGTGACTGAGCATGGACTGATCACATGACTATCATGTAGTGATCACGTGACTTAATGGCGCTGATCATGTGACTGATCATGCGCTGATCATGTTTGCTATCATACACTGATCATGTGCCTCTGGAGGCAATAAACAAAGAGCTGAGTAGGCACGAATCAGTCATGCTCAGCTGCAATGGCAATCAAGCAGCTGAGCAGGCAGGAATTACGCAGCAAATTGTCAAGCAGATGACAGGCAGGAATCGTGCAGCTCAGCTGGCAATTGTCAAGCAGATGAGCAGACAGTAATCACGCAGCTCAGCAGGCCCAGCATCACAGTGATCACGTACACACACGTGACTGATCATGCACTGATCACGTGGCATCATGCACTGATCACGTGGCTGATCATACACTGATCACGTGACTGATCATGCACTGATCACGTGGCTATCATGCACTGCTCACGTGGCTGATCATGCACTGATCACGTTACTATATACTGATCACGTGACTGATCATGCACTGATCACGTGGCTGATCATGCACTGATCACGTGACTGATCATGCACTGATCACGTGACTGATCATGCACTGATCACGTGGCTATCATGCACTGATCACGTGGCTATCATGCACTGATCACGTGGCTGATCATGCACTGATCACGTAGCTACCATGCACTGATCACGTGACTGATCATGCACTGATCACGTGGCTGATCATGCACTGATCACGTGGCTATCATGCACTGATCACGTGACTGATCATGCACTGATCACGTGGCTATCATGCACTGATCACGTGGCTGATCATGCACTGATCACGTAGCTACATGCACTGATCACGTGACTGATCATGCACTGATCACGTGGCTATCATGCACTGATCACGTGGCTGATCATGCACTGATCACGTGACTGATCATGCACTGATCACGTGCTATCATGCACTGATCACGTGGCTGATCATGCACTGATCACGGGACTGATCATGCACTGATCACGGGCTATCATGCACTGATCACGTGACTGATCATGCACTGATCACGTGGCTGATCATGCACTGATCACGTGACTGATCATGCACTGATCACGTGACTGATCATGCACTGATCACGTGGCTATCATGCACTGATCACGTGGCTGATCATGCACTGATCACGTGCCTGATCATGCACTGATCACGTGGCTATCATGCACTGATCACGTGGATGATCATGCACTGATCACGTGGCTGATCATGCACTGATCACGTGGCTGATCATGCACTGATCACGTGGCTATCATGCACTGATCACGTGGCTGATCATGCACTGATCACGTGACTGATCATGCACTGATCACGTGGCTGATCATGCACTGATCACGTGGCTATCATGCACTGATCACGTGGCTGATCATGCATGATCACGCAGCTACCATGTACTGGTCACGTGACTGATCATGCACTGATCACGTGACTGATCATGCACTGATCACGTGGCTATCATGCACTGATCACGTGGCTGATCATGCACTGATCATGTAGCTACCATGCACTGATCACGTGAATGATCATACACTGATCACGTGACTGATCATGCACTGATCACGTGGCTGATCATGCACTGATACCGTGACTGAGCATGGACTGATCACATGACTATCATGTAGTGATCACGTGACTTAATGGCGCTGATCATGTGACTGATCATGCGCTGATCATGTTTGCTATCATACACTGATCATGTGCCTCTGGAGGCAATAAACAAAGAGCTGAGTAGGCACGAATCAAACAGTCAGCAGGCAATAATCATGGAACTCAGCTGTGAGGAATCATGCTGCTCAGCTGGCAATAATCAAGCAGCTGAGCAGGCAGGAATTACACAGCACAGCTGGCAATTGTCAAGCAGATGACAGGCAGGAATCGTGCAGCTCAGCTGGCAATTGTCAAGCAGATGAGCAGACAGTAATCACGCAGCTCAGCAGGCCCAGATCACGTGACTGAGCATGCACTGTTCACGTGGCTGATCATACACTGATCACGTGATTGATCATGCACTGATCACTTGGATATCATGCACTGATCACGTGGCTGATCATACACTGTTCACGTGTCTGACCATGCACTGATCACGTGGCTGATCATACACTGCTCACGTAACTGATCATGCACTGATCACGTGGCTATCATGCACTGATCACGTGGCTGAACATGCACTGTTCACGTGGCTGATCACACACCTGTCACGTGACATATCATGCACTGATCACGTGGCACTCATGCACTGATCACGTGGCTGATCATACTCTGCTCACGTAACTGATCATGCACACATCACGTGGCTATCATGCACTGCTCACGTGGCTGTCATGGAATGATCACGTAGCTACCATATACTGGTCACGTGACTGATCATGCACTGATCACGTAAATGATCATGCACTGATCACGTGACTGATCATGTACTGATCACGTGGCTGATCATGCACTGATCACGTGGCTGATCATGCACTGATCACGTGGCTGATCATGCACTGATCACGTGGCTATCATGCACTGATCACGTGGCTGATCATGCACTGATCACGTGACTGATCATGCACTGATCACGTGACTGATCATGCACTGATCACGTGACTGATCATGCACTGATCACGTGACTGATCATGCACTGATCACGTGGCTGATCATGCACTGATCACGTGACTGATCATGCACTGATCACGTGACTGATCATGCACTGATCAGTGGCTATCATGCACTGATCACGTGGCTGATCATGCACTGATCACGTGACTGATCATGCACTGATCACTGGCTATCATGCACTGATCACGTGGCTATCATGCACTGATCACGTGGCTGATCATGCACTGATCACGTGACTGATCATGCACTGATCACGTCTATATCATGCACTGATCACGTGACTGATCATGCACTGATCACGTGGCTGATCATGCACTGATCACGTGACTGATCATGCACTGATCACGTGGCTATCATGCACTGATCACGTGACTGATCATGCACTGATCACGTGGCTGATCATGCACTGATCACGTGACTGATCATGCACTGATCACGTGGCTATCATGCACTGATCACGTGGCTGATCATGCACTGATCACGTAGCTACCATGCACTGATCACGTGACTGATCATGCACTGATCACGTAATTGATCATGCACTGATCAGTGACTGATCATGCACTGATCACGTGACTGATCATGCACTGATCACGTGACTGATCATGCACTGATCACGTGGCTATCATGCACTGATCACGTGGCTGATCATGCAATGATCACGTAGCTACCATGTACTGGTCACGTGACTGATCATGCACTGATCACGTAATTGATCATGCACTGATCACGTGGCTGATCATGCACTGATCACGTGGCTGATCATGCACTGATCACGTGACTGATCATGCACTGATCACGTGACTGATCATGCACTGATCACGTGGCTATCATGCACTGATCACGTGGCTGATCATGCACTGATCACGTGCCTGATCATGCACTGATCACGTGACTGATCATGCACTGATCACGTGACTGATCATGCACTGATCACGTGGCTATCATGCACTGCTCACGTGGCTGATCATGCATGATCACGCAGCTACCATGTACTGGTCACATGACTGATCATGCACTGATCACGTGACTGATCATGCAGTGATCACGTGGATATCATGCACTACTCACGTGGCTGATCATGCAATGATCATGTAGATACCATGTTCAGGTCACGTGAATGATCATACACCCATCAGGTGACTGATCATGCACTGATCACGTGGCTATCATGCACTGATCACAAGAATGATCATGCACTGATCACGTCTATATCATGCACTGATCACATGACTGCCCATGCACTGATCACGTGGATGATCATACACTAATCTTGTGACAGATCATGCACTGATCACGTGGCTGATCATGCACTGATACCGTGACTGTGCATGGACTGATCACATGACTATCATGTAGTGATCACGTGACTTAATGGCGCTGATCATGTGACTGATCATGTGCTGATCATGTTTGCTATCATACACTGATCATGTGCCTCTGGAGGCAATAAACAAAGAGCTGAGTAGGCACGAATCAAACAGTCAGCAGGCAATAATCATGGAACTCAGCTGTGAGGAATCATGCTGCTCAGCTGGCAATAATCAAGCAGCTGAGCAGGCAGGAATTACGCAGCACAGTTGGCAATTGTCAAGCAGATGACAGGCAGGAATCTTGCAGCTCAGCTGGCAATTGTCAAGCAGATGAGCAGACAGTAATCACGAAGCTCAGCAGGCCCAGATCACGTGACTGAGCATGCACTGTTCACGTGGCTGATCACACACCTGTCACGTGACATATCATGCACTTATCACCTGGCACTCATGCACTAATCACGTGGCTGATCATACTCTGCTCACGAAACTCATCATGCACACATCACGTGGCTATCATGCACTGCTCACGTGGCTGTCATGGAATGATCACGTAGCTACTATATACTGGTCATGTGACTGATCATGCACAGATCACGTGAATGATCATGCACTGTTCACGTGACTGATCATGTACTGATCACGTGACTAATCATGAAGTGATCACGTGGCTATCCTGCAATGATCACGTGGATATCATGCACTGATCACGTGGCTGATCATGCAATGATCACGTAGCTACCATGCACTGATCACGTGACTGATCATGCACTGATCACGTGGCTGATCATGCAATGATCACGTAGCTATCATGCACTGGTCACGTGACTGATCATGCACTGATCACGTGGCTATCATGCACTGCTCACGTGGCTGATCATGCACTGATCACGTAGCTACCATGCACTGGTCACGTGAATGATCATGCACTGATCACGTGGCTATCATGCACTGATGACGAGGCTAATCATGCACTGATCATATGACTGATCAGGCACTGATCACGTAGCTATCTTGCACTGATCACTTGGCTGATCATACACTCATCACGGGACTGATCCTGCACTGATCAAGGCGCTATCATGCATTGATTACATGACTCCACATGCACTGATCACGTGGATGATCATGCACTGATCACGTGACTGACCATGCACTGATCACGTGACTGATCATGCACTGAGCACGTGGCTATCATGCACTGATCACCTGGCTGATCATGCACTGATCACGTGACTGATCATGCACTGATAACATGTCTATCATGCACTGATCACTTGGATGGACATAGACTGATCACGTGACTGATCATGCCCTGCTCACGTGGCTGATCATGCACTGATCACGTGGCTATCATGCACTGATCACGTGGCTGATCATGCGATGATGACGCAGCTACCATGTACTGGTCACATGACTGATCATGCACTGATCACGTGACTCATCATGCAGTGATCACGTGGCTATCATGCACTACCACGTGGCTGATCATGCAATGATCATGTAGCTACCATGTACAGGTCACGTGAATGATCATACACCCATCAGGTGACTTATAATGCACTGATCACCTGGCTGATCATGCACTGATACCGTGACTGAGCATGGACTGACCACAAGACTATCATGTAGTGATCACATGACTTAATGGCGCTGATCATGTGACTGATCATGCGCTGATCATGTTTGCTATCATACACTGATCATGTGCCTCTGGAGGCAATAAACAAAGAGCTGAGTAGGCACGAATCAAACAGTCAGCAGGCAATAATCATGGAACTCAGCTGTGAGGAATCATGCTGCTCAACTGGCAATAATCAAGCAGCTAAGCAGGCAGGAATTACACAGCACAGCTGGCAATTGTCAAGCAGATGACAGGCAGGAATCGTGCAGCTCAGCTGGCAATTGTCAAGCAGATGAGCAGACAGTAATCACGCAGCTCAGCAGGCCCAGATCACGTGACTGAGCATACACTGTTCACGTGGCTGATCATACACTGATCACGTGATTGATCATGCACTGATCACTTGGATATCATGCACTGATCACGTGGCTGATCATACACTGTTCACGTGTCTGACCATGCACTGCTCACGTGGCTGATCATACACTGCTCACGTAACTGATCATGCACTGATCACGTGGCTATCATGCACTGATCACGTGGCTGAACATGCACTGTTCACGTGGCTGATCACACACCTGTCACGTGACATATCATGCACTGATCACGTGGCACTCATTCACTGATCACGTGGCTGATCATACTCTGCTCTCTTAACTCATCATGCACACATCACGTTTCTATCATGCACTGCTCACGTGGCTCGTCATGGAATGATCACGTAGCTACCATATACTGGTCACGTGACTGATCATGCACAGATCACGTAAATGATCAGGCACTGTTCACTTGACTGATCAAGTACTGATCACGTGGTTGATCATGTACTGATCACCTAATTGATCATGCACTTATCATTTGGCTGATCATGCACTGATAACCTGGCTCTCATGCACTGATCACTTGGCTGGTCATACACTGATCACATGACTGATCATGCACTGTTCACCTGAATGATCATGTACTGATCACGTGACTGATCATGCACTGATCACGTAATTGATCATGCACTGATCACGTGGCTGATCATGCAATGATCACGTGACTGACCATGCACTGATCATGTGACGGATCATCCACTGATCAGTTGGCTATCATGCACTGATTACTTGGCTGATCATACACTGATCACGTGACTGATAATGCACTGATCATGTGGCTATCGTGCACTCATTACCTGGCTATCTTGCACTGATCACGTGGTTGATCATACACTGATCACGAGACTGATCATGCACTGATCACGTCTATATCATGCACTGATCACATGACTGCCCATGCACTGATCACCCAGATGATCATACACTGATCACGTGACTGAGCATGCACTGATCACGTGGCTATCATGCACTGATCACGTGACTGCGCATGCACTGATGACGTGGCTATCATGCACTGATCACGTGACTGATCATGCACTGATCACGTGGCTATCATGCCTGCTCACGCGGCTGTTCATGCAATTATCACGTAGCTACCATGTACTGGTAACGTGAGTGATCATGCAATGATCACGTAATTGATCATGCACTGATTAGTTGACTTATCATGCACTGTTCACGTGAGTGATCATGCACTGATCACGTGACTGGTCATGCACTTATCTCGTGGCTATCATGCACGGCTTATGTGGCTGATCATGCAATGATCACCTAGCTACCATATACTGGTCACGTGACTGATCATGCACTGATCACTTAATTGATCATGCACTGATCATGTGGCTGATCATGCACTGATCACGTGGCTCATCATCCACTGATCACGTGACTGATCATGCACTGATCACGTGACTGATCATGCACTGATCACGTGGCTATCACGCACTGATCACTTGGCTGGTCATACACTGATCACGTGCCTGGTCATGCACAGATTACATGACTGATCATGCACTGAACACGTGACTGATCATGCACTGATCACGTGGCTATCATGCACTGATCACGTGGCTGATCATGCAATGATCATATAGCTACCATGTACCGGTCAGGTGACTGATCATACACCCATCAGGTGACGGATCATGCACTGATCACGTGGCTGATCATACACTGATAACCTGCCTGGTCATGCACAGATCACGTGACAAATCATGAACTGATCACATAGCTGATCATGAACTGATCACGTGGCTGATCATGCACTGATCACGTGGCTATCATGCACTGCTCACGTGGCTGTCATGGAATGATCACGTAGCTACATATACTGGTCACGTGACTGATCATGCACAGATCACGTCAATGATCATGCACTGTTTAGGTGACTGATCATGTACTGATCACGTGACTTATCATGCACTGATCACGTGGCTATCATGTTCTGCTCTCGTGGCTGATCATGCAACGAACACGTAGCAACCATGTACTGGTACATGACTGATCATTCACTGATCACGTGGCTCATCATGCACTGATCACGTGGCTGATCACACATGTATCACGTGACTGATCATGCACTGATCACGTGGCTCATGCACTGATCACGTGGCTATCATGCACTGATCACGTGGATATCATGCACTGATCACGTGGCTGATCACACACGTATCACATGACTGATCATGCACTGATCACGTGGCTATCATGCACTGATCACGTGGCTATCATGCACTGATCACGTGGCTGAACACGCAATGATCACGTAGCTACCATGTACTGGTCACGTGACTGATCATGCACTGATCACGTAATAGATCCTGCACTGATCACATGGCTCATCATGCACTGATCCGGTGGCTGATCACACACGTATCACGTGACTGATCATGTACAGATCACGTGAATAATCATGAAGTGATCACGTGGCTATCCTGCACTGATCATGTGGATATCATGCACTGATCACATGGCTGATCACACACTGATCACGTGACTGATCATGCACTGATCACCTGGCTATCATGCATTGATCACGTGGCTGATCATGCAATGATCACGTAGCTACCATGCACTGGTCTCGTGACTGATCATGCACTGATCAGGTAATTGATCATGCACTGATCACGTGACTGATCATGCACAGATCACGGGACTGATCATGCACAGATCACGTGGCTGATCATGCAATGATCACGCAGCTACCATATACTGGTCACATGACTGATCATGCACTGATCACATAATTGATCATGCACTAATCACCTGGCTTATCATGCATTGATCACGTGAGTGATCATGTGCTGATCATGTTTGGTGTCACACACTGATCATGTGCCTCTGGAGGCAATGAACATAGAGCTGAGTAGGCAGGAATCAGTCAGCACTCTATAATCATGGAACTCAGCTCTGAGAAATCATGCTGCTCAGCTGGCAATAATCAAGTAGATGAGCAGGCAGGAATTACGCAGCACAGGTGAAAATTTCAAGGAGATGACAGGCAGGAATCGTACAGCTCAGCTGGCAATTGTCAAGCAGATGAGCAGACTGTAATCACGCAGCTCAGCAGGCCCTGATCACGTGACTGAGCATGCACTGTTCACGTGGCTCTCATGCACTGATCACGTGATTGAGCATGCACTGATCACATAATTGATCATGCACTAATCACCTGGCTTATCATGCATTGATCACGTGAGTGATCATGTGCTGATCATGTTTGGTGTCACACACTGATCATGTGCCTCTGGAGGCAATGAACATAGAGCTGAGTAGGCAGGAATCAGTCAGCACTCTATAATCATGGAACTCAGCTGTAAGGAATCATGCTGCTCAGCTGGCAATAATCAAGCAGCTGAGCAGGCAGGAATTACGCAGCACAGTTGGCAATTGTCAAGCAGATGACAGGCAGGAATCTTGCAGCTCAGCTGGCAATTGTCAAGCAGATGAGCAGACAGTAATAACGCAGCTCATCAGGCCCTGGTCACGTGACTGAGCATGCACTGTTCACCTGGCTGATCATACAATGATCACGTGATTGATCATGCACTGATCACTTAGATATCATGCACTGATCACGTGGCTAATCATACACTGTTCACGGGTCTGACCTAGCACTGATCACGTGGCTGATCATACACTGCTCACATAACTGATCATGCACAGATCACGTAATTGATCATGCACTTATCACGTGGCTAATCATGCAATGATCACGTAGCTACCATGTACTGGTCCCGTGAGTGATCATGCACTGATCACGTAATTGATCATGCACTGATCACGTGACTGATCATGCACAGATCACGGGACTGATCATGCACAGATCACGTGGCTGATCATGCAATGATCACGCAGTTACCATGTACTGGTCACATGACTGATCATGCACTGATCACATAATTGATCATGCACTAATCACCTAGCTTATCATGCATTGATCACGTGAGTGATCATGTGCTGATCATGTTTGGTGTCACACACTGATCATGTGCCTCTGGAGGCAATGAACATAGAGCTGAGTAGGCAGGAATCAGTCAGCACTCTATAATCATGGAACTCAGCTCTGAGAAATCATGCTGCTCAGCTGGCAATAATCAAGTAGATGAGCAGGCAGGAATTACGCAGCACAGGTGAAAATTTCAAGGAGATGACAGGCAGGAATCGTACAGCTCAGCTGGCAATTGTCAAGCAGATGAGCAGACAGTAATCACGCAGCTCAGCAGGCCCTGATCACGTGACTGAGCATGCACTGTTCACGTGGATGATCACACACCTATCACATGACTGATCATGCACTTATCACGTGGCTCTCATGCACTGATCCCGTGATTGAGCATGCACTGATCACATAATTGTATGCACTGATCACGTGGCTATCATGCACTGATGACGTGGCTGATCATGCACTGATCATGTGACTGATCATGCACTGATCACGTATCTATCTTGCACTGATCACTTGGCTAATCATACACTCATCACGGGACTGATCATGCACTGATCACGGCGCTATCATGCATTGATTACATGACTCAACATGCACTGATCACCTGGATGATCATACACTGATCACGTGACTGATCATGCACTGATCACGTGACTGACCATGCACTGATCACGTGACTGATCATGCACTGATGAGTTGCCAATCATGCACTGATTACTTGGCTGATCATACACTGATCACATGACTGATAATACACTGATCATCTGGCTATCGTGCACTCATTACCTGGGTATCGTGCACTGATCACATGGTTGATCATACACTGATCACGAGACTGATCTTGCACTGATCACGTCTGTATCATGCATCGATCACCTGACTGCCCATGCACTAATCACGTGGATAAACATACACTGATCATGTGACAGATCATGCAGTGATCACGCAGCTATCATGCACTGCTCACGTGGCTGATCATGCAATGATCACGTAGCTACCATGTACTGGTCACGTGAGTGATCATGCACTGATCACGTAATTGATCATACACTGATCAGGTGACTTATCATGCACTGTTCACGTGACTGATCATGCACTGATCACGTGACTGATCAGGCACTGATCTCGTTGCTATCATGCACGGTTCACATGGCTGATCATGCAATGATCACGTAGCTACCATGTACTGGTCACGTGACTATCATGCACTGGTCACGTAATTGATCATGCACTGATCACGTGGCTGATCATGCACTGATCACGTGACTGATCATGCAATGATCACGTGGCTATCGTGCACTAATCACGTGGCTGATCATGCAATGATCATGTAGCTACCATGTACCGTTCAGGTGACTGATCATACACCCATTAGGTGACGGATCATGCACTGATCACGTCGCTGATCATACACTGACCACCTGCCTGGTCATGCACAGATCACGTGACAAATCATGAACTGATCACATAGCTATCATGAAATGATCACCTGGCTGATCATGCACTGATACCGTGACTGAGCATGGACTGATCACATGACTATCATGTAGTGATCACCTGACTTAATGGCTCTGATCATGTGACTGATGATGCGCTGATCATGTTTGCTATCATACACTGATCATTTGCCTCTGGAGGCAATAAACAAAGAGCTGAGTAGGCACGAATCAAACAGTCAGCAGGCAATAATCATGGAATTCAGCTGTGAGGAATCATGCTGCTCAGCTGGCAATAATCAAGCAGCTGAGCAGGCAGGAATTACACAGCACAGCTGGCAATTGTCAAGCAGATGACAGGCAGGAATCATGCAGCTCAGCTGGCAATTTTCAAGCAGATGAGCAGACAGTAATCACGCAGCTCAGCAGGCCCTTATCTCGTGACTGAGCATGCACTATTCACGTGGCTGATCATACACTAGTCATGTGACTGATCATGCACTGATCACGTAATTAATCCTGCACTGATCACCTGACTCATCATGCACTGATCACGTGGCTGATCACACACGTATCACGTGACTGATCATGCACTGATCACGTGGCTTATCATACACTGATCACGTGGCTATCATTCTCTGATCACGTGGATATCATGCACGGATCACGTGGCTGATCACACACTGATCACGTCACTGATCATGCACTGATCACGTGGCTGATCATGCAATGATCACGTAGCTATCATGTACTGGTCACGTGACTGATCTTGCACTGATCACGTAATTGATCATGCACTGATCACGTGACTGATCAAGCACTGATCACTTGGCTATCATGCACTGTTAACGTGGCTGATCATGAAATGATCACGCAGCTACAATGTACTGGTCACGTAACTGATCATGCACTGATCACGTGGCTGATCATGAACTGATGACGTGACTGATCATGCACTGATCACGTGACTGATCATGCACTGATAACGTGGCTATTATGCACTGATCACTTGGCTGGTCATACACTGATCACGCAGCTACCATGTACTTGTCACGGGACTGATCATGCACTGATCATGTGGCTGATCATGCACTGATCTCGTGACTGATCATGCACTGATCACCTGACTTATCATGCACTGATCACGTGGCTATCATGCACTGATCACATGGCTGGTCATACACTGATCACGTGCCTCGTCATGCACAGATTACATGACTGATCATGCACTCATCACGTCACTGATCATACACTGATCACGTGGCTATCATGCACTGTTCACGTGGCTGATCATACACTGATCACCTGCCTGTTCATGCACAGATCACGTGACTAATCATGAACTGATCACGTACCAATCATTCACTGATCACCTGGCAGATCATGCACTGATCACGTGGCTATCATGCACTGATCACGTGGCTATCATGCACTGATCACGTGGCTGATCATGCACTGATACCGTGACTGAGCATGGACTGATCACATGACTATCATATAGTGATCACGTGACTTAATGGCGCTGACCATGTGACTGATCATGCGCTGAGCATGTTTGCTATCATACACTGATCATGTGCCTCTGGAGGCAATAAACAAAGAGCTGAGTAGGCATGAATCAAACAGTCAGCAGGCAATAATCATGGAACTCAGCTGTGAGGAATCATGCTGCTCAGCTGGCAATAATCAAGCAGCTGAGCAGGCAGGAATTACACAGCTCAGCTGGCAATTGTCAAGCAGATGAGCAGACAGTAATCACGCAGCTCATCAGGCCCTGGTCACGTGACTGAGCATGCACTGTTCACCTGGCTGATCGTACAATGATCACGTGATTGATCATGCACTGATCACTTAGATATCATGCACTGATCACGTGGCTAATCATACACTGTTCACGGGTCTGACCTAGCACTGATCACGTGGCTGATCATACACTGCTCACGCAACTGATCATGCACAGATCACGTAATTGATCATGCACTTATCACGTGGCTGATCATGCAATGATCACGTAGCTACCATGTACTGGTCCCGTGAGTGATCATGCACTGATCACGTAATTGATCATGCACTGATCACGTGGCTGATCATGCACTGAGCACGTGACTGATCATGCACTGATCACGTGACTGATCATGCACTGATCACGTGGCTATCATGCACTGCTCACGTGGCTGATCATGCAGTGATCACTCAGCTACCATGTAGTGGTTACATGACTGATCATGCACTGATCACGTAATTGATCATGCACTGATCACCTGGCTTATCATGCATTCATCATGTGACTGATCATGTGCTGATTATGTTTGGTGTCACACACGGATCATGTGCATCTGGAGGCAATGAACAAATAGTTGAATAGGCAGGAATCAGTCATCAGGCTATAATCATGGAACTCAGCTCTGAAAAATCATGCTGCTCAGCTGGCAATAATCAAGTAGATGAGCAGGCAGGAATTATGCAGCACAGGTGGCAATTGTCAAGCAGATGACAGGCAGGAATCGTACATCTCAGCTGGCAATTGTCAAGCAGATGAGCAGACAGTAATCACGCAGCTCAGCAGGCTCTGATCACGTGACTGAGCATGCACTGTTCACGTCGCTGATCACACACTGATCACGTGAATGATCATGCACTGATCACGTGATTGTATGCACTGCTCACGTGGCTATTATGCACTGATGACGTGGCTGATCATGCACTGATCATGTGACTGATCATGCACTGATCACGTAGCTATCTTGCACTGATCACTTGGCTGATCATACACTGATCACGGGACTGATCATGCACTGATCACGGCGCTATCATGCATTGACTACATGACTCACATGCACTGATCACGTGATGATCATGCACTGATCACGTGACTGACCATGCACTGATCACGTGGCTGATTATGCACTGATCACGTGGCTGATCATGCACTGATCACGTGGCTATCATGCACTGATCACGTGGCTATCATGCACAGATCACGTGGCTGATCATGCACTGATCACGTAGCTACCATGCACTGATCACGTGACTGATCATGCACTGATCACGTGGCTGATCATGCACTGATCACGTGACTGATCATGCACTGTTCACGTGAATCATCATGCACTGTTCACGTGTCTGACCATGCACTGCTCACGTGGCTGATCATACACTGTTCACGCAACTGATCATGCACTGATCACGTGGCTATCATGCACTGATCACTTGGCTGAACATGCACTGTTCACGTGGCTTACCACACACCTGTCACGTGACTGATCATGCACTGATCACGTGGCACCCATGCACTGATCACGTGGCTGATCATACTCTGCTCACGTAACTGATCATGCACACATCACGTGGCTATCATGCACTGCTCTCTTGGCTGATCATGCAATGATCACGTAGCAACCATATACTGGTCACGTGACTGATCATGCTCTGATCACGTAAATGATCATGCACTGTTCAGTTGACTGATCATGTACTGATCACGTGACTAATCATGCACTGATCACGTGACTATCATGCACTGATCACGTGGCTGATCATGCAATGATCACGTAGCAACCATGCACTGGTCACGTGACTGATCATGCAGTGATCACGTAATTACTCCTTCAGTGATCACCTGACTCCTCATGCACTGATAAAGTGGCTGATCACACACGTATCACGTGACTGATCATGCACTGATCACGTGGCTATCATGCACTAATCACATGGCTATCATTCACTGATTACGTGGATATCATGCACTGATCACGTGGCTGATCACACACTGATCACATGACTGATCATGCACTGATCACGGGGATATCATGCACTGATCACTTGGCTGGTCATGCACAGATCACGTGACAAATCATGAACTGATCACATAGCTATCATGCAATGATCACCTGGCTGATCATGCACTGATCACGTGGCTGATCATGCACTGATACCGTGACTGAGCATGGACTGATCACATGACTATCATGTAGTGATCACGTGACTTAATGGCGCTGACCATGTGACTGATCATGCGCTGATCATGTTTGCTATCATACACTGATCATGTGCCTCTGGAGGCAATAAACAAAGAGCTGAGTAGGCACGAATCAAACAGTCAGCAGGCAATAATCATGGAACTCAGCTGTGAGGAATCATGCTGCTCAGCTGGCAATAATCAAGCAGCTGAGCAGGCAGGAATTATGCAGCACAGCTGGCAATTGTCAAGCAGATGACAGGCAGGAATCGTGCAGATCAGCTGGCAATTTTCAAGCAGATGAGCAGACAGTAATCACGCAGCTCAGCAGGCCCTGATCATGTGACTGAGCATGCACTGTTCACGTGGCAGATCATACACTGATCACGTGATTGATCATGCACTGATCACTGGATATCATACACTGATCACGTGGCTGATCATACACTGTTCACGTGTTCGACCATGCACTGATCACGTGGCTGATCATACACTGCTCTCGTAACTGATCATGCACTGATCACGTGGCTATCATGCACGGAATACGTGGCTGAACATGCACTGGTCACGTGGCTGATCACACACCTGTCACATGACATATCATGCACTGATCACGTGGCACTCATGCACTGATCACGTGGCTGATCGTACTCTGCTCACGTAACTCATCATGCACACATCACGTGGCTATCATGCACTGCTCACGTGGCTCGTCACGGAATGATTACGTAGCTACCATATACTGGTCACGTGATTGATCATGCACAGATCACGTAAATGATCATGCACTGTTCACGTGACTGATCATGTACTGATCACGTGACTGATCATGCACTGATCACGTGGCTGATCATGCACTGATCACGTGGCTGATCATGCAATTTTCATTTGGCTGATCATGCACTGATCACGTAATTGATCATGCAATTTTCATTTGGCTGATCATGCACTGATCACGTGGCTGATCATACACTGATCACGTGACTGATCAGGCACTGATCACGTGACTGATCATGCACTGATCACGTGGCTATCATGCACTGATCACTTGGCTGGTCATACACTGATCACATGACTGATCATGCACTGTTCACGTGACTGATCATGTACAGATCACGTGAATAATCATGCACTGATCACGTGGCTATCCTGCACTGATCACGTGGATATCATGCACTGATCACGTGGCTGATCACACACGTATCACCTGACTGATCATGCACTGATCACGTGGCTATCATGCACTGATCACGTGGCTATCATGCACTGATCACGTGGCTGATCATGCAATGATCACGTAGCTATCATGCACTGGTCACGTGACTGATCATGCACTGATCAGCTAATTGATCATGCACTGATCACGTGCCTGATCATGCACAGATCACGTGACTGATCATGCACAGATCACGTGACTGATCATGCACTGATCACGTGGCTATCATGCACTGCTCACGTGGCTGATCATGCAATGATCCCGCAGCTACCATGTACTGGTCACATGACTGATCATGCATTGATCACGTAATTGATCATGCACTGATCATGTGGCTGATCATGCACTGATCACGTGACTGATCATGCACTGATCACGTGACTGATCATGCACTGATCACGTGGCTATCATGCACTTATCACTTGGCTGGTCATACACTGATCCCGTGCCTGTTCATGCACAGATTACATGACTGATCATGCACTGAACACGTGACTGATCATGCAATGATCACGTGGCTATCGTGCACTACTCACGTGGCTGATCATGCAATGATCATGTAGCTACCATGTACTGGTCAGGTGACTGATCATACACTCATTAGGTGACGGATCATGCACTGATCACGTCGCTGATCATACACTGACCACGTGACTGATCATGCACAGATCACGTGACTGATCATGCACTGATCACATAGCTATCATGCAATGATCACGTGGCTGATCATGCACTGATACCGTGACTGAGCATGGACTGATCACATGACTATCATGTAGTGATCACGTGACTTAATTGCTCTGATCATGTGACTGATGATGCGCTGATCATGTTTGCTATCATACACTGATCATGTGCCTCTGGAGGCAATAAACAAAGAGCTGAGTAGGCACGAATCAAACAGTCAGCAGGCAATAATCATGGAATTCAGCTGTGAGGAATCATGCTGCTCAGCTGGCAATAATCAAGCAGCTGAGCAGGCAGGAATTACGCAGCACAGCTGGCAATTGTCAAGCAGATGACAGGCAGGAATCATGCAGCTCAGCTGGCAATTTTCAAGCAGATGAGCAGACAGTAATCACGCAGCTCAGCAGGCCCAGATCACGTGACTGAGCATACACTGTTCACGTGTCTGAACATGCACTGATCACGTGGCTGATCATACACTGCTCAGGTAACTGATCATGCACTGATCACGTGGCTATCATGCACTGATCACGTGGCTGAACATGCACTGTTCACGTGGCTGATCACACACCTGTCACGTGACATATCATGCACTGATCACGTGGCACTCATGCACTGATCACGTGGCTGATCATACTCTGCTCATGTAACTGATCATGCACACATCACGTGGCTATCATGCACTGCTCACGTGGCTGTCATGGAATGATCACGTAGCTACCATATACTGTTCACGTGACTGATCATGCACAGATCACGTCAATGATCATGCACTGTTCAAATGACTGATCATGTACTGATCACGTGACTGATCATGCACTGATCACGTGGCTATCATGCTCTGCTCACGTGGCTGAACATGCAAGGATCACGTAGCAACCATGTACTGGTCACGTGACTGATCATGCACTGATCACGTAATTGATCATGCACTGATCACGTGGCTCATCATGCACTGATCACGTGGCTGATCACACATGTATCACGTGACTGATCATGCACTGATCACGTGGCTATCATGCACTGATCACGTGGCTATCATGCACTGATCACGTAGCTATCATGCACTGATCACGTGGCTGATCATGCAATGATCACGTAGCTACCATGCACTGATCACGTGACTGATCATGCACTGATCACGTAATTGATCATGCACTGATCACGGGCTCATCATGCACTGATCACGTGGCTGATCACACACGTATCACGTGACTGATCATGCACTGATCACGTGGCTGATCATGCACTGATCACGTGGCTATCATGCACTGATCACGTGGATATCATGCACTGATCACGTGGCTGATCACACACTGATCACGTGACTGATCATGCACTGATCACGTGGCTATCATGCACTGATCACGTGGCTATCATGCACTGATCACGTGGCTGATCATGCACTGATCACGTAGCTACCATGCACTGATCACGTGACTGATCATGCACTGATCACGTAATTGATCATGCACTGATCACGTGGCTGATCATGCACTGATCACGTGACTGATCATGCACTGATCACGTGACTGATCATGCACTGATCACGTGGCTATCATGCACTGATCACGTGGCTGATCATGCACTGATCACGCAGCTACCATGTACTGGTCACGTGACTGATCATGCACTGATCACGTAATTGATCATGCACTGATCACGTGGCTGATCATGCACTGATCACGTGACTGATCATGCACTGATCACGTGACTGATCATGCACTGATCACGTGGCTATCATGCACTGATCACGTGGCTGATCATGCACTGATCACGTGCCTGATCATGCACTGATCACATGACTGATCATGCACTGATCACGTGACTGATCATGCACTGATCACGTGGCTATCATGCACTACTCACGTGGCTGATCATGCAATGATCATGTAGCTACCATGTACTGGTCACGTGACTGATCATACACCCATCAGGTGACTGATCATGCACTGATCACGTGGCTGATCATGCACTGATCACCTGCCTGATCATGCACTGATCACGTGACTGATCATGAACTGATCACATAGCTATCATGCACTGATCACGTGGCTGATCATGCACTGATACCGTGACTGAGCATGGACTGATCACATGACTATCATGTAGTGATCACGTGACTTAATGGCGCTGATCATGTGACTGATCATGCGCTGATCATGTTTGCTATCATACACTGATCATGTGCCTCTGGAGGCAATAAACAAAGAGCTGAGTAGGCACGAATCAAACAGTCAGCAGGCAATAATCATGGAACTCAGCTGTGAGGAATCATGCTGCTCAGCTGGCAATAATCAAGCAGCTGAGCAGGCAGGAATTACGCAGCACAGCTGGCAATTGTCAAGCAGATGACAGGCAGGAATCATGCAGCTCAGCTGGCAATTGTCAAGCAGATGAGCAGACAGTAATCACGCAGCTCAGCAGGCCCTGATCACGTGACTGAGCATGCACTGTTCACGTGGCTGATCATACACTGATCACGTGTCTGATCATGCACTGATCACGTGGCTGATCATACACTGATCACGTAACTGATCATGCACTGATCACGTGGCTATCATGCACTGATCACGTGGCTGAACATGCACTGTTCACGTGGCTGATCACACACCTGTCACGTGACATATCATGCACTGATCACGTGGCACTCATGCACTGATCACGTGGCTGATCATACTCTGCTCACGTAACTGATCATGCACACATCACGTGGCTATCATGCACTGCTCACGTGGCTCGTCATGGAATGATCACGTAGCTACCATATACTGGTCACGAGACTGATCATGCACAGATCACGTAAATGATCATGCACTGTTCCCGTGACTGATCATGTACTGATCACGTGACTGATCATGCACTGATCACGTGGCTATCATGCACTCCTCACGTGGCTGATCATGCAATGATCACGTAGCAACCATGTACTGGTCACGTGACTGATCATGCACTGATCATGTAATTGATCCTGCACTGATCACGTGGCTCATCATGCACTGATCACGTGGCTGATCACACATGTATCACGTGACTGATCATGCACTGATCACGTGGCTCTCATGCACTGATCACGTGGCTATCATGCACTGATCACGTGGCTATCATGCACTGATCACGTGGCTGATCATGCACTGATCACGTAGCTACCATGCACTGGTCACGTGACTGATCATGCACTGATCACGTAATTGATCATGCACTGATCACGGGCTGATCATGCACTGATCACGTGGCTGATCATGCACTGATCACGTGACTGATCATGCACTGATCACGTGACTGATCATGCACTGATCACGTGGCTATCATGCACTGATCACGTGGATGATCATGCACTGATCACGTGGCTGATCATGCACGATCACGTGACTGATCATGCACTGATCACGTGGCTGATCATGCACTGATCACGTGGCTATCATGCACTGATCACGTGGCTGATCATGCACTGATCATGTGACTGATCATGTGCTGATCATGTTTGGTGTCATACACTGATCATGTGCCTCTGGAGGCAATGAACAAAGAGCTGAGTAGGCACGAATCAGTCAGCAGGCAATAATCATGGAACTCAGCTCTGAGAAATCATGCTGCTCAGCTGGCAATAATCAAGCAGCTGAGCAGGCAGGAATTACGCAGCACAGCTGGCAATTGTCAAGCAGATGACAGGCAGGAATCGTGCAGCTCAGCTGGCAATTGTCAAGCAGATGAGCAGACAGTAATCACGCAGCTCAGCAGGCCCTGATCACGTGACTGAGCATGCACTGTTCACGTGGCTGATCATACACTGATCACGTGACTGATCATGCACTGATCACGTGGCTATCATGCACTGATCACGTGACTGATCATGCACTGATCACGTAACTGTCATGCACTGATCACGTGGCTATCATGCACTGATCACGTGGCTGATCATGCACTGATCACGTGACTGATCATGCACTGATCACGTGGCTATCATGCACTGATCACGTGGCTGATCATGCACTGATCACGGGACTGATCATGCACTGATCACGGGCTATCATGCACTGATCACGTGACTGATCATGCACTGATCACGTGGCTGATCATGCACTGATCACGTGACTGATCATGCACTGATCACGTGACTGATCATGCACTGATCACGTGACTGATCATGCACTGATCACGTTGCTGATCATGCACTGATCACGTGGCTGATCATGCACTGATCACGTGACTGATCATGCACTGATCACGTGGCTATCATGCACTGATCACGTGGCTATCATGCACTGATCACGTGGCTGATCATGCACTGATCACGTGACTGATCATGCACTGATCACGTCTGATCATGCACTGATCACTGACTGATCATGCACTGATCACGTGGATCATACACTGATCACGTGACTGATCATGCACTGATCACGTGGCTATCATGCACTGATCACGTGGCTGATCATGCACTGATCACGTAGCTATCATGCACTGATCACGTGACTGATCATGCACTGATCACGTGATTGATCATGCACTGATCACGTGACTGATCATGCACTGATCACGTGACTGATCATGCACTGATCACGTGACTGATCATGCACTGATCACGTGGCTATCATGCACTGATCACGTGGCTGATCATGCACTGATCACGTAGCTATCATGCACTGATCACGTGACTGATCATGCACTGATCACGTGACTGATCATGCACTGATCACGTGGCTGATCATGCACTGATCACGTGACTGATCATGCACTGATCACGTGGCTGATCATGCACTGATCACGTAGCTACCATGCACTGATCACGGGACTGATCATGCACTGATCACGTAATGATCATGCACTGATCACGTGACTGATCATGCACTGATCACGTGACTGATCATGCACTGATCACGTGGCTATCATGCACTGATCACGTGGCTGATCATGCACTGATCACGTAGCAACCATGTACTGGTCACGTGACTGATCATGCACTGATCACGTAATTGATCATGCACTGATCACGTGGCTGATCATGCACTGATCACGTGACTGATCATGCACTGATCACGTGGCTATCATGCACTGATCACGTGGCTGATCATGCACTGATCACGTGGCTGATCATGCACTGATCACGTGACTGATCATGCACTGATCACGTGGCTATCATGCACTGATCACGTGGCTGATCATACACTGATCACGTGACTGATCATGCACTGATCACGTGACTGATCATGCACTGATCACGTGGCTATCATGCACTGATCACGTGACTATCATGCACTGATCACGTGCTGATCATGCACTGATCACGTGACTGATCATGCACTGATCACGTGGTATCATGCACTGATCACGTGGCTGATCATGCACTGATCACGTGTCTGATCATGCACTGATCACGTGGCTGATCATGCACTGATCACGTAGCTGATCATGCACTGATCACGTGGCTATCATGCACTGATCACGTGACTGATCATGCACTGATCACGTAGCTACATGCACTGATCACGTGACTGATCATGCACTGATCACGTAATTGATCATGCACTGATCACGTGACTGATCATGCACTGATCACGTGACTGATCATGCACTGATCACGTGGCTATCATGCACTGATCACGTGGCTGATCATGCAATGATCACGTAGCTACCATGTACTGGTCACGTGACTGATCATGCACTGATCACGTAATTGATCATGCACTGATCACGTGGCTGATCATGCACTGATCACGTGACTGATCATGCACTGATCACGTGGCTGATCATGCACTGATCACGTGACTGATCATGCACTGATCACGTGACTGATCATGCACTGATCACGTGACTGATCATGCACTGATCACGTGGCTGATCATGCACTGATCACGTACTGATCATGCACTGATCACGTGGCTGATCATGCACTGATCACGTGGCTGATCATGCACTGATCACGTGACTGATCATGCACTGATCACGTGACTGATCATGCACTGATCACGTGGCTATCATGCACTGATCACGTGGCTGATCATGCACTGATCACGTGACTGATCATGCACTGATCACGTGACTGATCATGCACTGATCACGTGACTGATCATGCACTGATCACGTGGCTATCATGCACTGATCACGTGGCTATCATGCACTGATCACGTGGCTGATCACACTGATCACGTGACTGATCATGCACTGATCACGTGGCTGATCATGCACTGATCACGTGGCTATCATGCACTGATCACGTGGCTGATCATGCAATGATCACGTAGCTACCATGCACTGGTCACGTGACTGATCATGCACTGATCAGGTGACTGATCATGCACTGATCACGTGGCTGATCATGCACTGATCACGTGACTGATCATGCACTGATCACGTGACTGATCATGCACTGATCACGTGACTGATCATGCACTGATCACGTGGCTGATCATGCACTGATCACGTGGCTGATCATGCACTGATCACGTGGCTATCATGCACTGATCACATGACTGATCATGCACTGATCACATGACTGATCATGCACTGATCACGTGGCTTATCATGCACTGATCATGTGACTGATCATGTGCTGATCATGTTTGGTGTCATACACTGATCATGTGCCTCTGGAGGCAATGAACAAAGAGCTGAGTAGGCAGGAATCAGTCAGCAGGCAATAATCATGGAACTCAGCTGTGAGAAATCATGCTGCTCAGCTGGCAATAATCAAGCAGCTGAGCAGGCAGGAATTATGCAGCACAGCTGGCAAATGTCAAGCAGATGACAGGCAGGAATCGTGCAGCTCAGCTGGCAATTGTCAAGCAGATGAGCAGACAGTAATCACGCAGCTCAGCAGGCCCTGATCACGTGACTGAGCATGCACTGTTCACGTGGCTGATCACACACTGATCACGTGACTGATCATGCACTGATCATGTGACTGATCATGCACTGATCACGTGGCTATCATGCACTGATCACGTGGCTGATCATACACTGATCACGGACTGATCATGCACTGATCACGGCTATCATGCACTGACACATGGCTGACATGCACTGATCACGTGGCTGATCATGCACTGATCACGTGACTGATCATGCACTGATCACGTGACTGATCATGCACTGATCACGTGGCTGATCATGCACTGATCACGTGGCTATCATGCACTGATCACGTGGCTGATCATGCACTGATCACGTGACTGATCATGCACTGATCACGTGACTGATCATGCACTGATCACGTGGCTGATCATGCACTGATCACGTGGCTATCATGCACTGATCACGTGGCTGATCATGCAATGATCACGTAGCTACCATGTACTGGTCACGTGACTGATCATGCACTGATCACGTAATTGATCATGCACTGATCACGTGGCTGATCATGCACTGATCACGTGGCTGATCATGCACTGATCACGTGACTGATCATGCACTGATCACGTGACTGATCATGCACTGATCACGTGGCTATCATGCACTGATCACGTGGCTGATCATGCACTGATCACGTGACTGATCATGCACTGATCACGTGGCTGATCATGCACTGATCACGTGACTGATCATGCACTGATCACGTGGCTGATCATGCACTGATCACGTGGCTATCATGCACTGATCACGTGGCTGATCATGCAATGATCACGTAGCTACCATGTACTGATCACGTGACTGATCATGCACTGATCACGTAATTGATCATGCACTGATCACGTGGCTGATCATGCACTGATCACGTGGCTGATCATGCACTGATCACGTGACTGATCATGCACTGATCACGTGACTGATCATGCACTGATCACGTGGCTATCATGCACTGATCACGTGGCTGATCATGCACTGATCACGTGCCTGATCATGCACTGATCACGTGGCTGATCATGCACTGATCACGTGACTGATCATGCACTGATCACGTGACTGATCATGCACTGATCACGTGGCTATCATGCACTGCTCACGTGGCTGATCATGCATGATCACGTAGCTACCATGTACTGGTCACGTGACTGATCATGCACTGATCACGTGACTGATCATGCACTGATCACGTGGCTGATCATGCACTGATCACCTGCCTGATCATGCACTGATCACGTGACTGATCATGCACTGATCACATGGCTATCATGAACTGATCACGTGGCTGATCATGCACTGATCACGTGGCTGATCATGCACTGATACCGTGACTGAGCATGGACTGATCACATGACTATCATGTAGTGATCACGTGACTTAATGGCGCTGATCATGTGACTGATCATGCGCTGATCATGTTTGCTATCATACACTGATCATGTGCCTCTGGAGGCAATAAACAAAGAGCTGAGTAGGCACGAATCAAACAGTCAGCAGGCAATAATCATGGAACTCAGGTGTGAGGAATCATGCTGCTCAGCTGGCAATAATCAAGCAGCTGAGCAGGCAGGAATTACGCAGCACAGCTGGCAATTGTCAAGCAGATGACAGGCAGGAATCGTGCAGCTCAGCTGGCAATTGTCAAGCAGATGAGCAGACAGTAATCACGCAGCTCAGCAGGCCCTGATCACGTGACTGAGCATGCACTGTTCACGTGGCTGATCATACACTGATCACGTGATGATCATGCACTGATCACTTGGATATCATGCACTGATCACGTGGCTGATCATACACTGTTCACGTGTCTGACCATGCACTGATCACGTGGCTGATCATACACTGCTCACGTAACTGATCATGCACTGATCACGTGGCTATCATGCACTGATCACGTGGCTGAACATGCACTGTTCACGTGGCTGATCACACACCTGTCACGTGACATATCATGCACTGATCACGTGGCACTCATGCACTGATCACGTGGCTGATCATACTCTGCTCACGTAACTGATCATGCACACATCACGTGGCTATCATGCACTGCTCACGTGGCTCGTCATGGAATGATCACTAGCTACCATATACTGGTCACGTGACTGATCATGCACTGATCACGTGGCTGATCATGCACTGATCACGTGGCTGATCATGCACTGATCACGTGGCTGATCATGCACTGATCACGTGACTATCATGCACTGATCACGTGGCATCATGCACTGATCACGTGGCTGATCATGCACTGATCACGTGACTGATCATGCACTGATCACGTGGCTATCATGCACTGATCACGTGGCTGATCATGCACTGATCACGTGGCTATCATGCACTGATCACGTGACTGATCATGCACTGATCACGTGACTGATCATGCACTGATCACGTGACTGATCATGCACTGATCACGTGACTGATCATGCACTGATCACGTGGCTATCATGCACTGATCACGTGGCTGATCATGCACTGATCACGTAGCTATCATGCACTGATCACGTGACTGATCATGCACTGATCACGTAATTGATCATGCACTGATCACGTGGCTGATCATGCACTGATCACGTGGCTGATCATGCACTGATCACGTGACTGATCATGCACTGATCACGTGGCTGATCATGCACTGATCACGTGGCTGATCATGCACTGATCACGTGGCTGATCATGCACTGATCACGTGGCTATCATGCACTGATCACGTGGCTGATCATGCACTGATCACGTGGCTGATCATGCACTGATCACGTGACTATCATGCACTGATCACGTGGCATCATGCACTGATCACGTGGCTGATCATACACTGATCACGTGACTGATCATGCACTGATCACGTGGCTATCATGCACTGATCACGTGGCTGATCATGCACTGATCACGTAGCTATCATGCACTGATCACGTGACTGATCATGCACTGATCACGTGACTGATCATGCACTGATCACGTGACTGATCATGCACTGATCACGTGACTGATCATGCACTGATCACGTGGTATCATGCACTGATCACGTGGCTGATCATGCAATGATCACGTAGCTACCATGCACTGATCACGTGACTGATCATGCACTGATCACGTAATTGATCATGCACTGATCACGTGGCTGATCATGCACTGATCACGTGACTGATCATGCACTGATCACGTGACTGATCATGCACTGATCACGTGGCTATCATGCACTGATCACGTGGCTGATCATGCACTGATCACGTGACTGATCATGCACTGATCACGTGACTGATCATGCACTGATCACGTGGATATCATGCACTGATCACGTGGCTGATCATGCACTGATCACGTGTCTGATCATGCACTGATCACGTGGCTGATCATACACTGATCACGCAACTGATCATGCACTGATCACGTGGCTATCATGCACTGATCACGTGGCTGATCATGCACTGATCACGTGGCTGATCACGCACCTGTCACGTGACTGATCATGCACTGATCACGTGGCACTCATGCACTGATCACGTGGCTGATCATACACTGATCACGTGTCTGATCATGCACTGATCACGTGGCTGATCATGCACTGATCACGTGACTGATCATGCACTGATCACGTGGCTATCATGCACTGATCACGTGGCTGATCATGCACTGATCACGTGGCTGATCATGCACTGTCACGTGACTGATCATGCACTGATCACGTGGCATCATGCACTGATCACGTGGCTGATCATGCTCTGCTCACGTACTGATCATGCACTGATCACGTGGCTATCATGCACTGATCACGTGGCTGATCATGCACTGATCACGTAGCTATCATGCACTGATCACGTGACTGATCATGCACTGATCACGTGGCTGATCATGCACTGATCACGTGGCTGATCATGCACTGATCACGTGGTATCATGCACTGATCACGTGGCTATCATGCACTGATCACGTGGATATCATGCACTGATCACGTGGCTGATCACACACGATCACGTGACTGATCATGCACTGATCACGTGGCTATCATGCACTGATCACGTGGCTATCATGCACTGATCACGTGGCTGATCATGCACTGATCACGCAGCTACCATGTACTGGTCACGTGACTGATCATGCACTGATCACGTGGCTGATCATGCACTGATCACGTGGCTGATCATGCACTGATCACGTGGCTGATCATGCACTGATCACGTAACTGATCATGCACTGATCACGTGGCTGATCATGCACTGATCACGTGGCTGATCATGCACTGATCACGTGGCTATCATGCACTGATCACGTGACTGATCATGCACTGATCACGTGACTGATCATGCACTGATCACGTGACTGATCATGCACTGATCACGTGGCTATCATGCACTGATCACGTGGCTGATCATGCACTGATCACGTGGCTATCATGCACTGATCACATGACTGATCATGCACTGATCACGTGACTGATCATGCACTGATCACGTGGCTTATCATGATTGATCATGTGACTGATCATGCGCTGATCATGTTTGGTGTCATACACTGATCATGTGCCTCTGGAGGCAATGAACAAAGAGCTGAGTAGGCAGGAATCAGTCAGCAGGCTATAATCATGGAACTCAGCTGTGAGAAATCATGCTGCTCAGCTGGCAATAATCAAGCAGCTGAGCAGGCAGGAATTATGCAGCACAGCTGGCAATTGTCAAGCAGATGACAGGCAGGAATCGTGCAGCTCAGCTGGCAATTGTCAAGCAGATGAGCAGACAGTAATCACGCAGCTCAGCAGGCCCTGATCACGTGACTGAGCATGCACTGTTCACGTGGCTGATCATACACTGATCACGTGACTGATCATGCACTGATCACGTGGCATCATGCACTGATCACGTGGCTGATCATGCACTGATCACGTGGCTGATCATGCACTGATCACGTGACTGATCATGCACTGATCACGTAGCTATCATGCACTGATCACGTGGCTGATCATGCACTGATCACGGGACTGATCATGCACTGATCACGGGCTATCATGCACTGACTACGTGACTGATCATGCACTGATCACGTGGCTGATCATGCACTGATCACGTGACTGATCATGCACTGATCACGTGACTGATCATGCACTGATCACGTGGCTATCATGCACTGCTCACGTGGCTGATCATGCAATGATCACGTAGCTACCATGTACTGGTCACGTGACTGATCATGCACTGATCACGTGACTGATCATGCACTGATCACGTGGCTATCATGCACTGATCACGTGGCTGATCATACTGATCACGTGACTGTCATGCACTGATCACGTGGCTGATCATGCACTGATCACGTACTGATCATGCACTGATCACGTGGCTATCATGCACTGATCACGTGGCTGATCATACTGATCACGTGGCTGTCATGCACTGATCACGTGGCTGATCATGCACTGATCACGTGACTGATCATGCACTGATCACGTGGCTATCATGCACTGATCACGTGGCTATCATGCACTGATCACGTGGCTGATCATGCACTGATCACGTAGCTATCATGCACTGATCACGTGACTGATCATGCACTGATCACGTGGCTGATCATGCACTGATCACGGGACTGATCATGCACTGATCACGTGACTGATCATGCACTGATCACGTGGATATCATGCACTGATCACGTGGCTGATCATGCACTGATCACGTGTCTGATCATGCACTGATCACGTGGCTGATCATGCACTGATCACGTAACTGATCATGCACTGATCACGTGGCTATCATGCACTGATCACGTGGCTGATCATGCACTGATCACGTGGCTGATCATGCACTGTCACGTGACTATCATGCACTGATCACGTGGCACTCATGCACTGATCACGTGGCTGATCATACACTGATCACGTGACTGATCATGCACTGATCACGTGGCTATCATGCACTGATCACGTGGCTGATCATGCAATGATCACGTAGCTACCATATACTGTCACGTGACTGATCATGCACTGATCACGTGACTGATCATGCACTGATCACGTGACTGATCATGCACTGATCACGTGACTGATCATGCACTGATCACGTGGCTATCATGCACTGATCACGTGGCTGATCATGCACTGATCACGTAGCAACCATGTACTGGTCACGTGACTGATCATGCACTGATCACGTAATTGATCATGCACTGATCACGTGGCTGATCATGCACTGATCACGGGACTGATCATGCACTGATCACGTGGCTGATCATGCACTGATCACGTGACTGATCATGCACTGATCACGTGACTGATCATGCACTGATCACGTGGCTATCATGCACTGATCACGTGGCTGATCATGCACTGATCACGTGACTGATCATGCACTGATCACGTGACTGATCATGCACTGATCACGTGGCTATCATGCACTGATCACGTGACTGATCATGCACTGATCACGTGCTGATCATGCACTGATCACGTGACTGATCATGCACTGATCACGTGGTATCATGCACTGATCACGTGGCTGATCATGCACTGATCACGTGGCTGATCATGCACTGATCACGTGGCTGATCATGCACTGATCACGTGGCTGATCATGCACTGATCACGTGGCTATCATGCACTGCTCACGTGACTGATCATGCACTGATCACGTGGCTTACATGCACTGATCACGTGACTGATCATGCACTGATCACGTAATTGATCATGCACTGATCACGTGACTGATCATGCACTGATCACGTGACTGATCATGCACTGATCACGTGACTGATCATGCACTGATCACGTGGCTATCATGCACTGATCACGTGGCTGATCATGCAATGATCACGTAGCTACCATGTACTGATCACGTGACTGATCATGCACTGATCACGTAATTGATCATGCACTGATCACGTGGCTGATCATGCACTGATCACGTGACTGATCATGCACTGATCACGTGACTGATCATGCACTGATCACGTGGCTATCATGCACTGATCACGTGGCTGATCATGCACTGATCACGTGACTGATCATGCACTGATCACGTGGCTATCATGCACTGATCACGTGGCTGATCATGCACTGATCACGTGTCTGATCATGCACTGATCACGTGGCTATCATGCACTGATCACGTGGCTGATCATGCACTGATCACGTGCCTGATCATGCACTGATCACGTGCTGATCATGCACTGATCACGTGACTGATCATGCACTGATCACGTGGCTATCATGCACTACTCACGTGGCTGATCATGCAATGATCATGTAGCTACCATGTACAGGTCACGTGAATGATCATACACTGATCAGGTGACTGATCATGCACTGATCACGTGGCTATCATGCACTGATCACGTGGCTGATCATGCACTGATCACGTGGCTGATCATACACTAATCATGTGACAGATCATGCACTGATCACGTGGCTGATCATGCACTGATACCGTGACTGAGCATGGACTGATCACATGACTATCATGTAGTGATCCCGTGACTTAATGACGCTGATCATGTGACTGATGATGCGCTGATCATGTTTGCTATCATACACTGATCATGTGCCTCTGGAGGCAATAAACAAAGAGCTGAGTAGGCACGAATCAAACAGTCAGCAGGCAATAATCATGGAACTCAGCTGTGAGAAATCATGCTGCTCAGCTGGCAATAATCAAGCAGCTGAGCAGGCAGGAATTACGCAGCACAGCTGGCAATTGTCAAGCAGATGACAGGCAGTAATCGTGCAGCTCAGCTGGCAATTGTCAAGCAGATGAGCAGACAGTAATCACGCAGCTCAGCAGGCCCTGATCACGTGACTGAGCATGCACTGTTCACGTGGCTGATCATACACTGATCACGTGATTGATCATGCACTGATCACTTGGATATCATGCACTGATCACGTGGCTGATCATACACTGTTCACGTGTCTGACCATGCACTGATCACTTGGGTGATCATACACTGCTCTCGTAACTGATCATGCACTGATCACGTGGCTATCATGCACTGAATCCGTGGCTGAACATGCACTGTTCACGTGGCTGATCACACACCTGTCACGTGACATATCATGCTCTGATCACGTGGCACTCATGCACTGATCATGTGGCTGATCATACTCTGCTCACGTAACTCATCATGCACACATCACGTTTCTATCATGCACTGCTCACGTGGCTCGTCACGGAATGATTACGTAGCTACCATATACTGGTCACGTGACTGATCATGCACAGATCACGTCAATGATCATGCACTGTTCATGTGACTGATCATGTATTGATCACGTGACTGATCATGCACTGATCACGTGGCTGATCATGCACTGATCACGTAATTGATCATGCACTTATCATTTGGCTGATCATGCACTGATCACGTGGCTGATCATACACTGCTCTCGTAACTGATCATGCACTGATCACTTGGATATCATGCACTGATTACGTGGCTGATCATACACTGTTCACGTGTCTGACCATGCACTGATCACTTGGCTGATCATACACTGCTCTCGTAACTGATCATGCACTGATCACGTGGCTATCATGCACTGAATACGTGGCTGAACATGCACTGCTCACGTGGCTGATTATGCAATGATCACGCAGCTACCATGTACTGGTCACATGACTGATCATGCACTGATCACGTAATTGATCATGCACTAGTCATGTGGCTGATCATGCACTGATTACGTGACTGATCATGCACTGATCACGTGACTGATCATGCACTGATCACGTGGCTATCATGCACTTATCACTTGGCTGGTCATACACTGATCCCGTGCCTGTTCATGCACAGATTACATGACTGATCATGCACTGAACACGTGACTGATCATGCAATGATCACGTGGCTATCGTGCACTACTCACGTGCCTGATCATGCAATGATCATGTAGCTACCATGTACCGGTCAGGTGACTGATAATACACCCATTAGGTGACGGATCATGCACTGATCACGTCGCTGATCATACACTGACCACCTGCCTGGTCATGCACAGATCACGTGACAAATCATGAACTGATCACATAGCTATCATGAAATGATCACCTGGCTGATCATGCACTGATACCGTGACTGAGCATGGACTGATCACATGACTATCATGTAGTGATCACGTGACTTAATGGCTCTGATCATGTGACTGATGATTCACTGATCATGTTTGCTATCATACACTGATCATGTGCCTCTGGAGGCAATAAACAAAGAGCTGAGTAGGCACGAATCAAACAGTCAGCAGGGAATAATCATGGAATTCAGCTGTGAGGAATCATGCTGCTCAGCTGGCAATAATCAAGCAGCTGAGCAGGCAGGAATTACGCAGCACAGCTGGCAATTGTCAAGCAGATAACAGGCAGGAATCATGCAGCTCAGCTGGCAATTTTCAAGCAGATGAGCAGAGAGTAATCACGCAGCTCAGCAGGCCCTTTCACGTGACTGAGCATGCACTATTCATGTGGCTGATCATACACTGTTCACGTGTCTGACCATGCACTGATCACGTGGCTGATCATACACTGCTCAGGTAACTGATCATGCACTGATCACGTGGCTGAACATGCACTGTTCACGTGGCTGATCACACACCTGTCACGTGACATATCATGCACTGATCACGTGGTATGCATGCACTGATCACGTGGCTGATCACACTCTGCTCACGTAACTGATCATGCACACATCACGTGGCTATCATGCACTGCTCACATGGCTCGTCATGGAATGATCACGTAGCTACCATATACTGGTCACGTGACTGATCATGCACAGATCACGTCAGTGATCATGCACTGTTCAAGTGACTGATCATGTACTGATCACGTGACTGATCATGCACTGATCACGTGACTATCATGCTCTGCTCACGTGGCTGATCATGCAAGGATCACGTAGCAACCATGTACTGGTCGCGTGACTGATCATGCACTGATCACGTAATTGATCCTGCACTGATCACGTGGCTCATCATGCACTGATCTCGTGGCTGATCACACATGTATCACGTGACTGATCATGCACTGATCACGTGGCTCTCATGCACTTATCATGTGGCTATCATGCACTGATCACGTGGCTGATCGCGCAATGATCACGTAGCTACCATGTACTGGTCATGTGATTGATCATGCACTGATCACGTAATGATCCTGCACTGATCACATGGCTCATCACGCACTGTTGCGGTGGCTGATCACACACGTATCACGTGACTGATCATGTACAGATCACGTAAATAAGCATGAACTGATCACGTGGCTATCCTGCACTGATCACGTGGATAACATGCACTGATCACGTGGCTGATCACACACGTATCACGTGACAGATCATGCACTGATCACGTGCCTATCATGCACTGATCACGTGGCTATCATGCAATGATCACGTGGCTGATCATGCAATGATCAAGTAGCTACCATGCACTGATCAGGTAATTGATCATGCACTGATCACGTGACTGATCATGCACAGATCACGTGACTGATCATGCACAGATCACGTGACTGATCAGGCACTGATCACCTGGCTATCATGCACTGATCATTTGGCTGGTCATACACTGATCATGTGCCTGGTCATGCACTGATCATGTAGCTGATCTTGCACTGCTCACGTGGCTGGTCATGCAATGATCACGTAGCTACCATATACTGGTCACGCGACTGATAATGCACAGATCACGTAAATGATCATGCACTGTTCCCGTGACTGATCATGTACTGATCACGTGACTGATCATGCACTGACCACGAGGCTATCATGCTCTCCTCACGTGGGTGATCATGCAATGAACACGTAGCAACCATGTACTGGTCACCTGACTGATCATGCACTGATCATGTAATTGATCCAGCACTGATCACGTGGCTCATCATGCACTGATCACGTGACTGTTCACCCACTGATCACTTGACTGATCATGCACTGATCACTTGGATATCATGCACTGATCACGTGGCTGATCATACACTGTTCACGTGTCTGACCATGCACTGATCACGTGGCTGATCATACACTGCTCACGTAACTGATCATGCACTGATCACGTGGCTATCATGCACTGAATACGTGGCTGAACATGCACTGTTCACGTGGCTGATCACACACTGTCACGTGACATATCATGCACTGATCACGTGGCACGAATGCACTGATCACGTGGCTGATCATACTCTGCTCACGTAACTCATCATGCACACATCACGTTTCTATCATGCACTGCTCACGTGGCTCGTCACGGAATGATCACGTAGCTACCATATACTGGTCACGTGACTGATCATGCACAGATCACGTCAATGATCAGGCACTGTTCACGTGACTGATCATGTACTGATCACGTGACTGATCATGCACTGATCACGTGGCTGATCATGCACTGATCACGTGATTGATCATGCACTTATCATTTGGCTGATCATGCACTGATCACGTGGCTGATAATACACTGATCACGTGACTGATCATGCACTGATCACGTGACTGATCATGCACTGATCACGTGGCTATCATGCACTGATCACTTGGCTGGTCATACACTGATCACATGACCGATCATGCACTGTTCACGTGACTGATCATGTACAGGTCACGTGAATAATCATGAAGTGATCACGTGGCTATCATGCACTGCTCACATGGCTGATCATGCAGTGATCACGCAGCTACCATGTACTGGTCACATGAATGATCATGCACTGATCACATAATTGATCATGCACTGATCACCTGGCTTATCATCCATTGATCATGTGACTGATCATGTGCTGATCATGTTTGGTGTCACACACTGATCATGTGCCTCTGGAGGCAATGAACATAGAGCTGAGTAGGCAGGAATCAGTCAGCAGGCTATAATCGTGGAACTCAGCTCTGAGAAATCATGCAGTTCAGCTGGCAATTGTCAAGCAGATGAGCAGACAGTAATCACGCAGCTCAGCAGGCCCTGATCACGTGACTGAGCATGCACTGTTCACATGGCTTATCACACACCTATCACGTGACTGATCATGCACTGATCATGCGAATGATCATGCACTGATCACGTAGTTATCTTGCACTGATCACTTGGCTGATCATACACTCATCATGGGCCTGATCGTACACTGATCACGGCGCTATCATGCATTGACTACATGACTCACATGCACTGATCACGTGGATGATCATGCACTGATCCCGTGACTGACCATGCACTGATCACGTGACTGATCAGGCACTGATCACATGGCTGATCATGCACTGATCACGTGGCTATCATGCACTGCTCACATGGCTGATCTGGCAATGCTCACGTAGCTACCTTGTACTGGTCACATGACTGATCATGCACTGATCACGTAATTGATCATGCACTGATAATGTGGCTGATCATGCACTGATCACGTGGCTGATCATCCACTGATCACGTGACTGATCATGCACTGATCACGTGACTGATCATGCACTGATCACGTGGCTATCATGCACTGATCACGTGGCTGACCATACACTGGTCACTTGGATATAATGCACTGATCACGTGGCTCATCATACACTGTTCACGTGTCTGACCATGCACTGATCACGTGGCTGATCATACACTTCTCACATAACTGATCATGCACTGATCACGTGGCTATCAGGCACTGAATACGTGGCTGAGCATGCACTGTTCACTTGGCTGATCACACACCTGTCACGTGACATATCATGCACTGATCACGTGGCTGATCATACTCTGCTCACGTAACTGATCATGCACACATCACGTGGCTATCATGCACTCCTCATGTGGTTCATCATGGAATGATCACAAAGCTACCATATACTGGTCACGTGACTGATCATGCACTGATCACGTGGCTATCATGCACAGATCACGTGGCTGGTCATACAATGATCACGTAGCTACCATGTACTGGTCACATGACTGATCATGCACTGATCACGTGGCTGATCATGCACTGATCACGTAATTGATCATGCACTGATCACATGGCTTATCATGCATTGATTATGTGATTCATCATGTGCTGATCATGTTTGGTGTCATACACTGATCATGTGCCTCTGGAGGCAATGAACAAAGAGCTGAGTAGGCAGGAATCAGTAGGCAATAATCATGGAACTCAGCTCTGAGAAATCATGCTTCTCAGCTGGCAATAATCAAGTAGATGAGCAGGCAGGAATTATGCAGCACAGGTGGCAATTGTCAAGGAGATGACAGGCAGGAATCGTACAGCTCAGCTGGCAATTGTCAAGCAGATGAGCAGACAGTAATCACGCAGCTCAGCACGCCTTGATCACGTGACTGAGCATGCACTGTTCACGTCGCTGATCACACACCTATCACGTGAATGATCATGCACTGATCACGTGGCCCTCATGCACAGATCACGTGATTGCGCATGCACTGATCACGTAATTGTCATGCACTGATCACGTGGCTATCATGCACTGATGACGTGGCTGATCATGCACTGATCATGTGACTGATCATGCACTGATCACGTAGCTATCTTGCACTGGTCACTTGGCTGATCATACATTCATCACGGGACTGATCGTGCACTGATTGTGGCGCTATCATGCATTGACTACATGACTCACATGCACTGATCACGTGCATGATCATGCACTGATCACGTGACTGACCATGCACTGATCACGTGACTGATCAGGCACTGATCACCTGGCTATCATGCACTGATCATTTGGCTGGTCATACACTGATCATGTGCCTGGTCATGCACTGATCATGTGGCTGGTCATGCACTGCTCACGTGGCTGGTCATGCAATGATCACGTAGCTACCATGTACTGGTCACGTGACTGATCATGCACTGATCACGTAATTGATCATGCACTGGTCATGTGGCTGATCATGCACTGATCACGTGGCTGATCATACACTGATCACGTGACTGATCATGCACTGATCACGTGGCTGATCATGCACTGATCACGTGGCTATCATGCACTGCTCACGTCGCTGATCTGGCAAAGATCACGTAGCTACAATGTACTGGTCACGTGACTGATCATGCACTGATCACGTAATTGATCATGCACTGGTCATGTGGCTGATCATGCACTGATCACGTGACAGTTCACCCACTGATCACTTGACTGATCATGCACTGATCACGTGGCTATAATGCCCTGAGTACGTGGCTGATCATACACTTTTCACGTGCCTGGTCATGCACAGATCACGTGACTAATGATGAACTGATCACGGGGCTATAATTCACTGATCACGTGGATATCATGCACTGATTACGTACCTATCATGCACAGATCACGTGACTAATCATGAACTGATTACGTAGGTATCATGCACTGATCACGTGGCTGATCACACACTGTTCACGTGTCTGATCATGCACTGATCACGTGGCTGATCATACACTGCTCACATAGCTGATCATGCACTGATCACGTGTCTATCATGCAGTGCTCACGTGGCTGATCCTGCATTGATCACGTAGCGTACATGTACTGGTCACGTGTCTGATCATGCAATGGTAACGTAATTGATCATGCACTGATCACGTGACTGATCATGTACTGATCACGTGATTGATCAGGCACTGATCACGTGTCTATCATGCACTGCTTACGTGGCTGATATTACAATGTTCACATAGCTACCATGTATGGTCACATGACTGATCATGCACTGATCACGTAATTGATCATGCACTGATCAAGTGGCTGATCATACACTGCTCACGTGACTGATCATGCACTCTTCACGAGACTCATCATGCACTGATCACGTGGCTATCATTCACTGATCACGTGGCTGATCATACACTGATCACGTGACTGATCATGCACTGTTCACGAGAGTGATCATGCACTGTTCACGTGGATATCATGCACTGATCACGTATTTGATCATTCACTGTTCACGTGTCTGACCATGCACTGCTCACGTGGCTGATAATACACTGTTCACGTACCTGATCATGCACTGATCACGTGGATATCATGCACTGATCCCGTGGCTGAACATGCACTGTTCACGTGGCTTATCACACACCTGTCACGTGACTGATCATGCACTGATCGCGTGGCACTCATGCACTGATCACGTGGCTGATCATACTCTGCTCACGTAACTCATCATGCACACATCAGGTGGCTATCATGAACTTCTCACCTGGCTGGTCATGCAATGTTCACGGAGCTACCATATACTGGTCACGTGACTGATCATGCACAGATCACGTAAATGATCATGCACTCTTCACGTGACTGATCATGTACTGATCACGTGGCTGATCATGCAATGATCACGTAGCAACCATGTACTGGTCACGTGACTGATCATGCAATGATCACATAATTAATCCTGCACTGATCACCTGACTTATCATGCACTGATCACGTGGCTGATCACACACGTATCACGTGACTGATCATGCACTGATCACGTGGTTATCATACACTGATCACGTGGCTATCATTCACTGATCACGGGGATACCATGCACGGATCACGTGGCTGATCACACACGGATCACGTGACTGATCATGCACTGATCACGTGGCTATCATGCACTGATCACGTGGCTGATCATGCAATGATCACGTAGCTACCATGTACTGGTCACGTGACTGATCTTGCACTGATCACGTAATTGATCATGCACTGATCACGTGACTGATCAAGCACTGATCCCTTGGCTATCATGCACTGTTAACGTAGCTGATCATGAAATGATCAGGCACCTACAATGTACTGGTCACGTGACTGATCATGCACTGATCACGTGACTGATCATGCATTGATCACGTGGCTATCATGCACTGATCACTTGGCTGGTCATACACTGATCACGCAGCTACCATGTACTTGTCACGTGACTGATCATGCACTGATCATGTGGCTGATCATGCACTGATCTCGTGACTGATCATGCACTGATCATGTGACTTATCATGCACTGATCACTTGGATATCATGCACTGATCACGTGGCTGATCATACACTGTTCACGTGTCTGACCATGCACTGATCACGTGGCTGATCATACACTGTTCAGGTAACTGATCATGCACTGATCACGTGGCTCGTCATGGAATGATCACGTAGCTACCATATACTGGTCACGTGACTGATCATGCACTGATCACGTGACTTATCATGCACTGATCACTTGGTTATCATGCACTGATCACATGGCTGGTCATACACTGATCACGTGCCTGGTCATGCACAGATTACATGACTGATCATGCACTCATCACATCACTGATCATGCACTGATCACGTGGCTATCATGCACTGTTCACGTGGCTGATCATACACTGATCACCTGCCTGTTCATTCACAGATCACGTGACTAATCATGAAGTGATTACGTAGCAATCATTCACTGATCACCTGGCTGATCATGCACTGATCACGTGGCTATCATGCAATGATCACGTGGCTATCATGCACTGATCACGTGGCTGATCATGCACTGATACCGTGACTGAGCATGGACTGATCACATGATTATCATGTAGTGATCACGTGACTTAATGGCGCTGATCATGTGACTGATCTTGCGCTGATCATGTTTGCTATCATACACTGATCATGTGCCTCTGGAGGCAATAAACAAAGAGCTGAGTAGGCCCGAATCAAACATCAGCAGGCAATAATCATGGAACTCAGCTGTGAGGAATCATGCGGCTCAGCTGGCAATAATCAAGCAGCTGAGCATGCAGGAATTACGCAGCACAGCTGGCAATTGTCAAGCAGATGAGCAGACAGTAATCACGCAGCTCAGCAGGCCCTGATCACGTGACTGAGCATGCACTGTTCACGTGGCTGATCATACACAGATCACGTGATTGATCATGCACTGATCACTTGGATATCATGCACTGATCACGTGGCTGATCATACACTGTTCACGTGTCTGACCATGCACTGATCACGTGGCTGATCATACACTGTTCAGGTAACTGATCCTGCAGTGATCACGTGGCTCGTCATGGAATGATCACGTAGCTACCATATACTGGTCACGTGACTGATCATGCAAAGATCACGTAAATTATCATGCACTGTTGACGTGACTGATCATGTACTGATCACGTGACGGATCATGCACTGATCACTGGCTATCATGCTCTGCTCACGTGGCTGATCATGCAAGGATCACGTAGCAACCATGTACTGGTCACGTGACTGATCTTGCACTGATCACGTAATTGATCCTGCACTGATCACGTGGCTCATCATGCACTGATCACGTGGCTGATCACACATGTATCACGTGACTGATCATGCACTGATCACATGGCTCCTATGCACTGATCACGTGGCTGTCATGCACTGATCAAGTGGATATCATGCACTGATCACGTGGCTGATCACACACGTATCACATGACTGATCATGCACTGATCACGTGGCTGATCAGGCAATGATCACTTAGCTACCATGTACTGGTCACGTGACTGATCATGCACTGATCACGTAATTGATCATGTGGCTGATCATGCACTGATCACGTGGCTGATCATACACTGATCACGTGGCTATCATGCACTGATAACTTGGCTGGACATACACTGATCACGTGCCTGGTCATGCACTGATCACGTGGCTATCATGCACTGATCACGTGACTGATCATGCACTGATCTCGTGTCTGATCTTGCACTGATCACGTGGCTATCATGCCCTGCTCACGTGGCTGATCACGCGATGATCACGCAGCTACCATGTACTGGTCACATGACTGAACATGCACTGATCACGTGACTGATCATGCAGTGATCACGTGGCTATCATGCACTACTCACGTGGCTGATCATGCAATGATCATGTATCTACCTTGTACAGGTCACGTGAATGATCATACACCCATCAGGTGACTGATCATGCACTGATCACGTGGCTATCATGCACTGATCACGAGACTGATCATGCACTGTTCACGTCTATATCATACACTGATCACTTGACTGCCCATGCACTAATCACGTGGATGATCATACGCTAATCTTGTGACAGATCATGCACTGATCACATGGCTGATCATGCACTGATACCGTGACTGAGCATGGACTGATCACATGACTATCATGTAGTGATCACGTGACTTCATGGCGCTGATCATGTGACTGATCATGCGCTGATCATGTTTGTATCATACACTGATCATGTGCCCCTGGAGGCAATAAACAAAGAGCTGAGTAGGCACGAATCAAACAGTCAGCAGGCAATAATCATGGAACTCAGCTGTGAGGAATCATGCTGCTCAGCTGGCAATAATCAAGCAGCTGAGCAGACAGGAATTACGCAGCACAGCTGGCAATTGTCAAGCAGATGACAGGCAGGAATCGTGCAGCTCAGCTGGCAATGGTCAAGCAGATGAGCAGACAGTAATCACGCAGCTCAGCAGGCCCAGATCACGTGACTGAGCATGCACTGTTCACGTGGCTGATCATACACTGATCACGTGATTGATCATGCACTGATCACTTGGATATCATGCATTGATCACGTGGCTGATCATACACTGTTCACGTGTCTGACCATGCACTGCTCACGTGGCTGATCATACACTGCTCACGTAACTGATCATGCACTGATCACGTGGCTATCATGCACTGATCACGTGGCTGAACATGCACTGTTCACGTGGCTGATCAAACACCTGTCACGTGACATATCATGCACTGATCACGTGGCACTCATGCACTGATCACGTGGCTGATCATACTCTGCTCACGTAACTCATCATGCACACATCACGTTTCTATCATGCACTGCTCACGTGGCTCGTCATGGAATGATCACGTAGCTACCATATACTGGTCACGTGACTGATCATGCACAGATCACGTAAATGATCACGCACTGTTCTCTTGACTGATCATGTACTGATCACGTGACTGATCATGCACTGATCACGTGGCTATCATGCACTGATCACTTGGCTGGTCATACACTGATCACATGACTGATCATGCACTGTTCACGTGACTGATCATGTACTGATCACCTGACTGATCATGCACTGATCCCGTAATTGATCATGCAATGATCACGTGGCTGATCATGCAATGATCACGTGACTGACCATGCACTGATCACGTGACTGATCATCCACTGATCAGTTGGGTATCATGCACTTATTACTTGGCTGATCATACACTGATCACGTGACTGATAATGCACTGATCATCTGGCTATCGTGCACTCATTACCTGGCTATCCTGCACTGATCACGTGGTTGATCATACACTGATCACGAGACTGATCATGCACTGATCACGTCTATATCATGCACTGATCACATGACTGCCCATGCACTGATCACCCGGATGATCATACACTGATCACGCGACAGATCATGCACTGATCACGTGGCTATCATGCACTGCTCACGCGGCTGTTCATGCAATGATCACGTAGCTACCATGTACTGGTCACGTGAGTGATCATGCACTGATCACGTAATTGATCATGCACTGATCAGGTGACTTATCATGCACTGTTAACGTGAGTGATCATGCACTGATCACGTGACTGATCATGCACTGATCTCGTGGCTATCATGCACGGCTCATGTGGCTGATCATGCAATGATCATGCAGCTACCATGTACTGGTCACATGACTGATCATGCACTGATCAGGTAATTGATCATGCACTGATCACCTGGCTTATCATGCATTGATCATGTGACTGATCATGTGCTGATCATGTTTGGTGTCACACACTGATCATGTGCCTCTGGAGGCAATGAACATAGAGCTGAGTAGGCAGGAATCAGTCAGCAGGCTATAATCATGGAACTCAGCTCTGAGAAATCATGCTGCTCAGCTGGCAATAATCAAGTAGATGAGCAGGCAGGAATTATGCAGCACAGGTGGCAATTGTCAAGGAGATGACAGGCAGGAATCGTGCAGCTCAGCTGGAAATTGTCAAGCAGCTGAGCAGACAGTAATCACGCAGCTCAGCTGGCCTTGATCACGTGACTGAGCATGCACTGTTCACATGGCTGATCACACTCCTATCACGTGACTGATCATGCACTGATCATGTGACTGATCATGCACTGATCACGTAGCTATCTTGCACTGATCACTTGGCTGATCATACACTCATCACGGGACTGATCGTGCACTTATCACAGCGCTATCATGCTTTGACTACATGACTCCACATGCACTGATCACGTGGATGATCATGCACTGATCACGTGACTGACCATGCACTGATCACGTGACTGATCAGGCACTGATTACATGGCTGATCATGCACTCATCACGTGGCTATCATGCACTGCTCACGTGGCTGATCATGCAAGGATCACGTAGCAACCATGTACTGGTCACGTGACTGATCTTGCACTGATCACGTAATTGATCCTGCACTGATCACGTGGCTCATCATGCACTGATCACGTGGCTGATCACACATGTATCACGTGACTGATCATGCACTGATCACATGGCTCCTATGCACTGATCACGTGGCTGTCATGCACTGATCAAGTGGATATCATGCACTGATCACGTGGCTGATCACACACGTATCACATGACTGATCATGCACTGATCACGTGGCTGATCAGGCAATGATCACTTAGCTACCATGTACTGGTCACGTGACTGATCATGCACTGATCACGTAATTGATCATGTGGCTGATCATGCACTGATCACGTGGCTGATCATACACTGATCACGTGGCTATCATGCACTGATAACTTGGCTGGACATACACTGATCACGTGCCTGGTCATGCACTGATCACGTGGCTATCATGCACTGATCACGTGACTGATCATGCACTGATCTCGTGTCTGATCTTGCACTGATCACGTGGCTATCATGCCCTGCTCACGTGGCTGATCTCGCGATGATCACGCAGCTACCATGTACTGGTCACATGACTGAACATGCACTGATCACGTGACTGATCATGCAGTGATCACGTGGCTATCATGCACTACTCACGTGGCTGATCATGCAATGATCATGTATCTACCTTGTACAGGTCACGTGAATGATCATACACCCATCAGGTGACTGATCATGCACTGATCACGTGGCTATCATGCACTGATCACGAGACTGATCATGCACTGTTCACGTCTATATCATACACTGATCACTTGACTGCCCATGCACTAATCACGTGGATGATCATACGCTAATCTTGTGACAGATCATGCACTGATCACATGGCTGATCATGCACTGATACCGTGACTGAGCATGGACTGATCACATGACTATCATGTAGTGATCACGTGACTTCATGGCGCTGATCATGTGACTGATCATGCGCTGATCATGTTTGTATCATACACTGATCATGTGCCCCTGGAGGCAATAAACAAAGAGCTGAGTAGGCACGAATCAAACAGTCAGCAGGCAATAATCATGGAACTCAGCTGTGAGGAATCATGCTGCTCAGCTGGCAATAATCAAGCAGCTGAGCAGACAGGAATTACGCAGCACAGCTGGCAATTGTCAAGCAGATGACAGGCAGGAATCGTGCAGCTCAGCTGGCAATGGTCAAGCAGATGAGCAGACAGTAATCACGCAGCTCAGCAGGCCCAGATCACGTGACTGAGCATGCACTGTTCACGTGGCTGATCATACACTGATCACGTGATTGATCATGCACTGATCACTTGGATATCATGCATTGATCACGTGGCTGATCATACACTGTTCACGTGTCTGACCATGCACTGCTCACGTGGCTGATCATACACTGCTCACGTAACTGATCATGCACTGATCACGTGGCTATCATGCACTGATCACGTGGCTGAACATGCACTGTTCACGTGGCTGATCAAACACCTGTCACGTGACATATCATGCACTGATCACGTGGCACTCATGCACTGATCACGTGGCTGATCATACTCTGCTCACGTAACTCATCATGCACACATCACGTTTCTATCATGCACTGCTCACGTGGCTCGTCATGGAATGATCACGTAGCTACCATATACTGGTCACGTGACTGATCATGCACAGATCACGTAAATGATCACGCACTGTTCTCTTGACTGATCATGTACTGATCACGTGACTGATCATGCACTGATCACGTGGCTATCATGCACTGATCACTTGGCTGGTCATACACTGATCACATGACTGATCATGCACTGTTCACGTGACTGATCATGTACTGATCACCTGACTGATCATGCACTGATCCCGTAATTGATCATGCAATGATCACGTGGCTGATCATGCAATGATCACGTGACTGACCATGCACTGATCACGTGACTGATCATCCACTGATCAGTTGGGTATCATGCACTTATTACTTGGCTGATCATACACTGATCACGTGACTGATAATGCACTGATCATCTGGCTATCGTGCACTCATTACCTGGCTATCGTGCACTGATCACGTGGTTGATCATACACTGATCACGAGACTGATCATGCACTGATCACGTCTATATCATGCACTGATCACATGACTGCCCATGCACTGATCACCCGGATGATCATACACTGATCATGCGACAGATCATGCACTGATCACGTGGCTATCATGCACTGCTCACGCGGCTGTTCATGCAATGATCACGTAGCTACCATGTACTGGTCACGTGAGTGATCATGCACTGATCACGTAATTGATCATGCACTGATCAGGTGACTTATCATGCACTGTTAACGTGAGTGATCATGCACTGATCACGTGACTGATCATGCACTGATCTCGTGGCTATCATGCACGGCTCATGTGGCTGATCATGCAATGATCATGCAGCTACCATGTACTGGTCACATGACTGATCATGCACTGATCAGGTAATTGATCATGCACTGATCACCTGGCTTATCATGCATTGATCATGTGACTGATCATGTGCTGATCATGTTTGGTGTCACACACTGATCATGTGCCTCTGGAGGCAATGAACATAGAGCTGAGTAGGCAGGAATCAGTCAGCAGGCTATAATCATGGAACTCAGCTCTGAGAAATCATGCTGCTCAGCTGGCAATAATCAAGTAGATGAGCAGGCAGGAATTATGCAGCACAGGTGGCAATTGTCAAGGAGATGACAGGCAGGAATCGTGCAGCTCAGCTGGAAATTGTCAAGCAGCTGAGCAGACAGTAATCACGCAGCTCAGCTGGCCTTGATCACGTGACTGAGCATGCACTGTTCACATGGCTGATCACACTCCTATCACGTGACTGATCATGCACTGATCATGTGACTGATCATGCACTGATCACGTAGCTATCTTGCACTGATCACTTGGCTGATCATACACTCATCACGGGACTGATCGTGCACTTATCACAGCGCTATCATGCTTTGACTACATGACTCCACATGCACTATTCACGTGGATGATCATGCACTGATCACGTGACTGACCATGCACTGATCACGTGACTGATCAGGCACTGATTACATGGCTGATCATGCACTCATCACGTGGCTATCATGCACTGCTCACGTGGCTGATCATGCAAGGATCACGTAGCAACCATGTACTGGTCACGTGACTGATCTTGCACTGATCACGTAATTGATCCTGCACTGATCACGTGGCTCATCATGCACTGATCACGTGGCTGATCACACATGTATCACGTGACTGATCATGCACTGATCACATGGCTCCTATGCACTGATCACGTGGCTGTCATGCACTGATCAAGTGGATATCATGCACTGATCACGTGGCTGATCACACACGGATCACATGACTGATCATGCACTGATCACGTGGCTGATCAGGCAATGATCACTTAGCTACCATGTACTGGTCACGTGACTGATCATGCACTGATCACGTAATTGATCATGTGGCTGATCATGCACTGATCACGTGGCTGATCATACACTGATCACGTGGCTATCATGCACTGATAACTTGGCTGGACATACACTGATCACGTGCCTGGTCATGCACTGATCACGTGGCTATCATGCACTGATCACGTGACTGATCATGCACTGATCTCGTGTCTGATCTTGCACTGATCACGTGGCTATCATGCCCTGCTCACGTGGCTGATCACGCGATGATCACGCAGCTACCATGTACTGGTCACATGACTGAACATGCACTGATCACGTGACTGATCATGCAGTGATCACGTGGCTATCATGCACTACTCACGTGGCTGATCATGCAATGATCATGTATCTACCTTGTACAGGTCACGTGAATGATCATACACCCATCAGGTGACTGATCATGCACTGATCACGTGGCTATCATGCACTGATCACGAGACTGATCATGCACTGTTCACGTCTATATCATACACTGATCACTTGACTGCCCATGCACTAATCACGTGGATGATCATACGCTAATCTTGTGACAGATCATGCACTGATCACATGGCTGATCATGCACTGATACCGTGACTGAGCATGGACTGATCACATGACTATCATGTAGTGATCACGTGACTTCATGGCGCTGATCATGTGACTGATCATGCGCTGATCATGTTTGTATCATACACTGATCATGTGCCCCTGGAGGCAATAAACAAAGAGCTGAGTAGGCACGAATCAAACAGTCAGCAGGCAATAATCATGGAACTCAGCTGTGAGGAATCATGCTGCTCAGCTGGCAATAATCAAGCAGCTGAGCAGACAGGAATTACGCAGCACAGCTGGCAATTGTCAAGCAGATGACAGGCAGGAATCGTGCAGCTCAGCTGGCAATGGTCAAGCAGATGAGCAGACAGTAATCACGCAGCTCAGCAGGCCCAGATCACGTGACTGAGCATGCACTGTTCACGTGGCTGATCATACACTGATCACGTGATTGATCATGCACTGATCACTTGGATATCATGCATTGATCACGTGGCTGATCATACACTGTTCACGTGTCTGACCATGCACTGCTCACGTGGCTGATCATACACTGCTCACGTAACTGATCATGCACTGATCACGTGGCTATCATGCACTGATCACGTGGCTGAACATGCACTGTTCACGTGGCTGATCAAACACCTGTCACGTGACATATCATGCACTGATCACGTGGCACTCATGCACTGATCACGTGGCTGATCATACTCTGCTCACGTAACTCATCATGCACACATCACGTTTCTATCATGCACTGCTCACGTGGCTCGTCATGGAATGATCACGTAGCTACCATATACTGGTCACGTGACTGATCATGCACAGATCACGTAAATGATCACGCACTGTTCTCTTGACTGATCATGTACTGATCACGTGACTGATCATGCACTGATCACGTGGCTATCATGCACTGATCACTTGGCTGGTCATACACTGATCACATGACTGATCATGCACTGTTCACGTGACTGATCATGTACTGATCACCTGACTGATCATGCACTGATCCCGTAATTGATCATGCAATGATCACGTGGCTGATCATGCAATGATCACGTGACTGACCATGCACTGATCACGTGACTGATCATCCACTGATCAGTTGGGTATCATGCACTTATTACTTGGCTGATCATACACTGATCACGTGACTGATAATGCACTGATCATCTGGCTATCGTGCACTCATTACCTGGCTATCGTGCACTGATCACGTGGTTGATCATACACTGATCACGAGACTGATCATGCACTGATCACGTCTATATCATGCACTGATCACATGACTGCCCATGCACTGATCACCCGGATGATCATACACTGATCATGCGACAGATCATGCACTGATCACGTGGCTATCATGCACTGCTCACGCGGCTGTTCATGCAATGATCACGTAGCTACCATGTACTGGTCACGTGAGTGATCATGCACTGATCACGTAATTGATCATGCACTGATCAGGTGACTTATCATGCACTGTTAACGTGAGTGATCATGCACTGATCACGTGACTGATCATGCACTGATCTCGTGGCTATCATGCACGGCTCATGTGGCTGATCATGCAATGATCATGCAGCTACCATGTACTGGTCACATGACTGATCATGCACTGATCAGGTAATTGATCATGCACTGATCACCTGGCTTACCATGCATTGATCATGTGACTGATCATGTGCTGATCATGTATGGTGTCACACACTGATCATGTGCCTCTGGAGGCAATGAACATAGAGCTGAGTAGGCAGGAATCAGTCAGCAGGCTATAATCATGGAACTCAGCTCTGAGAAATCATGCTGCTCAGCGGGCAATAATCAAGTAGATGAGCAGGCAGGAATTATGCAGCACAGGTGGCAATTGTCAAGGAGATGACAGGCAGGAATCGTGCAGCTCAGCTGGAAATTGTCAAGCAGCTGAGCAGACAGTAATCACGCAGCTCAGCTGGCCTTGATCACGTGACTGAGCATGCACTGTTCACATGGCTGATCACACTCCTATCACGTGACTGATCATGCACTGATCATGTGACTGATCATGCACTGATCACGTAGCTATCTTGCACTGATCACTTGGCTGATCATACACTCATCACGGGACTGATCGTGCACTTATCACAGCGCTATCATGCTTTGACTACATGACTCCACATGCACTGATCACGTGGATGATCATGCACTGATCACGTGACTGACCATGCACTGATCACGTGACTGATCAGGCACTGATTACATGGCTGATCATGCACTCATCACGTGGCTATCATGCACTGCTCACGTGGCTGATCATGCAAGGATCACGTAGCAACCATGTACTGGTCACGTGACTGATCTTGCACTGATCACGTAATTGATCCTGCACTGATCACGTGGCTCATCATGCACTGATCACGTGGCTGATCACACATGTATCACGTGACTGATCATGCACTGATCACATGGCTCCTATGCACTGATCACGTGGCTGTCATGCACTGATCAAGTGGATATCATGCACTGATCACGTGGCTGATCACACACGTATCACATGACTGATCATGCACTGATCACGTGGCTGATCAGGCAATGATCACTTAGCTACCATGTACTGGTCACGTGACTGATCATGCACTGATCACGTAATTGATCATGTGGCTGATCATGCACTGATCACGTGGCTGATCATGCACTGATCACGTAATTGATCATGCACTGATCATGTGGCTGATCATGCACTGATCATGTGGCTGATCATGCACTGATCACGTGGCTATCATGCACTGATGACGTGGCTGCGCATGCACTGATGACGTGGCTGATCAGGCACTGATCACATGGCTCATCATGCACTGATCACGTGTTTATCAGGCAATGATCAGTGACTGACAGGCGCTGATCATGGGACTGTGCACGCACGGATCACGTGGCTATCATGCCCTGATCACGAGACTGCGCATGCATTGATGATGTGGCTGTTCGGGCACTGATCACGTGTTTATCAGGCAGTGATCAGTGACTGACAGGCGCTGATCAGGGGACTGTGCACGCACTGATCAGGTGGCTGATCAGGAACTGACCACCTGACTGCGCATGCAGTGATCACGTGGCTGTTCGTTCACTGATCACGTGTTTATCCTATGGTGATCACGTGACTGAGAGGCGCTGATCACGTGACTGTGCCGCCAGTGATCACGTGGCTGAGCAGGCACTGATACCGTGACTGAGCATGCACTGATCATGTGCCGGGAGCCGGGGAGGCATTCCACTCTGGACAAAGGTCATGAGGAAGGAGGCTCGGCATACGCAAATGCGGGATCGAGCCTCAGGAGTCCACCCGGATATTCTCGAGCATCTCCCCCCCCAAAAAACCAGAGTCTGCCTACTGTAGTGCTTTGTGCTCTCACCTCTGATTTCACTGGGGGCTGTCCCCCACCACCATCTCGCTCTCTCTGTCAAAGAGTCAACTTACAGCTCCAATTCATAAAGTTCCTTGTCATTCTTCCCTTTAACTTCCAGCTGAGTCTCCATCTGGAGCGCGGAACCCACCACGCTTACTAATTATGCCTGGGCTGCTAAGTCCCACTCGAGAAGGTGTCTAGGGTGAGGCACCTTTCGCTATTCGAGAGGGCGCCTGCGGCCTACGTAAGTGGTGCAAACTTCTTGTCTTGAAGTTTGATTGGTCTTCCGCGTAAACCAAGCTACTCAGTCTCTTTTCTCCACCGAATTTTCCTACTGAGCTCTCCTCATACTATTATTCTTGACATCTCTGATTAGCATATAAATAGTCACCTAGGCCATCTCACCTTCGAATACCCTGGATCAGTTGGGGCTGGTCCCCGGCAGGTGGCGACCGAACAGAGACCTCAGGAGGCGATACTCAAAGAGCTGAGCAGACACGAACCACGCAATCAGCAGGCAATAAGCATGGAGCTCAGCAGTGACGAATCATGCTGCTCAACTGGCAATAATCAAGCACGTGAGCAGGCAGGAATCACGCAGCTCAGCTGGCAATTGTCAAGCAGATGAGCCGACAGGAATCACGCAGCTCAGATGGCAATTGTCATGCAGATGAGCCGGCAGGAATCACGCAGCTCAGCAGGCCCTGATCACGTGACTCTGCAGGCACTGATCACGTGGCTGATCAAGTCCAGATCACGTGACTGAGCATGCACTGATCACGTGGCTATCATGCACTGATGACGTGACTGCGCATGCACTGATGACGTGGCTGATCAGGCACTGATCACATGGCTCATCATGCACTGATCACGTGTTTATCAGGCAATGATCAGTGACTGACAGGCGCTGATCATGGGACTGTGCACGCACTGATCACGTGGCTATCATGCGCTGATCACGTGACTGTGCATGCCCTGATGACGTGTCTGTTCGGGCACTGATCACGTGTTTATCAGGCAGTGATCAGTGACTGACAGGCGCTGATCAGGGGACTGTGCACGCACTGATCAGGTGGCTGATCAGGAACTGACCACCTGACTGCCCATGCAGTGATCACGTGGCTGGTCGTTCACTGATCACGTGTTTATCATACGGTGATCACGTGACTGAGAGGTGCTGATCATGTGACTGTGCCGTCAGTGATCACGTGGCTGAGCAGGCACTGATACCTTGACTGAGCATGCACTGATCATGTGCCGGGAGCCGGGGAGGCATTCCACTCTGGACAAAGGTCATGAGGAAGGAGGCTCGGCATACGCAAATGCGGGATCGAGCCTCAGGAGTCCACCCAGATATTCTCGAGCATCTCCCCCCCAAAAAAACCAGAGTCTGCCTACTGTAGTGCTTTGTGCTCTCACCTCTGATTTCACTGGGGGCTGTACCCCACCAGCATCTCGCTCTCTCTGTCAAAGAGTTAACTTAGAGCTCCAATTCATAAAGTTCCTTGTCATTCTTCCCTTTAACTTCCAGCTGAGTCTCCATCTGGAGCGCGGAACCCACCACGCTTACTAATTATGCCTGGGCTGCTAAGACTCACTCGAGAAGGTGTCTAGGGTGAGGCAACTTTCGCTATTTGAGAGGGCGCCTGCGGCCTACGTAAGTGGTGCAAACTTCTTGTCTTGAAGTTTGATTGGTCTTCCGCGTAAACCAAGCTACTCAGTCTCTTTTCTCCACCGAATTTTCCTACTGAGCTCTCCTCATACTATTATTCTTGACATCTCTGATTAGCATATAAATAGTCGCCTAGGCCATCTCTCCTTCGAATACCCTGGATCAGTTGGGGCTGGTCCCCGGCAGGTGGCGACCAAACAGGGACCTCAGGAGGCGATACTCAAAGAGCTGAGCAGACACGAACCACGCAATCAGCAGGCAATAAGCATGGAGCTCAGCAGTGACGAATCATGCTGCTCAACTGGCAATAATCAAGCACGTGAGCAGGCAGGAATCACGCAGCTCAGCTGGCAATTGTCAAGCAGATGAGCCGACAGGATTCACGCAGCTCAGATGGCAATTGTCATGCAGATGAGCCGGCAGGAATCACGCAGCTCAGATGGCAATTGTCATGCAGATGAGCCGGCAGGAATCACGCAGCTCAGCAGGCCCTGATCACGTGACTCTGCAGGCACTGATCACGTGGCTGATCAAGTCCAGATCACGTGACTGAGCATGCACTGATCACGTGGCTATCATGCACTGATGACGTGACTGCGCATGCACTGATGACGTGGCTGATCAGGCACTGATCACATGGCTCATCATGCACTGATCACGTGTTTATCAGGCAATGATCAGTGACTGACAGGCGCTGATCATGGGACTGTGCACGCACTGATCACGTGGCTATCATGCACTGATCACGTGACTGCGCATGCACTGATGACGTGGCTGTTCGGGCACTGATCACGTGTTTATCAGGCAGTGATCAGTGACTGACAGGCGCTGATCAGGGGACTGTGCACGCACTGATCAGGTGGCTGATCAGGAACTGACCACCTGATTGCGCATGCAGTGATCACGTGGCTGGTCGTTCACTGATCACGTGTTTATCATACGGTGATCACGTGACTGAGAGGTGCTGATCATGTGACTGTGCCGTCAGTGATCACGTGGCTGAGCAGGCACTGATACCTTGACTGAGCATGCACTGATCATGTGCCGGGAGCCGGGGAGGCATTCCACTCTGGACAAAGGTCATGAGGAAGGAGGCTCTGCATACGCAAATGCGGGATCGAGCCTCAGGAGTCCACCCGGATATTCTCGAGCATCTCCCCCCCAAAAAAACCAGAGTCTGCCTACTGTAGTGCTTTGTGCTCTCACCTCTGATTTCACTGGGGGCTGTCCCCCACCACCATCTCGCTCTCTCTGTCAAAGAGTTAACTTACAGCTCCAATTCATAAAGTTCCTTGTCATTCTTCCCTTTAACTTCCAGCTGAGTCTCCATCTGGAGCGCGGAACCCACCACGCTTACTAATTATGCCTGGGCTGCTAAGACTCACTCGAGAAGGTGTCTAGGGTGAGGCACCTTTCGCTATTCGAGAGGGCGCCTGCGGCCTACGTAAGTGGTGCAAACTTCTTGTCTTGAAGTTTGATTGGTCTTCCGCGTAAACCAAGCTACTCAGTCTCTTTTCTCCACCGAATTTTCCTACTGAGCTCTCCTCATACTATTATTCTTGACATCTCTGATTAGCATATAGTCGCCTAGGCCATCTCTCCTTCGAATACCCTGGATCAGTTGGGGCTGGTCCCCGGCAGGTGGCGACCGAACAGGGACCTCAGGAGGCGATACTCAAAGAGCTGAGCAGACACGAACCACGCAATCAGCAGGCAATAAGCATGGAGCTCAGCAGTAACGAATCATGCTGCTCAACTGGCAATAATCAAGCACGTGAGCAGGCAGGAATCACGCAGCTCAGCTGGCAATTGTCAAGCAGATGAGCCGACAGGAATCACGCAGTTCAGATGGCAATTGTCATGCAGATGAGCCGGCATGAATCACTCAGCTCAGCAGGCCCTGATCACGTGACTCTGCAGGCACTGATCACGTGGCTGATCAAGTCCAGATCACGTGACTGAGCATGCACTGATCACGTGGCTATCATGCACTGATGACGTGACTGTGCATGCACTGATGACGTGGCTGATCAGGCACTGATCACATGGCTCATCATGCACTGATCACGTGTTTATCAGGCAATGATCAGTGACTTACAGGCGCTGATCATGGGACTGTGCACGCACTGATCACGTGGCTATCATGCACTGATCACGTGACTGCGCATGCACTGATGACGTGGCTGTTCGGGCACTGATCACGTGTTTATCAGGCAGTGATCAGTGACTGACAGGCGCTGATCAGGGGACTGTGCACGCACTGATCAGGTGGCTGATCAGGAACTGACCACCTGATTGCGCATGCAGTGATCACGTGGCTGGTCGTTCACTGATCACGTGTTTATCATACGGTGATCACGTGACTGAGAGGTGCTGATCATGTGACTGTGCCGTCAGTGATCACGTGGCTGAGCAGGCACTGATACCTTGACTGAGCATGCACTGATCATGTGCCGGGAGCCGGGGAGGCATTCCACTCTGGACAAAGGTCATGAGGAAGGAGGCTCTGCATACGCAAATGCGGGATCGAGCCTCAGGAGTCCACCCGGATATTCTCGAGCATCTCCCCCCAAAAAAACCAGAGTCTGCCTACTGTAGTGCTTTGTGCTCTCACCTCTGATTTCACTGGGGGCTGTCCCCCACCACCATCTCGCTCTCTCTGTCAAAGAGTTAACTTACAGCTCCAATTCATAAAGTTCCTTGTCATTCTTCCCTTTAACTTCCAGCTGAGTCTCCATCTGGAGCGCGGAACCCACCACGCTTACTAATTATGCCTGGGCTGCTAAGACTCACTCGAGAAGGTGTCTAGGGTGAGGCACCTTTCGCTATTCGAGAGGGCGCCTGCGGCCTACGTAAGTGGTGCAAACTTCTTGTCTTGAAGTTTGATTGGTCTTCCGCGTAAACCAAGCTACTCAGTCTCTTTTCTCCACCGAATTTTCCTACTGAGCTCTCCTCATACTATTATTCTTGACATCTCTGATTAGCATATAAATAGTCGCCTAGGCCATCTCTCCTTCGAATACCCTGGATCAGTTGGGGCTGGTCCCCGGCAGGTGGCGACCGAACAGGGACCTCAGGAGGCGATACTCAAAGAGCTGAGCAGACACGAACCACGCAATCAGCAGGCAATAAGCATGGAGCTCAGCAGTGACGAATCATGCTGCTCAACTGGCAATAATCAAGCACGTGAGCAGGCAGGAATCACGCAGCTCAGCTGGCAATTGTCAAGCAGATGAGCCGACAGGAATCACGCAGCTCAGATGGCAATTGTCATGCAGATGAGCCGGCAGGAATCACGCAGCTCAGCAGGCCCTGATCACGTGACTCTGCAGGCACTGATCACGTGGCTGATCAAGTCCAGATCACGTGACTGAGCATGCACTGATCACGTGGCTATCATGCACTGATGACGTGACTGCGCATGCACTGATGACGTGGCTGATCAGGCACTGATCACATGGCTCATCATGCACTGAACACGTGTTTATCAGGCAATGATCAGTGAGTGACAGGCGCTGATCATGGGACTGTGCACGCACTGATCACGTGGCTATCATGCACTGATCACGTGACTGCGCATGCACTGATGACGTGGCTGTTCGGGCACTGATCACGTGTTTATCAGGCAGTGATCAGTGACTGACAGGCGCTGATCAGGGGACTGTGCACGCACTGATCAGGTGGCTGATCAGGAACTGACCACCTGACTGTGCATGCAGTGATCACGTGGCTGGTCGTTCACTGATCACGTGTTTATCATACGGTGATCTCGTGACTGAGAGGCACTGATCACGTGACTGTGCCGTCAGTGATCACGTGGCTGAGCAGGCACTGATACCGTGACTGAGCATGCACTGATCATGTGCCGGGAGCCGGGGAGGCATTCCACTCTGGACAAAGGTCATGAGGAAGGAGGCTCGGCATACGCAAATGCGGGATCGAGCCTCAGGAGTCCACCCGGATATTCTCGAGCATCTCCCCCCCAAAAAAACCAGAGTCTGCCTACTGTAGTGCTTTGTGCCCTCACCTCTGATTTCACTGGGGGCTGTCCCCCACCACCATCTCGCTCTCTCTGTCAAAGAGTTAACTTACAGCTCCAATTCATAAACTTCCTTGCCATTCTTCCCTTTAACTTCTAGCTGAGTCTCCATCTGGAGCGCGGAACCCACCACGCTTACTAATTATGCCTGGGCTGCTAAGACCCACTCGAGAAGGTGTCTAGGGTGAGGCACCTTTCGCTATTCGAGAGGGCGCCTGCGGCCTACGTAAGTGGTGCAAACTTCTTGTCTTGAAGTTTGATTGGTCTTCCGCGTAAACCAAGCTACTCAGTCTCTTTTCTCCACCGAATTTTCCTACTGAGCTCTCCTCATACTATTATTCTTGACATCTCTGATTAGCATATAAATAGTCGCCTAGGCCATCTCTCCTTCGAATACCCTGGATCAGTTGGGGCTGGTCCCCGGCAGGTGGCGACCGAACAGGGACCTCAGGAGGCGATACTCAAAGAGCTGAGCAGACACGAACCACGCAATCAGCAGGCAATAAGCATGGAGCTCAGCAGTGACGAATCATGCTGCTCAACTGGCAATAATCAAGCACGTGAGCAGGCAGGAATCACGCAGCTCAGCTGGCAATTGTCAAGCAGATGAGCCGACAGGAATCACGCAGCTCAGATGGCAATTGTCATGCAGATGAGCCGGCAGGAATCACGCAGCTCAGCAGGCCCTGATCACGTGACTCTGCAGGCACTGATCACGTGGCTGATCAAGTCCAGATCACGTGACTGAGCATGCACTGATCACGTGGCTATCATGCACTGATGACGTGACTGCGCATGCACTGGTGACGTGGCTGATCAGGCACTGATCACATGGCTCATCATGCACTGATCACGTGTTTATCAGGCAATGATCAGTGACTGACAGGCGCTGATCATGGGACTGTGCACGCACTGATCACGTGGCTATCATGCACTGATCACGTGACTGCGCATGCACTGATGACGTGGCTGTTCGGGCACTGATCACATGTTTATCAGGCAGTGATCAGTGACTGACAGGCGCTGATCAGGGGACTGTGCACGCACTGATCAGGTGGCTGATCAGGAACTGACCACCTGACTGCGCATGCAGTGATCACGTGGCTGGTCGTTCACTGATCACGTGTTTATCATACGGTGATCTCATGACTGAGAGGCGCTGATCACGTGACTGTGCCGTCAGTGATCACGTGGCTGAGCAGGCACTGATACCGTGACTGAGCATGCACTGATCATGTGCCGGGAGCCGGGGAGGCATTCCACTCTGGACAAAGGTCATGAGGAAGGAGGCTCTGCATACGCAAATGCGGGATCGAGCCTCAGGAGTCCACCCGGATATTCTCGAGCATCTCTCCCCCAAAAAAACCAGAATCTGCCTACTGTAGTGCTTTGTGCCCTCACCTCTGATTTCACTGGGGGCTGTCCCCCACCACCATCTCGCTCTCTCTGTCAAAGAGTTAACTTACAGCTCCAATTCATAAACTTCCTTGCCATTCTTCCCTTTAACTTCCAGCTGAGTCTCCATCTGGAGCGCGGAACCCACCACGCTTACTAATTATGCCTGGGCTGCTAAGACCCACTCGAGAAGGTGTCTAGGGTGAGGCACCTTTCGCTATTCGAGAGGGCGCCTGCGGCCTACGTAAGTGGTGCAAACTTCTTGTCTTGAAGTTTGATTGGTCTTCCGCGTAAACCAAGCTACTCAGTCTCTTTTCTCCACCGAATTTTCCTACTGAGCTCTCCTCATACTATTATTCTTGACATCTCTGATTAGCATATAAATAGTCGCCTAGGCCATCTCTCCTTCGAATACCCTGGATCAGTTGGGGCTGGTCCCCGGCAGGTGGCGACCGAACAGGGACCTCAGGAGGCGATACTCAAAGAGCTGAGCAGACACGAACCACGCAATCAGCAGGCAATAAGCATGGAGCTCAGCAGTGACGAATCATGCTGCTCAACTGGCAATAATCAAGCACGTGAGCAGGCAGGAATCACGCAGCTCAGATGGCAATTGTCATGCAGATGAGCCGGCAGGAATCACGCAGCTCAGCAGGCCCTGATCACGTGACTCTGCAGGCACTGATCACGTGGCTGATCAAGTCCAGATCACGTGACTGAGCATGCACTGATCACGTGGCTATCATGCACTGATGACGTGACTGCGCATGCACTGATGACGTGGTTGATCAGGCACTGATCACATGGCTCGTCATGCACTGATCACGTGTTTATCAGGCAATGATCAGTGACTGACAGGCGCTGATCATGGGACTGTGCACGCACTGATCACGTGGCTATCATGCTCTGCTCACGTGGCTGATCATGCAACGATCACGTAGCAACCATGTACTGGTCTCGTGACTGATCATGCACTGATCACGTAATTAATCCTGCACTGTTCACGAGACTGATCACGTACGGATCACGTGAGTGATCATGCACTGATCACGTGGCTATCATGCACTGCTCACGTGGCTGATCATGCAATGATAACGTAGCAACCATGTACTGGTCACGTGACTGATCATGCACTGATCACGTAATTAATCCTGCACTGATCACCTGACTCATCATGCACTGTTCACGTGGCTATCATGCACTGATCACGAGACTGATCATGCATTGATCACGTCTATATCATGCACTGATCACATGATTCCCCATGCACTGATCACGTGGATGATCATACACTAATCATGTGACAGATCATGCACTGATCACGTGGCTGATCATGCACTGATACCGTGACTGAGCATGCCTATCATGTAGTGATCACGTGACTTAATGGCGCTGACCATGTGACTGATCATGCGCTGAGCATGTTTGCTATCATACACTGATCATGTGCCTCTGGAGGCAATAAACAAAGAGCTGAGTAGGCACGAATCAAACAGTCAGCAGGCAATAATCATGGAACTCAGCTCTGAGGAATCATGCTGCTCAGCTGGCAATAATCAAGCAGCTAGCAGGCAGGAATTACACAGCACAGCTGGCAATTGTCAAGCAGATGACAGGCAGGAATCGTACAGCTCAGCTGGCAATTGTCAAGCAGATGAGCAGACATTAATCACGCAGCTCAGCAGGCCCTGATCACGTGACTGAGCATGCACTGTTCACGTGGCTGATCATACACTGTTCACGTGTCTGATCATGCACTGATCACGTGGCTGATCATACACTGCTCACGTAGCTGATCATGCACTGATCACGTGTCTATCATGCAGTGCTCACGTGGCTGATCCTGCAATGATCACGTAGCTTACATGTACGGTCACGTGACTGATCATGCAATGGTAACGTAATTGATCATGCACTGATCACGTGACTAATCATGTACTGATCACGTGATTGATCATTCACTGATCACGTGTCTATCATGCACTGCTTACGTGGCTGATCATACAATGTTCACATAGCTACCATGTACTGGTCACATGACTGATCATGCACTGATCACGTAATTGATCATGCACTGATCAAGTGGGTGATCATACACTGCTCACGTGACTGATCATGCACTCTTCACGAGACTCATCATGCACTGATCACGTGGCTATCATGCACTGATCACGTGGCTGATCATACACTGATCACGTGACTGATCATGCACTGTTCACGAGAGTGATCATGCACTGTTCTCGTGGATATCATGCACTGATCAGGTGTTTGATCATACACTGTTCACGTGTCTGACCATGCACTGCTCACGTGGCTGATCATACACTGTTCACTTAACTGTTCATGCACTGATCACGTGGATATCATGCACTGATCACGTGGCTGAACATGCACTGTTCACGTGGCTTACCACACACCTGTAACGTGACTGATCATGCACTGATCACGTGGCACTCATGCACTGATCACGTGGCTGATCCTACTATGCTCACGTAACTGATCATGCACACATCAGGTGGCTATCATGCACTTCTCACCTGGCTGGTCATGCAATGTTCACGTAGCTACCATATACTGGTCACGTGACTCATCATGCACAGATCACGTAAATGATCATGCACTGTTCACGAGACTGATCACGTACGGATCACGTGAGTGATCATGCACTGATCACGTGGCTATCATGCACTGCTCACGTGGCTGATCATGCAATGATAACGTAGCAACCATGTACTGGTCACGTGACTGATCATGCACTGATCACGTAATTAATCCTGCACTGATCACCTGACTCATCATGCACTGTTCACGTGGCTATCATGCACTGATCACGAGACTGATCATGCATTGATCACGTCTATATCATGCACTGATCACATGATTCCCCATGCACTGATCACGTGGATAATCATACACTAATCATGTGACAGATCATGCACTGATCACGTGGCTGATCATGCACTGATACCGTGACTGAGCATGCCTATCATGTAGTGATCACGTGACTTAATGGCGCTGACCATGTGACTGATCATGCGCTGAGCATGTTTGCTATCATACACTGATCATGTGCCTCTGGAGGCAATAAACAAAGAGCTGAGTAGGCACGAATCAAACAGTCAGCAGGCAATAATCATGGAACTCAGCTCTGAGGAATCATGCTGCTCAGCTGGCAATAATCAAGCAGCTAGCAGGCAGGAATTACACAGCACAGCTGGCAATTGTCAAGCAGATGACAGGCAGGAATCGTACAGCTCAGCTGGCAATTGTCAAGCAGATGAGCAGACAGTAATCACGCAGCTCAGCAGGCCCTGATCACGTGACTGAGCATGCACTGTTCACGTGGCTGATCATACACTGATCACGTGATTGATCATGCACTGATCACTTGGACAGCATGCAGTGATCACGTGGCTGATCATACACTGTTCACGTATCTGACCATGCACTGATCACGTGGCTGATCATACACTGCTCACGTAACTGATCATGCACTGATCACGTGGCTATCATGCACTGAATACGTGGCTGAACATGCACTGTTCACGTGGCTGATCACACACCTGTCACGTGACATATCATGCACTGAGCACGTGGCACTCATGCACTGATCACGTGGCTTATCATACTCTGCTCACGTAACTGATCATGCACACTCACGTGGCTCTCATGCACTCCTCACGTGGTTCGTCATGGAATGATCACGAAGCTACCATATACTGGTCACGTGACTGATCATGCACAGATCACGTAAATGATCATGCACTGTTCACGTGACTGATCACGTACTGATCACGTGACTGATAATGCACTGATCACGTGGCTATCATGCTCTGCTCACGTGGCTGATCATGCAACGATCATGTAGCAACCATGTACTGGTCTCGTGACTGACATGCACTGATCATGTAATTGATCCTGCACTGATCAGGTGGCTCATCACGCACTGATCCGGTGGCTGATCACACAAGTATCACGTGACTGATCATGTACAGATCACGTGACTAATCATGAAGTGATCACGTGGCTATCCTGCACTGATCACGTGGATATCATGCACTGATCACGTGGCTGATCACACACGTATCACGTTACTGATCATGCACTGATCACGTGGCTATCATGCACTGCTCACGTGGCTATCATGCACTGATATCATGCACTGGTCACGTGGCTGAGCACACACGTATCACGTGACTGATCGTGCACTGATCACGTGGCTATCATATACAGATCACGTGGCTGATCATGCAATGATGACGTAGCTACCATGTACTGGTCACGTGACTGATCATGCACTGATCACCAGGCTGATCATGCACTGATCACGTGACTGATCATGCACTGATCACGTGGCTGATCATGCAATGATCACGCAGCTACCATGTACTGGTCACATGACTGATCATGCACTGATCACGTGGCTGATCATGCACTGATCACGTAATTGATCATGCACTGATCACATGGCTTATCATGCATTGATTATGTGATTCATCATGTGCTGATCATGTTTGGTGTCATACACTGATCATGTGCCTCTGGAGGCAATGAACAAAGAGCTGAGTAGGCAGGAATCAGTAGGCAATAATCATGGAACTCAGCTCTGAGAAATCATGCTGCTCAGCTGCCAATAATCAAGTAGATGAGCAGGCAGGAATTATGCAGCACAGCTGGCAATTGTCAAGCAGATGAGCAGACAGTAATCACGAAGCTTAGCAGGCCCTGATCACGTGACTGAGCATGCACTGTTCACGTCGCTGATCACACACCTATCACGTGAATGATCATGCACTGATCACGTGGCTCTCATGCACAGATCACGTGATTGCGCATGCACTGATCACGTAATTGTATGCACTGATCACGTGGCTATCATGCACTGATGACGTGGCTGATCATGCACCGATCATGTGACTGATCATGCACTGATCACGTAACTATCTTGCACTGGTCACTTGGCTGATCATACATTCATCACGGGACTGATCGTGCACTGATTGCGGCGCTATCATGCATTGACTACATGACTCCACATGCACTGATCACATGCATGATCATGCACTGATCACGTGACTGACCAGGCACTGATCACGTGACTGATCATGCACTGATCACCTGGCTATCATGCACTGATCATTTGGCTGGTCATACACTGATCATGTGCCTGGTCATGCACTGATCATGTTGCTGATCATGCACTGCTCACGTGGCTGGTCATGCAATGATCACGTAGCTACCATATACTGGTCACGCGACTGATCATGCACAGATCTCGTAAATGATCATGCACTGTTCCCGTGACTGATCAGGTACTGATCACGTGACTGATCATGCACTGACCACGTGGCTATCATGCTCTCCTCACGTGGCTCATCATGCACTGATCACGTGACTGTTCAGGCACTGATCACTTGACTGATCATACAATGATCACGTGGCTATAATGCCCTGAGTACGTGGCTGATCATACACTTTTCACGTGCCTGGTCATGCACAGATCACGTGACTAATCATGAACATATCACGTGGCTATAATGCACTGATCATGTGGATGATCATACACTGTTCAAGTTCCTGGTCATGCACAGATCACGTGACTAATGATGAACTGATCACGGGGCTATAATTCACTGATCACGTGGATATCATGCACGGATTACGAGCCTGTCATGCACAGATCACGTGACTAATCATGAACTGATCACGTAGGTATCATGCACTGATCACGTGGCTGATCATACACTGTTCACGTGTCTGATCATGCACGGATCACGTGGCTGATCATACACTGCTCACGTAGCTGATCATGCACTGATCACGTGTCTATCATGCAGTGCTCACGTGGCTGATCCTGCAATGATCACGTAGCTTACATGTACGGTCACGTGACTGATCATGCAATGGTAACGTAATTGATCATGCACTGATCACGTGACTGATCATGTACTGATCACGTGATTGATCATGCACTGATCACGTGTCTATCATGCACTGCTTACGTGGCTGATCATACAATGTTCACATAGCTACCATGTACTGGTCACATGACTGATCATGCACTGATCACGTAATTGATCATGCACTGATCAAGTGGGTGATCATACACTGCTCACGTGACTGATCATGCACTCTTCACGAGACTCATCATGCACTGATCACGTGGCTATCATGCACTGATCACGTGGCTGATCATACACTGATCACGTGACTGATCATGCACTGTTCACGAGAGTGATCATGCACTGTTCTCGTGGATATCATGCACTGATCACGTGTTTGATCATACACTGTTCACGTGTCTGACCATGCACTGCTCACGTGGCTGATCATACACTGTTCACTTAACTGTTCATGCACTGATCACGTGGATATCATGCACTGATCACGTGGCTGAACATGCACTGTTCACGTGGCTTACCACACACCTGTAACGTGACTGATCATGCACTGATCACGTGGCACTCATGCACTGATCACGTGGCTGATCATACTATGCTCACGTAACTGATCATGCACACATCAGGTGGCTATCATGCACTTCTCACCTGGCTGGTCATGCAATGTTCACGTAGCTACCATATACTGGTCACGTGACTCATCATGCACAGATCACGTAAATGATCATGCACTGTTCACGAGACTGATCACGTACGGATCACGTGAGTGATCATGCACTGATCACGTGGCTATCATGCACTGCTCACGTGGCTGATCATGCAATGATAACATAGCAACCATGTACTGGTCACGTGACTGATCATGCACTGATCACGTAATTAATCCTGCACTGATCACCTGACTCATCATGCACTGTTCACGTGGCTGATCATACACGTATCACGTGACTGATCATGCACTGATCACGTGTCTATCATGCACTGCTTACGTGGCTGATCATACAATGTTCACTTAGCTACCATGTACTGGTTACATGACTGATCATGCACTGATCACGTAATTGATCATGCACTGATCAAGTGGGTGATCATACACTGCTCACGTGACTGATCATGCACTCTTCACGAGACTCATCATGCACTGATCACGTGGCTATCATGCACTGATCACGTGGCTGATCATACACTGATCACGTGACTGATCATGCACTGTTCACGAGAGTGATCATGCACTGTTCTCGTGGATATCATGCACTGATCACGTGTTTGATCATACACTGTTCACGTATCTGACCATGCACTGCTCACGTGGCTGATCATACACTGTTCACGTAACTGATCATGCACTGATCACGTGGATATCATGCACTGATCACTTGGCTGAACATGCACTGTTCACGTGGCTTACCACACACCTGTCACGTGACTGATCATGCACTGATCACGTGGCACTCATGCACTGATCACGTGGCTCGTCATACTCTGCTCACGTAACTGATCATGCACTGATCACGTGGATATCATGCACTGATCACCTGACTCATCATGCACTGATCACGTGGCTGATCGCACACGTATCACGTGACTGATCATGCACTGATCACGTGGTTATCATACACTGATCACGTGACTATCATTCACTGATCACGTGGACATCATGCACGGATCACGTGGCTGATCACACACGTATCACGTGACTGATCATGCACTGATCACGTGGCTATCATGCACTGATCACGTGGCTGATCATGCAATGATCACGTAGCTACCATGTACTGGTCACGTGACTGATCTTGCACTGATCACGTAATTGATCATGCACTGATCACGTGGCTGATCAAAAACTGATCACTTTCCTATCATGCACTGTTAACGTGGCTGATCATGAAATGATCACGCAGTTACCATGTACTGGTCACGTGACTGATCATGCACACATCACGTGGCTATCATGCACTGCTCACGTGGCTCGTCATGGAATGATCACGTAGCTACCATATATTGGTCACGTGACTGATCATGCAAAGATCACGTATATGATCATGCACTGTTCACGTGACTGATCATGTACTGATCAGGTGACTGATCATGCACTGATCACGTGGCTATCATGCTCTGCTCACGTGGCGGATCATGCAAGGATCACGTAGCAACCATGTACTGGTCACGTGACTGATCATGCACTGATCACGTAATTGATCCTGCACTGATCACGTGGCTCATCATGCACTGATCACGTGGCTGTCATGCACTGATCACGTGGCTGATCACACACGTATCACATGCCTGATCATGCACTGATCACGTGGCTCTCATGCACTGATCACGTGGCTGTCCTGCACTGATCACGTGGCTGATCACACACGTATCACATGACTGATCATGGACTGATCACGTGGGTATCATGCACTGATCACGTGGCTATCATGCACTGATCACGTGGCTGATCAGGCAATGATCCCGTAGCTACCATGTACTGGTCACGTGACTGATCATGCACTGATCACGTAATTGATCATGCACTGATCATGTGGCTGATCATGCACTGATCACCTGGCTGATCATACACTGATTACATAACTGATCATGCACTCTTCACGTGACTGATCATGCACTGATCACGTGGCTATCATGCACTGATCACTTGGCTTGACATACACTGATCACGTGCCTGGTCACGCACAGATTACATGACTGATCATGCACTGAACACGTGACTGATCATGCACTGATCACGTGGCTATCATGCACTACTCACGTGGCTGATCATGCAATGATCATGTAGCTACCATGTACCGGTCAGGTGACTGATCCTACACCCATCAGGTGACGGATCATGCACTGATCACGTGGCTGATCATACACTGATCACCTGCCTGGTCATGCACAGATCACGTGACAAATCATGAACTGATCACATAGCTATCATGAACTGATCACCTGCCTGATCATGCACTGATCACGTCTATATCATGCACTGATCATATGACTGCCCATGCACTGCTCACGTGGATGATCATGCACTGATACCGTGACTGAGCATGGACTGATCACATGACTATCATGTAGTGATCACGTGACTTAATGGCGCTGATCATGTGACTGATCATGCGCTGATCATGTTTGCTATCATACACTGATCATGTGCCTCTGGAGGCAATAAACAAAGAGCTGAGTAGGCGCGAATGAAACAGTCAGCAGGCAATAATCATGGAACTCAGGGGTGAGGAATCATGCTGCTCAGCTGGCAATAATCAAGCAGCTGAGCAGGCAGGAATTACGCAGCTCAGCTGCCAATTGTCAAGCAGATGACAGGCAGCAATCGTGCAGCTCAGCTGGCAATTGTCAAGCAGATGAACAGACATTAATCACGCAGCTCAGCAGGCCCAGATCACGTGACTGAGCATGCACTGTTCACGTGGTTGATCATACACTGATCACGTGACTGATCATGCACTGATCACGTGTCTATCATGCACTGATCACTTGGCTGGACATACACTGATCACGTGCCTGGTCAGGCACTGATCACGTGGCTGATCATGCACTGCTCACGTGGCTGATCATACACTGCTCACGTAACTGATCATGCACTGATCACGTGGCTATCATGCACTGAATACGTGGCTGAACATGCACTGTCCACGTGGCTGATCACACACCTGTCACGTGACATATCATGCACTGATCACGTGGCACTCATGCACTGATCACGTGGCTGATCATACTCTGCTCACGTAACTCATCATGCACACATCACGTGTCTATGATGCACTGCTCACGTGGTTCTTCATGGAATGATCACGAAGCTACCATATACTGGTCACGTGACTGATCATGCACAGCTCACGTAAATGATCATGCACTGTTCACGTGTCTGATCATGTACTGATCACGTGACTGATCATGAAGTGATCACGTGGCTATCCTGCACTGATCACGTGGATATCATGCACTGATCACGTGGCTGATCATGCAATGATCACGTAGCTACCATGCACTGATCACGTGACTGATCATGCACTGATCACGTGGCTGATCATGCAATGATCACGTAGCTACCATGCACTGGTCACGTGACTGATCATGCACTGTTCACGTGGCTATCATGCACTGCTCACGTGGCTGATCATGCAATGATCACGCAGCTACCATGTACTGGTCACATGACTGATCATGCACTGATCACATAATTGATCATGCACTGATCACCTGGCTTATCATGCATTGATCATGTGACTGATCATGTGCTGATCATGTTTGGTGTCACACACTGATCATGTGCCTCTGGAGGCAAAGAACATAGAGCTGAGTAGGCAGGAAACAGTCAGCAGGCTGTAATCATGGAACTCAGCTCTGAGAAACCATGCTGCTCAGCTGGCAATAATCAAATAGATGAGCAGGCAGGAATTACGCAGCACAGGTGGCAATTGTCAAGGAGATGGCAGGCAGGAATCGTGCAGCTCAGCTGGCAATTGTCAAGCAGATGAGCAGACAGTAATCACGCAGCTCAGGAGGCCCTGATCACGTGACTGAGCATGCACTGTTCACATGGCTGATCACACACCTATCACGTGACTGATCATGCACTGATCACGTGGCTCTCATGCACTGATCACATGATTGCGCATGCATTGTTCACGTAATAGTATGCACTGATCACGTGGTTATCATGCACTGATGACGAGGCTAATCATGCACTGATCATATGACTGATCAGGCACTGATCACGTAGCTATCTTGCACTGATCACTTGGCTGATCATACACTCATCACGGGACTGATCCTGCACTGATCAAGGCGCTATCATGCATTGATTACATGACTCCACATGCACTGATCACGTGGATGATCATGCACTGATCACGTGACTGACCATGCACTGATCACATGACTGATCATACACTAATCACGTGGCTATCATGCACTGATCACCTGGCTATCATGCACTGACTCGTGACTGATCATGCACTGATCACGTGACTGATCATGCACTGATCACGTGTCTATCATGCACTGATCACTTGGCTGGACATACACTGATCACGTGCCTGGTCATGCACTGATCACGTGGCTGATCATGCACTGATCACGTGACTGATCATGCACTGATCACGTGGCTGATCATGCAATGATCACGTAGCTACCATGCACTGGTCACGTGACTGATCATGCACTGATCACGTGTCTATCATGCACTGATCACTTGGCTGGACATACACTGATCACGTGCCTGGTCATGCACTGATCACGTGGCTGATCATGCACTGATCACGTGACTGATCATGCACTGATCACGTGGCTGATCATGCAATGATCACGTAGCTACCATGCACTGGTCACGTGACTGATCATGCACTGATCACGTGGATATCATGCACTGCTCACGTGGCTGATCATGCAATGATCATGCAGCTACCATGTACTGGTCACATGACTGATCATGCACTGATCACGTAATTGATCATGCACTGATCACCTGGCTTATCATGCATTGATCATGTGACTGATCATGCGCTGATCATGTTTGCTATCAAACACTGATCATGTGCCTTTGGAGGCAATAAACAAAGAGCTGAGTAGGCACGAATCAAACAGTCAGCAGGCAATAATCATGGAACTCAGCTCTGAGGAATCATGCTGCTCAGCTGGCAATAATCAAGCAGCTAGCAGGCAGGAATTACACAGCACAGCTGGCAATTGTCAAGCAGATGACAGGCAGGAATCGTACAGCTCAGCTGGCAATTGTCAAGCAGATGAGCAGACAGTAATCACGCAGCTCAGCAGGCCCTGATCACGTGACTGAGCATGCACTGTTCACGTGGCTGATCATACACTGATCACGTGATTGATCATGCACTGATCACTTGGATAGCATGCAGTGATCACGTGGCTGATCATACACTGTTCACGTATCTGATCATGCACTGATCACGTGGCTGATCATACACTGCTCACGTAACTGATCATGCACTGATCACGTGGCTATCATGCACTGAATACGTGGCTGAACATGCACTGTTCACGTGGCTGATCACACACCTGTCACGTGACATATCATGCACTGATCACGTAGCACTCATGCACTGATCACGTGGCTGATCATACTCTGCTCACGTAACTGATCATGCACACTCACGTGGCTCTCATGCACTCCTCACGTGGTTCGTCATGGAATGATCACGAAGCTACCATATACTGGTTACGTGACTGATCATGCACAGCTCACGTAAATGATCATGCACTGTTCACGTGTCTGATCATGTACTGATCACGTGACTAATCATGAAGTGATCACGTGGCTATCCTGCACTGATCACGTGGATATCATGCACTGATCACGTGGCTGATCATGCAATGATCACGTAGCTACCATGCACTGATCACGTGACTGATCATGCACTGATCACGTGGCTGATCATGCAATGATCACGTAGCTACCATGCACTGGTTACGTGACCTATCATGCATTGATCACGTGGCTGATCATGCAATGATCACGTAGCTACCATGCACTGGTCACGTGACTGATCATGCACTGATCACGTGGATATCATGCACTGCTCACGTGGCTGATCATGCAATGATCATGCAGCTACCATGTACTGGTCACATGACTGATCATGCACTGATCACGTGGCTGATCATGCAATGATCACGTAGCTACCATGCACTGGTCACGTGACCTATCATGCATTGATCACGTGGCTGATAATGCAATGATCACGTAGCTACCATGCACTGGTCACGTGACTGATCATGCACTGATCACGTGGATATCATGCACTGCTCACGTGGCTGATCATGCAATGATCATGCAGCTACCATGTACTGGTCACATGACTGATCATGCACTGATCACGTGGCTGATCATGCAATGATCACCTGGCTATCATGCACAGATCACGTGACTGATCATGCACTGATCACGTGACTGATCATGCACTGATCACGTGGCTATCATGCACTGATCACTTGGCTGGACATACACTGATCACGTGCCTGGTCATGCACTGATCACGTGGCTGATCATGCACTGATCACGTGACTGATCATGCACTGATCACGTGTCTGATCATGCACTGTTCACGTGGCTGATCTTGCAGTGATCAGGTGGCTGATCATGCAATGATCACGTAGCTACCATGCACTGATCAGGTGACTGATCATGCACTGATCACGTGGCTGATCATGCAATGATCACGTAGCTACCATGCACTGGTCACGTGACTGATCATGCACTGATCACGTGGCTGATCATGCAATGATCACGTAGCTACCATGCACTGGTCACGTGACTGATCATGCACTGATCACGTGGATATCATGCACTGCTCAAGTGGCTGATCATGCAATGATCATGCAGCTACCATGTACTGGTCACATGACTGATCATGCATTGATCAGGTAATTGATCATGCACTGATCACCTGGCTTATCATGCATTGATCATGTGACTGATCATGTGCTGATCATGTTTGGTGTCACACACTGATCATGTGCCTCTGGAGGCAAAGAAAATAGAGCTGAGTAGGCAGGAGACAGTCAGCAGGCTATAATCATGGAACTCAGCTCTGAGAAATCATGCTGCTCAGCTGGCAATAATTAAATAGATGAGCAGGCAGGAATTACGCAGCACAGGTGGCAATTGTCAAGGAGATGGCAGGCAGGAATCATGCAGCTCAGCTGGCAATTGTCAAGCAGATGAGCAGACAGTAATCATGCAGCTCAGCAGGCCGTGATCATGTGACTGAGCATGCACTGTTCACATGGCTGATCACACACCTATCACGTGACTGATCATGCACTGATCACGTGGCTCTCATGCACTGATAACGTGATTGTGCATGCATTGTTCATGTAATAGTATGCACTGATCATGTGGCTATCATGCACTGATGACGTGGCTAATCATGCACTGATCATATGACTGATCATGCACTGATCACGTAGCTATCTTGCACTGATCACTTGGCTGATCATACACTCATCACGGGACTGATCGTGCACTGATCAAGGCGCTATCATGCATTGATTACATGACTCCACATGCACTGATCACGTGGATGATCATGCGCTGATCTCGTGACTGACCATGCACTGATCACGTGACTGATCATGCACTGATCATGTGGCTATCATGCACTGATCACCTGGCTATCATGCACAGATCACGTGACTGATCATGCACTGATCACGTGACTGATCATGCACTGATCACGTGGCTATCATGCACTGATCACATTGCTTATCATGCATTGATCATGTGACTGATTATGTGCTGATTATGTTTGGTGTCACACACTGATCATGTGCCTCTGGAGGCAATGAACATAGAGCTGAGTAGGCAGGAATCAGTCAGCAGGCTATAATCATGGAACTCAACTCTGAGAAATCATGCTGCTCAGCTGGCAATAATCAAATAGATGAGCAGGCAGGAATTATGCAGCACAGGTGGCAATTGTCAAGGAGATGACAGGCAGGAATCGTGCAGCTCAGCTGGAAATTGTCAAGCAGATGAGCAGACAGTACTCACACAGCTCAGCAGGCCCTGATCACGTGACTGAGCATGCACTGTTCACATGGCTGATCACACACCTATCACGTGACTGATCATGCACTGATCATGTGACTGATCATGCACTAATCACGTAGCTATCTTGTACTGATCACTTGGCTGATCATACACTCATCACGGGACTGATTGTGCACTGATCATGGAGCTATTATGCATTGACTACATGACTCCATATGCACTGATCACGTGGAAGATCATGCACTGATCACGTGACTGACCATGCACTGATCACGTGACTGATAATGCACTGATCACGTGGCTGATCATGCACTGATCATGTGGCTATCATGCACTGCTCACGTCGCTGATCTGGCAATGATCACGTAGCTACCATGTACTGGTTACGTGACTGATCATGCACTGATCACGTAATTGATCATGCACTGATCACGTGGCTATCATGCACTGATCACTTGGCTCGACATACACTGATCACGTGCCTGGTCATGCACTGATCACGTGGCTGATCATGCACTGATCATGTGACTGATCATGCACTGATCACGTGACTATCATGCACTGCTCACGTGGCTCATCATGCGATATTCACGCAGCTACCATGTACTGGTCACATGACTGATCATGCACTGATCACATGACTGATCATGCAGTGATCACGTGGCTATCATGCACTACTCACGTGGCTGATCATGCAATGATCATGTAGCTACCATGTACAGGTAACCTGAATGATCATACACCCATCAGGTGACTGATCATGCACTGATCACGTGGCTATCATGCACTGATCACGAGTCTGATCATGCACTGATCACGTCTATATCATGCACTGATCACATGATTCCCCATGCACTGATCACGTGGATGATCATACACTAATTATGTGACAGATCATGCACTGATCACGTGGCTGATCATGCACTGATACCGTGACTGAGCATGGACTGATCACATGCCTATCATGTAGTGATCACGTGACTTAATGGCGCTGACCATGTGACTGATCATGCGCTGAGCATGTTTGCTATCATACACTGATCATGTGCCTCTGGAGGCAATAAACAAAGAGCTGAGTAGGCACGAATCAAACAGTCAGCAGGCAATAATCATGGAACTTAGCTCTGAGGAATCATGCTGCTCAGCTGGCAATAATCAAGCAGCTAGCAGGCAGGAATTACACAGCACAGCTGGCAATTGTCAAGCAGATGACAGGCAGGAATCGTACAGCTCAGCTGGCAATTGTCAAGCAGATGAGCAGACAGTAATCACGCAGCTCAGGAGGCCCTGATCACGTGACTGAGCATGCACTGTTCACGTGGCTGTTCATACACTGATCACGTGATTGATCATGCACTGATCACTTGGATAGCATGCAGTGATCACGTGGCTGATCATACACTGTTCACGTATCTGACCATGCACTGATCACGTGGCTGATCATACACTGCTCACGTAACTGATCATGCACTGATCACGTGGCTATCATGCACTGAACACGTGGCTGAACATGCACTGTTCACGTGGCTGATCACACACCTGTCACGTGACATATCATGCACTGATCACGTGGCACTCATGCACTGATCACGTGGCTGATCATACTCTGCTCACGTAACTGATCATGCACACTCACGTGGCTCTCCTGCACTCCTCACGTGGTTCGTCATGGAATGATCACGAAGCTACCATATACTGGTCACGTGACTGATCATGCACAGATCACGTAAATGATCATGCACTGTTCACGTGTCTGATCATGTACTGATCACGTGACTGATAATGCACTGATCACGTGGCTATCATGCTGTGCTCACGTAGCTGATCATGCAACGATCACGTAGCAACCATGTACTGGTCTCGTGACTGACATGCACTGATCATGTAATTGATCCTGCACTGATCAGGTGGCTCATCACGCACTGATCCGGTGGCTGATCACACACGTATCTCGTGGCTGATCATGTACAGATCACGTGACTAATCATGAAGTGATCACGTGGCTATCCTGCACTGATCACGTGGATATCATGCACTGATCACGTGGCTGATCATACTCTGCTCACGTAACTGATCATGCACACTCACGTGGCTCTCCTGCACTCCTCACGTGGTTCGTCATGGAATGATCACGAAGCTACCATATACTGGTCACGTGACTGATCATGCACAGATCACGTAAATGATCATGCACTGTTCACGTGTCTGATCATGTACTGATCACGTGACTGATAATGCACTGATCACGTGGCTATCATGCTCTGCTCACGTGGCTGATCATGCAACGATTACGTAGCAACCATGTACTGGTCTCGTGACTGACATGCACTGATCATGTAATTGATCCTGCACTGATCAGGTGGCACATCACGCACTGATCCGGTGGCTGATCACACACGTATCACGTGGCTGATCATGTACAGATCACGTGACTAATCATGAAGTGATCACGTGGCTATCCTGCACTGATCACGTGGATATCATGCACTGATCACGTGGCTGATCACACACGTATCACGTGACTGATCATGCACTGATCACGTGGCTATCATGCACTGCTCACGTGGCTATCATGCACTGATATCATGCACTGGTCACGTGGCTGATCACACACGTATCACGTGACTGATCGTGCACTGATCACGTGGCTATCATGCACAGATCACGTGGCTGATCATGCAATGATCACGTAGCTACCATGTACTGGTCACGTGACTGATCATGCACTGATCACCAGGCTGATCATGCACTGATCACGTGACTGATCATGCACTGATCACGTGGCTGATCATGCAATGATCACGCAGCTACCATGTACTGGTCACATGACTGATCATGCACTGATCACGTGGCTGATCATGCACTGATCACGTAATTGATCATGCACTGATCACATGTCTTATCATGCATTGATTATGTGATTCATCATGTGCTGATCATGTTTGGTGTCATACACTGATCATGTGCCTCTGGAGGCAATGAACAAAGAGCTGAGTAGGCAGGAATCAATAGGCAATAATCATGGAACTCAGCTCTGAGAAATCATGCTGCTCAGCTGCCAATAATCAAGTAGATGAGCAGGCAGGAATGATGCAGCACAGGTGGCAATTGTCAAGGAGATGACAGGCAGGAATCGTACAGCTCAGCTGGCAATTGTCAAGCAGATGAGCAGACAGTAATCACGAAGCTTAGCAGGCCCTGATCACGTGACTGAGCATGCACTGTTCACGTCGCTGATCACACACCTATCACGTGAATGATCATGCACTGATCACGTGGCTCTCATGCACAGATCACGTGATTGCGCATGCACTGATCACGTAATTGTATGCACTGATCACGTGGCTATCATGCACTGATGACGTGGCTGATCATGCACCGATCATGTGACTGATCATGCACTGATCACGTAACTATCTTGCACTGGTCACTTGGCTGATCAGACATTCATCACGGGACTGATCGCGCACTGATTGTGGCGCTATCATGCATTGACTACATGACTCCACATGCACTGATCATTTGGCTGGTCATACACTAATCATGTGCCTGGTCATGCACTGATCATGTGGCTGATCATGCACTGCTCACGTGGCTGGTCATGCAATGATCACGTAGCTACCATATACTGGTCACACGACTGATCATGCACAGATCACGTAAATGATCATGCACTGTTCCCGTGACTGATCATGTGCTGATCACGTGACTGATCATGCACTGACCACGTGGCTATCATGCTCTCCTCACGTGGCTCATCATGCACTGATCACGTGACTGTTCACCCACTGATCACTTGACTGATCATACACTGATCACGTGGCTATAATGCCCTGAGTACGTGGCTGATCATACACTTTTCACGTGCCTGGTCATGCACAGATCACGTGACTAATCATGAACTTATCACGTGGCTATAATGCACTGATCATGTGGATGATCATACACTGTTCAAGTTCCTGGTCATGCACAGATCACGTGACTAATGATGAACTGATCACGGGGCTATAATTCACTGATCACGTGGATATCATGCACGGATTAGGAGCCTGTCATGCACAGATCACGTGACTAATCATGAACTGATCACGTAGGTATCATGCACTGATCACGTGGCTGATCATACACTGCTCACGTAGCTGATCATGCACTGATCACGTGTCTATCATGCAGTGCTCACGTGGCTGATCCTGCAATGATCACGTAGCTTACATGTACGGTCACGTGACTGATCATGCAATGGTTACGTAATTGATCATGCACTGATCACGTGACTGATCATGTACTGATCACGTGATTGATCATGCACTGATCACGTGTCTATCATGCACTGCTTACGTGGCTGATCATACAATGTTCACATAGCTACCATGTACTGGTCACATGATTGATCATGCACTGATCACGAAATTGATCATGCACTGATCAAGTGGGTGATCATACACTGCTCACGTGACTGATCATGCACTCTTCACGAGACTCATCATGCACTGATCACGTGGCTATCATGCACTGATCACGTGGCTGATCATACACTGATCACGTGACTGATCATGCACTGTTCACGAGAGTGATCATGCACTGTTCTCGTGGATACCATGCACTGATCACGTGTTTGATCATACACTGTTCACGTGTCTGACCATGCACTGCTCACGTGGCTGATCATACACTGTTCACGTAACTGTTCATGCACTGATCACGTGGATATCATGCACTGATCACGTGGCTGAATATGCAATGTTCACGTGGCTTACAACACACCTGTCACGTGACTGATCATGCACTGATCACGTGGCACTCATGCACTGATCACGTGGCTGATCATACTCTGCTCACGTAACTGATCATGCACACATCAGGTGGCTATCATGCACTTCTCACCTGGCTGGTCATGCAATGTTCACGTAGCTACCATATACTGGTCACGTGACTCATCATGCACAGATGACGTAAATGATCCTGCACTGTTCACGTGACTGATCACGTACGGATCACGTGAGTGATCATGCACTGATCACGTGGCTATCATGCACTGCTCACGTGGCTGATCATGCAATGATAACGTAGCAACCATGTACTGGTCACGTGACTGATCATGCACTGATCACGTAATTAATCCTGCACTGATCACCTGACTCATCATGCACTGATCACGTGGCTGATCACACACGTATCACGTGACTGATCATGCACTGATCACGTGGTTATCATACACTGATCACGTGGCTATCATTCACTGATCACGTGGATATCATGCACGGATCACGTGGCTGATCACACACGTATCACGTGACTGATCATGCACTGATCACGTGGCTATCATGCACTGATCACGTGGCTGATCATGCAATGATCACGTAGCTACCATATAATGGTCACGAGACTGATCTTGCACTGATCACGTAATTGATCATGCACTGATCACGTGGCTGATCAAGCACTGATCACTTTGCTATCATGCACTGTTAACGTGGCTGATCATGAAATGATCTCGCAGCTACCATGTACTGGTCACGTGACTGATCATGCACTGATCATGTGGCTGATCATGCACTGATCACTTGGCTGGTCATACACTGATCACGCAGCTACCATGTACTTGTCACGTGACTGATCATGCACTGATCATGTGGCTGATCATGAACCGATCTCGTGACTGATCATGCACTGATCACGTGACTTATCATGCACTGATCACGTGGCTATCATGCCCTGATCACATGGCTGGTCATACACTGATCACGTGCCTGGTCATGCACAGATTAAATGACTGATCATGCACTGATCACGTCACTGATCATGCACTGATCACGTGGCTATCATGCACTACTCACGTGGCTGATCATGCAATGATCATGTAGCTACCATGTACCGGTCACGTGACTGATCATACACCCATCAGGTGACTGATCATGCACTGATCACGTGGCTATCATGCACTGATCATGTGGCTGGTCATACACTGATCACCTGCCTGGTCATGCACAGATCACGTGACTAATCATGAACTGATCACGTAGCAATCATTCACTGATCACCTGGCTGATCATGCACTGATCACGTGGCTATCATGCAATGATCACGTGGCTATCATGCACTGATCACGTGTCTGATCATGCACTGATACCATGACTGAGCATGGACTGGTCACATGACTATCATGTAGTGATCACGTGACTTAATGGGGCTGACCATGTGACTGATCATGCGCTGAACATGTTTGCTATCATACACTGATCATGTGCCTCTGGAGGCAATAAACAAAGAGCTGAGTAGGCATGAATCAAACAGTCAGCAGGCAATAATCATGGAACTCAGCTGTGAGGAATCATGCTGCTCAGCTGGCAATAATCAAGCAGCTGAGCAGGCAGGAATTACTCAGCACAGCTGGCAATTGTCAAGCAGATGACAGGCAGGAATCATGCAGCTCAGCTGGCAATTGTCAAGCAGATGAGCAGACAGTAATCACGCAGCTCAGCAGGCCCTGATCACGTGACTGAGCATGCACTGTTCACCTGGCTGATCATACACTGATCACGTGATTGATCAAGCATTGATCACTTGGATATCATGCACTGATCACGTGGCTAATCATACACTGTTCACGTGTCTGACCATGCACTGATCACGTGGCTGATCATGCACTGAACACGTGATTGAACATGCACTTATCACGTGGCTGATCATGCAGTGATCACGCAGCTACCATGTACTGGTCACATGACTGATCATGCACTGATCACGTAATTGATCATGCACTGATCACCTGGCTTATCATGCATTCATCATGTGACTGATCATGTGCTGATCATGTTTGGTGTCACACACTGATCATGTGCATCTGGAGGCAATGAACAAAGAGCTGAGTAGGCAGGAATCAGTCAGCAGGCGATAATCATGGAACTCAGCTCTGAGAAATCATGCTGCTCAGCTGGAAATAATCAAGTAGATGAGCAGGCAGGAATTATGCAGCACAGGTGGCAATAGTCAAGGAGATGACAGGCAGGAATCGTACAGCTCAGCTGGCAATTGTCAAGCAGATGAGCAGACAGTAATCACGCAGCTCAGCAGGCCCTGATCACGTGACTGAGCATGCACTGTTCACGTCGCTGATCACACACCTATCATGTGAATGATCATGCACTGATCACGTGGCTCTCATGCACTGATCACGTGATTGCGCATGCACTGATCACGTAATTGTATGCACTGCTCACGTGGCTATCATGCACTGATCATGTGGCTATCATGCACTGCTCACGTCGCTGATCTGGCAATGATCACGTAGCTACCATGTACTGGTTACGTGACTGATCATGCACTGATCACGTAATTGATCATGCACTGATCACGTGGCTATCATGCACTGATCACTTGGCTCGACATACACTGATCACGTGCCTGGTCATGCACTGATCACGTGGCTGATCATGCACTGATCATGTGACTGATCATGCACTGATCACGTGACTATCATGCACTGCTCACGTGGCTCATCATGCGATATTCACGCAGCTACCATGTACTGGTCACATGACTGATCATGCACTGATCACATGACTGATCATGCAGTGATCACGTGGCTATCATGCACTACTCACGTGGCTGATCATGCAATGATCATGTAGCTACCATGTACAGGTAACCTGAATGATCATACACCCATCAGGTGACTGATCATGCACTGATCACGTGGCTATCATGCACTGATCACGAGTCTGATCATGCACTGATCACGTCTATATCATGCACTGATCACATGATTCCCCATGCACTGATCACGTGGATGATCATACACTAATTATGTGACAGATCATGCACTGATCACGTGGCTGATCATGCACTGATACCGTGACTGAGCATGGACTGATCACATGCCTATCATGTAGTGATCACGTGACTTAATGGCGCTGACCATGTGACTGATCATGCGCTGAGCATGTTTGCTATCATACACTGATCATGTGCCTCTGGAGGCAATAAACAAAGAGCTGAGTAGGCACGAATCAAACAGTCAGCAGGCAATAATCATGGAACTTAGCTCTGAGGAATCATGCTGCTCAGCTGGCAATAATCAAGCAGCTAGCAGGCAGGAATTACACAGCACAGCTGGCAATTGTCAAGCAGATGACAGGCAGGAATCGTACAGCTCAGCTGGCAATTGTCAAGCAGATGAGCAGACAGTAATCACGCAGCTCAGGAGGCCCTGATCACGTGACTGAGCATGCACTGTTCACGTGGCTGTTCATACACTGATCACGTGATTGATCATGCACTGATCACTTGGATAGCATGCAGTGATCACGTGGCTGATCATACACTGTTCACGTATCTGACCATGCACTGATCACGTGGCTGATCATACACTGCTCACGTAACTGATCATGCACTGATCACGTGGCTATTATGCACTGAACACGTGGCTGAACATGCACTGTTCACGTGGCTGATCACACACCTGTCACGTGACATATCATGCACTGATCACGTGGCACTCATGCACTGATCACGTGGCTGATCATACTCTGCTCACGTAACTGATCATGCACACTCACGTGGCTCTCCTGCACTCCTCACGTGGTTCGTCATGGAATGATCACGAAGCTACCATATACTGGTCACGTGACTGATCATGCACAGATCACGTAAATGATCATGCACTGTTCACGTGTCTGATCATGTACTGATCACGTGACTGATAATGCACTGATCACGTGGCTATCATGCTGTGCTCACGTAGCTGATCATGCAACGATCACGTAGCAACCATGTACTGGTCTCGTGACTGACATGCACTGATCATGTAATTGATCCTGCACTGATCAGGTGGCTCATCACGCACTGATCCGGTGGCTGATCACACACGTATCTCGTGGCTGATCATGTACAGATCACGTGACTAATCATGAAGTGATCACGTGGCTATCCTGCACTGATCACGTGGATATCATGCACTGATCACGTGGCTGATCATACTCTGCTCACGTAACTGATCATGCACACTCACGTGGCTCTCCTGCACTCCTCACGTGGTTCGTCATGGAATGATCACGGCTACCATATACTGGTCACGTGACTGATCATGCACAGATCACGTAAATGATCATGCACTGTTCACGTGTCTGATCATGTACTGATCACGTGACTGATCATGCACTGATCACGTGGCTATCATGCTCTGCTCACGTGGCTGATCATGCAACGATTACGTAGCAACCATGTACTGGTCTCGTGACTGACATGCACTGATCATGTAATTGATCCTGCACTGATCAGGTGGCACATCACGCACTGATCCGGTGGCTGATCACACACGTATCACGTGGCTGATCATGTACAGATCACGTGACTAATCATGAAGTGATCACGTGGCTATCCTGCACTGATCACGTGGATATCATGCACTGATCACGTGGCTGATCACACACGTATCACGTGACTGATCATGCACTGATCACGTGGCTATCATGCACTGCTCACGTGGCTATCATGCACTGATATCATGCACTGGTCACGTGGCTGATCACACACGTATCACGTGACTGATCGTGCACTGATCACGTGGCTATCCTGCACAGATCACGTGGCTGATCATGCAATGATCACGTAGCTACCATGTACTGGTCACGTGACTGATCATGCACTGATCACCAGGCTGATCATGCACTGATCACGTGACTGATCATGCACTGATCACGTGGCTGATCATGCAATGATCACGCAGTTTCCATGTACTGGTCACGTGACTGATCATGCACTGATCACGTGGCTGATCATGCACTGATCACGTAATTGATCATGCACTGATCACATGTCTTATCATGCATTGATTATGTGATTCATCATGTGCTGATCATGTTTGGTGTCATACACTGATCATGTGCCTCTGGAGGCAATGAACAAAGAGCTGAGTAGGCAGGAATCAATAGGCAATAATCATGGAACTCAGCTCTGAGAAATCATGCTGCTCAGCTGCCAATAATCAAGTAGATGAGCAGGCAGGAATGATGCAGCACAGGTGGCAATTGTCAAGGAGATGACAGGCAGGAATCGTACAGCTCAGCTGGCAATTGTCAAGCAGATGAGCAGACAGTAATCACGAAGCTTAGCAGGCCCTGATCACGTGACTGAGCATGCACTGTTCACGTCGCTGATCACACACCTATCACGTGAATGATCATGCACTGATCACGTGGCTCTCATGCACAGATCACGTGATTGCGCATGCACTGATCACGTAATTGTATGCACTGATCACGTGGCTATCATGCACTGATGACGTGGCTGATCATGCACCGATCATGTGACTGATCATGCACTGATCACGTAACTATCTTGCACTGGTCACTTGGCTGATCAGACATTCATCACGGGACTGATCGCGCACTGATTGTGGCGCTATCATGCATTGACTACATGACTCCACATGCACTGATCATTTGGCTGGTCATACACTAATCATGTGCCTGGTCATGCACTGATCATGTGGCTGATCATGCACTGCTCACGTGGCTGGTCATGCAATGATCACGTAGCTACCATATACTGGTCACACGACTGATCATGCACAGATCACGTAAATGATCATGCACTGTTCCCGTGACTGATCATGTGCTGATCACGTGACTGATCATGCACTGACCACGTGGCTATCATGCTCTCCTCACGTGGCTCATCATGCACTGATCACGTGACTGTTCACCCACTGATCACTTGACTGATCATACACTGATCACGTGGCTATAATGCCCTGAGTACGTGGCTGATCATACACTTTTCACGTGCCTGGTCATGCACAGATCACGTGACTAATCATGAACTTATCACGTGGCTATAATGCACTGATCATGTGGATGATCATACACTGTTCAAGTTCCTGGTCATGCACAGATCACGTGACTAATGATGAACTGATCACGGGGCTATAATTCACTGATCACGTGGATATCATGCACGGATTAGGAGCCTGTCATGCACAGATCACGTGACTAATCATGAACTGATCACGTAGGTATCATGCACTGATCACGTGGCTGATCATACACTGCTCACGTAGCTGATCATGCACTGATCACGTGTCTATCATGCAGTGCTCACGTGGCTGATCCTGCAATGATCACGTAGCTTACATGTACGGTCACGTGACTGATCATGCAATGGTTACGTAATTGATCATGCACTGATCACGTGACTGATCATGTACTGATCACGTGATTGATCATGCACTGATCACGTGTCTATCATGCACTGCTTACGTGGCTGATCATACAATGTTCACATAGCTACCATGTACTGGTCACATGATTGATCATGCACTGATCACGAAATTGATCATGCACTGATCAAGTGGGTGATCATACACTGCTCACGTGACTGATCATGCACTCTTCACGAGACTCATCATGCACTGATCACGTGGCTATCATGCACTGATCACGTGGCTGATCATACACTGATCACGTGACTGATCATGCACTGTTCACGAGAGTGATCATGCACTGTTCTCGTGGATACCATGCACTGATCACGTGTTTGATCATACACTGTTCACGTGTCTGACCATGCACTGCTCACGTGGCTGATCATACACTGTTCACGTAACTGTTCATGCACTGATCACGTGGATATCATGCACTGATCACGTGGCTGAATATGCAATGTTCACGTGGCTTACAACACACCTGTCACGTGACTGATCATGCACTGATCACGTGGCACTCATGCACTGATCACGTGGCTGATCATACTCTGCTCACGTAACTGATCATGCACACATCAGGTGGCTATCATGCACTTCTCACCTGGCTGGTCATGCAATGTTCACGTAGCTACCATATACTGGTCACGTGACTCATCATGCACAGATGACGTAAATGATCCTGCACCGTTCACGTGACTGATCACGTACGGATCACGTGAGTGATCATGCACTGATCACGTGGCTATCATGCACTGCTCACGTGGCTGATCATGCAATGATAACGTAGCAACCATGTACTGGTCACGTGACTGATCATGCACTGATCACGTAATTAATCCTGCACTGATCACCTGACTCATCATGCACTGATCACGTGGCTGATCACACACGTATCACGTGACTGATCATGCACTGATCACGTGGTTATCATACACTGATCACGTGGCTATCATTCACTGATCACGTGGATATCATGCACGGATCACGTGGCTGATCACACACGTATCACGTGACTGATCATGCACTGATCACGTGGCTATCATGCACTGATCACGTGGCTGATCATGCAATGATCACGTAGCTACCATATAATGGTCACGAGACTGATCTTGGACTGATCACGTAATTGATCATGCACTGATCACGTGGCTGATCAAGCACTGATCACTTTGCTATCATGCACTGTTAACGTGGCTGATCATGAAATGATCACGCAGCTACCATGTACTGGTCACGTGACTGATCATGCACTGATCATGTGGCTGATCATGCACTGATCACTTGGCTGGTCATACACTGATCACGCAGCTACCATGTACTTGTCACGTGACTGATCATGCACTGATCATGTGGCTGATCATGAACCGATCTCGTGACTGATCATGCACTGATCACGTGACTTATCATGCACTGATCACGTGGCTATCATGCACTGATCACATGGCTGGTCATACACTGATCACGTGCCTGGTCATGCACAGATTACATGACTGATCATGCACTGATCACGTCACTGATCATGCACTGATCACGTGGCTATCATGCACTACTCACGTGGCTGATCATGCAATGATCATGTAGCTACCATGTACCGGTCACGTGACTGATCATACACCCATCAGGTGACTGATCATGCACTGATCACGTGGCTATCATGCACTGATCATGTGGCTGGTCATACACTGATCACCTGCCTGGTCATGCACAGATCACGTGACTAATCATGAACTGATCACGTAGCAATCATTCACTGATCACCTGGCTGATCATGCACTGATCACGTGGCTATCATGCAATGATCACGTGGCTATCATGCACTGATCACGTGTCTGATCATGCACTGATACCATGACTGAGCATGGACTGGTCACATGACTATCATGTAGTGATCACGTGACTTAATGGGGCTGACCATGTGACTGATCATGCGCTGAACATGTTTGCTATCATACACTGATCATGTGCCTCTGGAGGCAATAAACAAAGAGCTGAGTAGGCATGAATCAAACAGTCAGCAGGCAATTATCATGGAACTCAGCTGTGAGGAATCATGCTGCTCAGCTGACAATAATCAAGCAGCTGAGCAGGCAGGAATTACTCAGCACAGCTGGCAATTGTCAAGCAGATGACAGGCAGGAATCATGCAGCTCAGCTGGCAATTGTCAAGCAGATGAGCAGACAGTAATCACGCAGCTCAGCAGGCCCTGATCACGTGACTGAGCATGCACTGTTCACCTGGCTGATCATACACTGATCACGTGATTGATCAAGCATTGATCACTTGGATATCATGCACTGATCACGTGGCTAATCATACACTGTTCACGTGTCTGACCATGCACTGATCACGTGGCTGATCATGCACTGAACACGTGATTGAACATGCACTTATCACGTGGCTGATCATGCAGTGATCACGCAGCTACCATGTACTGGTCACATGACTGATCATGCACTGATCACGTAATTGATCATGCACTGATCACCTGGCTTATCATGCATTCATCATGTGACTGATCATGTGCTGATCATGTTTGGTGTCACACACTGATCATGTGCATCTGGAGGCAATGAACAAAGAGCTGAGTAGGCAGGAATCAGTCAGCAGGCGATAATCATGGAACTCAGCTCTGAGAAATCATGCTGCTCAGCTGGAAATAATCAAGTAGATGAGCAGGCAGGAATTATGCAGCACAGGTGGCAATAGTCAAGGAGATGACAGGCAGGAATCGTACAGCTCAGCTGGCAATTGTCAAGCAGATGAGCAGACAGTAATCACGCAGCTCAGCAGGCCCTGATCACGTGACTGAGCATGCACTGTTCACGTCGCTGATCACACACCTATCATGTGAATGATCATGCACTGATCACGTGGCTCTCATGCACTGATCACGTGATTGCGCATGCACTGATCACGTAATTGTATGCACTGCTCACGTGGCTATCATGCACTGATCATGTGGCTATCATGCACTGCTCACGTCGCTGATCTGGCAATGATCACGTAGCTACCATGTACTGGTTACGTGACTGATCATGCACTGATCACGTAATTGATCATGCACTGATCACGTGGCTATCATGCACTGATCACTTGGCTGACATACACTGATCACGTGCCTGGTCATGCACTGATCACGTGGCTGATCATGCACTGATCATGTGACTGATCATGCACTGATCACGTGACTATCATGCACTGCTCACGTGGCTCATCATGCGATATTCACGCAGCTACCATGTACTGGTCACATGACTGATCATGCACTGATCACATGACTGATCATGCAGTGATCACGTGGCTATCATGCACTACTCACGTGGCTGATCATGCAATGATCATGTAGCTACCATGTACAGGTAACCTGAATGATCATACACCCATCAGGTGACTGATCATGCACTGATCACGTGGCTGATCATACACTGCTCACGTAACTGATCATGCACTGATCACGTAATTGATCATGCACTGATCACGTGGCTGATCATGAACTGAACACGTGACTGATCATGCACTGATCACGTGACTGATCATGCACTGATCACGTGGCTATCATGCACTGCTCACGTGGCTGATCATGCAGTGATCACGCAGCTACCATGTAGTGGTTACATGACTGATCATGCACTGATCACGTAATTGATCATGCACTGATCAACTGGCTTATCATGCATTCATCATGTGACTGATCATGTGCTGATTATGTTTGGTGTCACACACCGATCATGTGCATCTGGAGGCAATGAACAAAGAGCTGAGTAGGCAGGAATCAGTCAGCAGGCTATAATCATGGAACTCAGCTCTGAGAAATCATGCTGCTCAGCTGCCAATAATCAAGTAGATGAGCAGGCAGGAATTATGCAGCACAGGTGGCAACTGTCAAGGAGATGACAGGCAGGAATCGTACATCTCAGCTGGCAATTGTCAAGCAGATGAGCAGACAGTAATCACGCAGCTCAGCAGGCCCTGATCACGTGACTGAGCATGCACTGTTCACGTCGCTGATCACACACCTATCACGTGAATGATCATGCACTGATCACGTGGCTCTCATGCACTGATCACGTGATTGCGCATGCACTGATCACGTAATTGTTTGCACTGCTCACGTGGCTATCATGCACTGATGACGTGGCTGATCATGCACTGATCATGTGACTGATCATGCACTGATCACGTAGCTATCTTGCACTGATCACTTGGCTGATCATACACTCATCACGGGACTGATCGTGCACTGATTACGGCGCTATCATGCATTGACTACATGACTCCACATGCACTGATCACGTGGATGATCATGCACTGATCACGTGGCTGATCACACACGTATCACGTGACTGATCAAGCACTGATCACGTGGCTATCATGCACTGCTCACGTGGCTATCATGCACTGATATCATGCACTGGTCACGTGGCTGATCACACGTATCACGTGACTGATCATGCACTCATCACGTGGCTATCATGCACAGATCACGTGGCTGATCATGCAATGATCACGTAGCTACCATGTACTGGTCACGTGACTGATCATGCACTGATCCCCAGGCTGATCATGCACTGATCACGTGACTGATCATGCACTGATCACTTGGCTGATCATGCAATGATCACGCAGCTACCCTGTACTGGTCACATGACTGATCATGCACTGATCACGTGGCTGATCATGCACTGATCACATGGCTTATCAAGTATTGATTATGTGATTCATCATGTGCTGATCATGTTTGGTGTCATACACTGATCATGTGCCTCTGGAGGCAATGAACAAAGATCCGAGTAGGCAGGAATCAGTAGGCAATAATCATGGAACTCAGCTCTGAGAAATCATGCTGCTCAGCTGCCAATAATCAAGTAGATGAGCAGGCAGGAATTATGCAGCACAGGTGGCAATTGTCAAGGAGATGACAGGCAGGAATCGTACAGCTCAGCTGGCAATTGTCAAGCAGATGAGCAGACAGTAATCACGAAGCTTAGCAGGCCCTGATCACGTGACTGAGCATGCACTGTTCACGTCGCTGATCACACACCTATCACGTGAATGATCATGCACTGATCACGTGGCTCTCATGCACAGATCACCTGATTGTGCATGCACTGATCACGTAATTGTATGCACTGATCACGTGGCTATCATGCACTGATGACGAGGCTGATCATGCACTGATCATGTGACTGATCATGCACTGATCACGTAACTATCCTGCACTGGTCACGTGGCTGATCATACATTCATCACGGGACTGATCGTGCACTGATTGTGGTGCTATCATGCATTGACTACATGACTCCACATGCACTGATCACGTGCATGATCATGCACTGATCACATGACTGACCATGCACTGATCACGTGACTGATCATGCACTGATCACCTGGCTATCATGCACTGATCATTTGGCTGGTCATACACTGATCATGTGCCTGGTCATGCACTGATCATGTGGCTGGTCATGCACTGCTCACGTGGCTGGTCATGCAATGATCACGTAGCTACCATATACTGGTCACGAGACTGATCATGCACAGATCCCGTAAATGATCATGCACTGTTCCCGTGACTGATCATGTACTGATCACGTGAATGATCATGCACTGACCACGTGGCTATCATGCTGTCCTCACGTGGGTGATCATGCAATGATCACGTAGCAACCATGTACTGGTCACCTGACTGATCATGCACTGATCATGTAATTGATCCAGCACTGATCACCTGGCTCATCATGCACTGATCACGTCACTGTTCACGCACTGATCACTTTACTGATCATGCACTGATCACGTGGCTATAATGCCCTGAGTACGTGGCTGATCATACACTTTTCACGTGCCTGGTCATGCACAGATCACGTGACTAATCATGAACTTATCACGTGGCTATAATGCACTGATCATGTGGATGATCATACACTGTTCAAGTTCCTGGTCATGCACAGATCACGTGACTAATGATGAACTGATCACGGGGCTATAATTCACTGATCACGTGGATATCATGCACGGATTAGGAGCCTGTCATGCACAGATCACGTGACTAATCATGAACTGATCACGTAGGTATCATGCACTGATCACGTGGCTGATCATACACTGCTCACGTAGCTGATCATGCACTGATCACGTGTCTATCATGCAGTGCTCACGTGGCTGATCCTGCAATGATCACGTAGCTTACATGTACGGTCACGTGACTGATCATGCAATGGTTACGTAATTGATCATGCACTGATCACGTGACTGATCATGTACTGATCACGTGATTGATCATGCACTGATCACGTGTCTATCATGCACTGCTTACGTGGCTGATCATACAATGTTCACATAGCTACCATGTACTGGTCACATGATTGATCATGCACTGATCACGAAATTGATCATGCACTGATCAAGTGGGTGATCATACACTGCTCACGTGACTGATCATGCACTCTTCACGAGACTCATCATGCACTGATCACGTGGCTATCATGCACTGATCACGTGGCTGATCATACACTGATCACGTGACTGATCATGCACTGTTCACGAGAGTGATCATGCACTGTTCTCGTGGATACCATGCACTGATCACGTGTTTGATCATACACTGTTCACGTGTCTGACCATGCACTGCTCACGTGGCTGATCATACACTGTTCACGTAACTGTTCATGCACTGATCACGTGGATATCATGCACTGATCACGTGGCTGAATATGCAATGTTCACGTGGCTTACAACACACCTGTCACGTGACTGATCATGCACTGATCACGTGGCACTCATGCACTGATCACGTGGCTGATCATACTCTGCTCACGTAACTGATCATGCACACATCAGGTGGCTATCATCCACTTCTCACCTGGCTGGTCATGCAATGTTCACGTAGCTACCATATACTGGTCACGTGACTCATCATGCACAGATGACGTAAATGATCCTGCACCGTTCACGTGACTGATCACGTACGGATCACGTGAGTGATCATGCACTGATCACGTGGCTATCATGCACTGCTCACGTGGCTGATCATGCAATGATAACGTAGCAACCATGTACTGGTCACGTGACTGATCATGCACTGATCACGTAATTAATCCTGCACTGATCACCTGACTCATCATGCACTGATCACGTGGCTGATCACACACGTATCACGTGACTGATCATGCACTGATCACGTGGTTATCATACACTGATCACGTGGCTATCATTCACTGATCACGTGGATATCATGCACGGATCACGTGGCTGATCACACACGTATCACGTGACTGATCATGCACTGATCACGTGGCTATCATGCACTGATCACGTGGCTGATCATGCAATGATCACGTAGCTACCATATAATGGTCACGAGACTGATCTTGCACTGATCACGTAATTGATCATGCACTGATCACGTGGCTGATCAAGCACTGATCACTTTGCTATCATGCACTGTTAACGTGGCTGATCATGAAATGATCACGCAGCTACCATGTACTGGTCACGTGACTGATCATGCACTGATCATGTGGCTGATCATGCACTGATCACTTGGCTGGTCATACACTGATCACGCAGCTACCATGTACTTGTCACGTGACTGATCATGCACTGATCATGTGGCTGATCATGAACTGATCTCGTGACTGATCATGCACTGATCACGTGACTTATCATGCACTGATCACGTGGCTATCATGCACTGATCACATGGCTGGTCATACACTGATCACGTGCCTGGTCATGCACAGATTACATGACTGATCATGCACTCATCACGTCACTGATCATGCACTGATCACGTGACTATCATGCACTGTTCACGTGGTTGATCATACACTGATTACCTGCCTGTTCATGCACAGATCACGTGACTAATCATGAACTGATCACGTAGCAATCATTCACTGATCACCTGGCTGATCATGCACTGATCACGTGGCTATCATGCAATGATCACGTGGCTATCATGCACTGATCACGTGGCTGATCATGCACTGATACCGTGACTGAGCATGGACTGATCACATGACTATCATGTAGTGATCACGTGACTTAATGGCGCTGACCATGTGACTGATCATGCGCTGAGCATGTTTGCTATCATACACTGATCATGTGCTTCTGGAGGCAATAAACAAGGAGCTGAGTAGGCATGAATCAAACAGTCAGCAGGTAATAATCATGGAACTCAGCTGTGAGGAATCATGCTGCTCAGCTGGCAATAATCAAGCAGCTGAGCAGGCAGGAATTACACAGCACAGCTGGCAATTGTCAAGCAGATGACAGGCAGGAATCATGCAGCTCAGCTGGCAATTGTCAAGCAGATGAGCAGACAGTAATCACGCAGCTCATCAGGCCCTGGTCACGTGACTGAGCATGCACTGTTCACCTGGCTGATCATACACTGATCACGTGATTGATCATGCACTGATCACTTGGATATCATGCACTGATCACGTGGCTCATCATGCACTGTTCACGGGTCTGAACATGCACTGATCACGTGGCTGATCATACACTGCTCACGTAACTGATCATGCACTGATCACGTAATTGATCATGCACTGATCACGTGGCTGACATTGAACTGAACACGTGACTGATCATGCACTGATCACGTGACTGATCATGCACTGATCACGTGGCTATCATGCACTGCTCACGTGGCTGATCATGCAGTGATCACGCAGCTACCATGTAGTGGTTACATGACTGATCATGCACTGATCACGTAATTGATCATGCACTGATCAACTGGCTTATCATGCATTCATCATGTGACTGATCATGTGCTGATTATGTTTGGTGTCACACACCGATCATGTGCATCTGGAGGCAATGAACAAAGAGCTGAGTAGGCAGGAATCAGTCAGCAGGCTATAATCATGGAACTCAGCTCTGAGAAATCATGCTGCTCAGCTGCCAATAATCAAGTAGATGAGCAGGCAGGAATTATGCAGCACAGGTGGCAACTGTCAAGGAGATGACAGGCAGGAATCGTACATCTCAGCTGGCAATTGTCAAGCAGATGAGCAGACAGTAATCACGCAGCTCAGCACGCCCTGATCACGTGACTGAGCATGCACTGTTCACGTCGCTGATCACACACCTATCACGTGAATGATCATGCACTGATCACGTGGCTCTCATGCACTGATCACGTGATTGCGCATGCACTGATCACGTAATTGTATGCACTGCTCACGTGGCTATCATGCACTGATGACGTGGCTGATCATGCACTGATCATGTGACTGATCATGCACTGATCACGTAGCTATCTTGCACTGATCACTTGGCTGATCATACACTCATCACGGGACTGATCGTGCACTGATTACGGCGCTATCATGCATTGACTACATGACTCCACATGCACTGATCACGTGGATGATCATGCACTGATCACGTGGCTGATCACACACGTATCACGTGACTGATCAAGCACTGATCACGTGGCTATCATGCACTGCTCACGTGGCTATCATGCACTGATATCATGCACTGGTCACGTGGCTGATCACACACGTATCACGTGACTGATCATGCACTCATAACGTGGCTATCATGCACAGATCACGTGGCTGATCATGCAATGATCACGTAGCTACCATGTACTGGTCACGTGACTGATCATGCACTGATCCCCAGGCTGATCATGCACTGATCACGTGACTGATCATGCACTGATCACGTGGCTGATCATGCAATGATCACGCAGCTACCCTGTACTGGTCACATGACTGATCATGCACTGATCACGTGGCTGATCATGCACTGATCACGTAATTGATCATGCACTGATCACATGGCTTATCAAGTATTGATTATGTGATTCATCATGTGCTGATCATGTTTGGTGTCATACACTGATCATGTGCCTCTGGAGGCAATGAACAAAGATCCGAGTAGGCAGGAATCAGTAGGCAATAATCATGGAACTCAGCTCTGAGAAATCATGCTGCTCAGCTGCCAATAATCAAGTAGATGAGCAGGCAGGAATTATGCAGCACAGGTGGCAATTGTCAAGGAGATGACAGGCAGGAATCGTACAGCTCAGCTGGCAATTGTCAAGCAGATGAGCAGACAGTAATCACGAAGCTTAGCAGGCCCTGATCACGTGACTGAGCATGCACTGTTCACGTCGCTGATCACACACCTATCACGTGAATGATCATGCACTGATCACGTGGCTCTCATGCACAGATCACCTGATTGTGCATGCACTGATCACGTAATTGTATGCACTGATCACGTGGCTATCATGCACTGATGACGAGGCTGATCATGCACTGATCATGTGACTGATCATGCACTGATCACGTAACTATCCTGCACTGGTCACGTGGCTGACCATACATTCATCACGGGACTGATCGTGCACTGATTGTGGTGCTATCATGCATTGACTACATGACTCCACATGCACTGATCACGTGCATGATCATGCACTGATCACATTCTGACCATGCACTGATCACGTGACTGATCATGCACTGATCACCTGGCTATCATGCACTGATCATTTGGCTGGTCATACACTGATCATGTGCCTGGTCATGCACTGATCATGTGGCTGGTCATGCACTGCTCACGTGGCTGGTCATGCAATGATCACGTAGCTACCATATACTGGTCACGAGACTGATCATGCACAGATCCCGTAAATGATCATGCACTGTTCCCGTGACTGATCATGTACTGATCACGTGAATGATCATGCACTGACCACGTGGCTATCATGCTGTCCTCACGTGGGTGATCATGCAATGATCACGTAGCAACCATGTACTGGTCACCTGACTGATCATGCACTGATCATGTAATTGATCCAGCACTGATCACCTGGCTCATCATGCACTGATCACGTCACTGTTCACGCACTGATCACTTGACTGATCATGCACTGATCACGTGGCTATAATGCCCTGAGTACGTGGCTGATCATACACTTTTCACGTGCCTGGTCATGCACAGATCACGTGACTAATCATGAACTTATCACGTGGCTATAATGCACTGATCATGTGGCTGATCATACACTGTTCAAGTTCCTGGTCATGCACAGATCACGTGACTAATGATGAACTGATCACGGGGCTATAATTCATTGATCACGTGGATATCATGCACGGATTACGAGCCTGTCATGCACAGATCACGTGACTAATCATGAACTGATCACGTAGGTATCATGCACTGATCACGTGGCTGATCATACACTCTACACGTGGCTGATCATGCACTGATCACGTGGCTGATCATACACTGCTCACGTAGCTGATCATGCACTGATCACGTGTCTATCATGCAGTGCTCACGTGGCTGATCCTGCAATGATCACGTAGCTTACATGTACGGTCACGTGACTGATCATGCAATGGTAACGTAATTGATCATGCACTGATCACATGATTGATCATGTACTGATCACGTGATTGATCATGCACTGATCACGTGTCTATCATGCACTGCTTACGTGGCTGATCATACAATGTTCACATAGCTACCATGTACTGGTCACATGACTGATCATGCACTGATCACGTAATTGATCATGCACTGATCAAGTGGGTGATCATACACTGCTCACGTGACTGATCATGCACTCTTCACGAGACTCATCATGCACTGATCACGTGGCTATCATGCACTGATCACGTGGCTGATCATACACTGATCACGTGACTGATCATGCACTGTTCACGAGAGTGATCATGCACTGTTCTCGTGGATATCATGCACTGATCACGTGTTTGATCATACACTGTTCACGTATCTGACCATGCACTGCTCACGTGGCTGATCATACACTGTTCACGTAACTGATCATGCACTGATCACGTGGATATCATGCACTGATCACGTGGCTGAACATGCACTGTTCACGTGGCTTACCACACACCTGTCAGGTGACTGATCATGCACTGATCACGTGGCTGATCATACTCTGCTCACGTAACTGATCATGCACACATCATGTGGCTATCATGCACTTCTCACCTGGCTGGTCATGCAAGGTTCACGTAGCTACCATAAACTGGTCACGTGACTCATCATCCACAGATCACGAAAATGATCATGCACTGTTCACGTGACTGATCATGTACGGATCACGTAGTGATCATGCACTGATCACGTGGCTATCATGCACTGCTCACATGGCTGATCATGCAATGATAACGTAGCAACCATGTACTGGTCACGTGACTGACCATGCACTGATCACGTAATTAATCCTGCACTGATCACCTGACTCATCATGCACTGATCACGTGGCTGATCACACACGTATCACGTGACTGATCATGCACTGATCACGTGGTTATCATACACTGATCACGTGACTATCATTCACTGATCACGTGGATATCATGCACGGATCATGTGGCTGATCACATACGTATCACGTGACTGATCATGCACTGATCACGTGGCTATCATGCACTGATCACGTGGCTGATCATGCAGTGATCACGTAGCTACCATGTACTGGTCACGTGACTGATCTTGCACTGATCACGTAATTGATCATGCACTGATCACGTGGCTGATCAAGCACTGATCACTTTCCTATCATGCACTGTTAACGTGGCTGATCATGAAATTATCACGCAGCTACCATGTACTGGTCACATGACTGATCATGTACTGATCATGTGGCTGATCATGCATTGATCACGTGACTGATCATGCACTGAACACGTGACTGATCATGCACTGATCACGTGGCTATCATGCACTGATCACTTGGCTGGTCATACACTGATCACACAGCTACCATGTACTTGTCACGTGACTGATCATGCACAGATCATGTGGCTATCATGCACTGATCACATGGCTTGTCATACACTGATCACGTGCCTGGTCATGCACAGATTACATGACTGATCATGCACTCATCACGTCACTGATCATGCACTGATCACGTGGCTATCATGCACTGTTCACGTGGCTGATCATACACTGATCACCTGCCTGGTCTTGCACAGATCACGTGACTAATCATGAACTGATCACGTAGCAATCATTCACTGATCACCTGGCTGATCATGCACTGATCACGTGGCTATCATGCAATGATCACGTGGCTATCATGCACTGATCACGTGGCTATCATGCACTACTCACGTGGCTGATCATGCAATGATCACGTAGCTACCATGTACTGGTCACGTGACTGATCATGCACTGATCATGTAATTGATCATGCACTGGTCATGTGGCTGATCATGCACTGATCACGTGGCTGATCATACACTGTTCTCGTGTCTGACCATGCACTGATCACGTGGCTGATCATACACTGCTCACGTAACTGATCATGCACTGATCACGTGGCTCATCATGCACTGATCACGTGGCTGATCACACATGTATCACGTGACTGATCATGCACTGATCACGTGGCTCTCATGCACTGATCACGTGGCTGTTATGCACTGATCACATGGATATCATGCACTGATCACGTGGCTGATCACACACGTATCACATGACTGATCATGCACTGATCACGTGGCTATCATGCACTGATCACGTGGCTATCATGCACTGATCACATGGCTGATCAGGCAATGATCACGTAGCTACCATGTACTGGTACGTGACTGATCATGCACTGATCACGTAATTGATCATGTGGCTGACCATGCACTGATCACGTGGCTGATCATACACTGATCATATAACTGATCATGCCCTGATCACGTGACTGATCATGCACTGATCACGTGGCTATCATGCACTGATCACTTGGCTGGACATACACTGATCACTTGCCTGGTCATGCACTGATCACGTGACTGATCATGCACTAATCTCCTGTCTGATCATGCACTGATCACGTGGCTATCATGCACTGCTCACATGGCTGATCATGCGATGATCACGCAGCTACCATGTACTGGTCACATGACTGATCATGCACTCATCACGTGACTGATCATGCAGTGATCACGTGGCTATCATGCACTACTCACGTGGCTGATCATGCAATGATCATGTAGCTACCATGTACAGGTCACGTGAATGATCATACACCCATCAGGTGACAGATCATGCACTGATCACGTGGCTATCATGCACTGATCAAGAGACTGATCATGCACTGTTCAGGTCTATCTCATGCACTGATGACATGACTGCCCATGCACTAATCACTTGGATGATCATACACTAATCTTGTGACAGATCATGCACTGTTCACGTGGCTGATCAAGCACTGATCACTTTCCTATCATGCACTGTTAACGTGGCTGATCATGAAATGATCACGCAGCTACCATGTACTGGTCACATGACTGATCATGTACTGATCATGTGGCTGATCATGCATTGATCACGTGACTGATCATGCACTCAACACCTGACTGATCATGCACTGATCACGTGGCTATCATGCACTGATCACTTGGCTGGTCATACACTGATCACGCAGCGACCATGTACTTGTCACGTGACTGATCATGCACAGATCATGTGGCTATCATGCACTGATCACATGGCTGGTCATACACTGATCACGTGCCTGGTCATGCACAGATTACATGACTGATCATGCACTCATCACGTCACTGATCATGCACTGATCACGTGGCTATCATGCACTGTTCACGTGGCTGATCATGCACTGATCACCTGCCTGGTCATGCACAGATCACGTGACTAATCATGAACTGATCACGTAGCAATCATTCACTGATCACCTGGCTGATCATGAACTGATCACATGGCTATCATGCAATGATCACGTGGTTATCATGCACTGATCACTTGGCTGGTCATACACTGATCACGTGGCTGATCATGCAATGATCACGTAGCTACCATGTACTGGTCACGTGACTGATCATGCACTGATCATGTAATTGATCATGCACTGGTCATGTGGCTGATCATGCACTGATCACGTGGCTGATCATACACTGTTCTCGTGTCTGACCATGCACTGATCACGTGGCTGATCATACACTGCTCAGGTAACTGATCATGCACTGATCACGTGGCTATCATGCACTGATCACGTGGCTGAACATGCACTGTTCACGTGGCTGATCATACACTGTTCTCGTGTCTGACCATGCACTGATCACATGCCTGATCATACACTGCTCACGTAACTGATCATGCACTGATCACGTGGCACTCATGCACTGATCACGTGGCTGATCATACTCTGCTCACGTAACTGATCAATCACACATCACGTGGCTATCATGCACTGCTCACGTGGCTCGTCATGGAATGATCACGTAGCTACCATATACTGGTCACGTGACTGATCATGCAAAGAGCACGTAAATGATCATGCACTGTTCACGTGACTGATCATGTACTGATCACGTGACTGATCATGCACTGATCACGTGGCTATCATGCTCTGCTCACGTGGCTGATCATGCAACGATCACGTAGAAACCATGTACTGGTCACGTGACTGATCATGCACTGATCACGTAATTGATCCTGCACTGATCACGTGGCTCATCATGCACTGATCACGTGGCTGATCACACATGTATCACGTGACTGATCATGCACTGATCATGTGGCTCTCATGCACTGATCACGTGGCTGTCATGCACTGATCACGTGGATATCTTGCACTGATCACGTGGCTGATCACACACGTATCACATGACTGATCATGCACTGATCACGTGGATATCATGCACTGAGCACGTGGCTATCATGCACTGATCACATGGCTGATCAGGCAATGATCACGTAGCTACCATGTACTGGTACGTGACTGATCATGCACTGATCACGTAATTGATCATGTGGCTGACCATGCACTGATCACGTGGCTGATCATACACTGATCATATAACTGATCATGCCCTGATCACGTGACTGATCATGCACTGATCACGTGGCTATCATGCACTGATCACTTGGCTGGACATACACTGATCATATAACTGATCATGCCCTGATCACGTGACTGATCATGCACTGATCACGTGGCAATCATGCACTGATCACTTGGCTGGACATACACTGATCACATGCCTGGTCATGCACTGATCACATGGCTGATCATGCACTGATCACGTGACTGATCATGCACTAATCTCCTGTCTGATCATGCACTGATCACGTGGCTATCATGCACTGCTCACATGGCTGATCATGCGATTATCACGCAGCTACCATGTACTGGTCACATGACTGATCATGCACTCATCACGTGACTGATCATGCAGTGATCACGTGGCTATCATGCACTACTCACGTGGCTGATCATGCAATGATCATGTAGCTACCATGTACAGGTCACGTGAATGATCATACACCCATCAGGTGACAGATCATGCACTGATCACGTGGCTATCATGCACTGATCAAGAGACTGATCATGCACTGTTCAGGTCTATCTCATGCACTGATGACATGACTGCCCATGCACTAATCACTTGGATGATCATACACTAATCTTGTGACAGATCATGCACTGATCACGTGGCTGATCATGCACTGATACTGTGACTGAGCATGGAATGATCACATGACTATCATGTAGTGATCACGTGACTTAATGGCGCTGATCATGTGACTGATCATGCGCTGATCATGTTTGCTATCATACACAGATCATGTGCCTCTGGAGGCAATAAACAAAGAGCTGAGTAGGCACGAATCAAACAGTCAGCAGGCAATAATCATGGAACTCAGGTGTGAGGAATCATGCTGCTCAGCTGGCAATAATCAAGCAGCTGAGCAGGCAGGAATTACGCAGCACAGCTGGCAATTGTCAAGCAGATGACAGGCAGGAATCGTGCAGCTCAGCTGTCAATTGTCAAGCGGATGAGCAGACAGTAATCACGCAGCTCAGCAGGCCCAGATCACGTGACTGAGCATGCACTGTTCACGTGGCTGATCATACACTGATCACGTGATTAATCATGCACTGATCACTTGGATATCATGCACTGATAACGTGGCTGATCATACACTGTTATCGTGTCTGACCATGCACTACTCACGTGGCTGATCATACACTGCTCATGTAACTGATCATGCACTGATCACTTGATATCATGCACTGATCACGTGGCTGAACATGCACTGTTCACGTGGCTGATCACACACCTGTCACGTGACATATCATGCACTGATCACGTGGCTGATCATACTCTGCTCACGTAACTCATCATGCACACATCACGTTTCTATCATGAACTGCTCACGTGGCTCGTCATGGAATTATCACGTAGCTACCATATACTGGTCACGTGACTGATCATGCACAGATCACGTAAATGATCACCCACTGTTCACGTGACTGATCATGTACTGATCACGTGACTGATCATGCACTGATCACGTGGCTGATCATGCACTCATCACGTAATTGATCATGCATTTATCATTTGGCTGATCATACACTGATCACGTGACTGATCATGCACTGATCACGTGACTGATCATGCACTGTTCACGTGGCTATCATGCACTGAAATCTTGGCTGGTCATACAATGATCACATGACTGATCATGCACTGTTCACGTGACTGATCATGTACTGATCACTTGACTGATCATGCACTGATTACGTAATTCATCATGCACTGATCACGTGGCTGATCATGCAATGACACGTGACTGACCATGCACTAATGACGTGACTGATCATCCAATGATCAGTTGGCTATCATGCACTTATTACTTGGCTGATCATACACTGATCACGTGACTGATAATGCACTGATCATCTGGCTATCATGCACTCATTACCTGGCTATCGTGCACTGATCACGTGGTTGATCATACACTGATCACGAGACTGATCATGCACTAATCACGTCTATATCATGCACTGATCACATGACTGCCCATGCACTGATCACCCGGATGATCATACACTGATCATGCGACAGATCATGCACTGATCACGTGGCTATCATGCACTGCTCACGCGGCTGTTCATGCAATGATCACGTAGCTACCATGTACTGGTCACGTGAGTGATCATGCACTGATCACGTAATTGATCATGCACTGAACAGGTGACTTATCATGCACTGTTAACGTGAGTGATCATGCACTGATCACGTGACTGATCATGCACTTATCTCGTGGCTATCATGCACGGCTCATGTGGCTGATCATGCAATGATCACTTAGCTACCATATACGGGTCACGTGACTGATCATGCACTGATCACATAATTGATCATGCACTGATCATGTGGCTGATCATGCACTGATCACGTGGCTGATCATCCACTGATCACATGACTGATCATGCACTGATCACGTGACTGATCATGCACTGATCACGTGGCTATCATGCACTGATCACTTGGCTGGTCATACACTGATCACATGCCTGGTCATGCACAGATTACATGACTGATCATGCACTGAACACGTGACTGATCATGCACTGATCACGTGGCTATCATGCACTACTCACGTGGCTGATCATGCAATGATCATGTAGCTACCATGTACCGGTCAGGTGACTGATCATACACCCATAAGGTGACGCATCATGCACTGATCACATGGCTGATCATACACTGATCACCTGCCTGGTCATGCACAGATCATGTGACAAATCATGAACTGATCACATAGCTATCATGTACTGATCACCTGGCTGATCATGCACTGATCACGTGGCTGATCATGCACTGATACCGTGACTGAGCATGGACTGATCACATGACTATCATGTAGTGATCACGTGACTTAATGGCGCTGACCATGTGACTGATCATGCGCTGAGCATGTTTGCTATCATACACTGATCATGTGCCTCTGGAGGCAATAAACAAAGAGCTGAGTAGGCACGAATCAAACAGTCAGCAGGCAATAATCATGGAACTCAGCGGTGAGGAATCATGCTGCTCAGCTGGCAATAATCAAGCAGCTGAGCAGGCAGGAATTACGCAGCACAGCTGGCAATTGTCAAGCAGATGACAGGCAGGAATCATGCAGCTCAGCTGGCAATTGTCAAGCAGATGAGCAGACAGTAGTCACGCAGCTCAGCAGGCCCTGATCACGTGACTGAGCATGCACTGTTCACGTGGCTGATCATACACTGATCACGAGATGATCATGCACTGACCACTTGGATATCATGCACTGATCACGTGGCTGATCATACAATGTTCACGTGTCTGACCATGCACTGATCACGTGGCTGATCATACACTGCTCACGTAACTGATCATGCACTGATCACGTGGCTATCATGCACTGATCATGTGACTGAACATGCACTGTTCACGTGGCTGATCACACACCTGTCACGTGACATATCATGCACTGATCACGTGGCACTCATGCACTGATCAAGTGGCTGATCATACTCTGCTCACGTAACTGATCATGCACACATCACGTGGCTATCATGCACTGCTCAGGTGGCTCGTCATGGAATGATCACGTAGCTACCATATACTGGTCACCTGACTGATCATGCAAAGATCACGTAAATGATCATGCACTGTTCACGTGACTGATCATGTACTGATCACGTGACTGATCATGCACTGATCACGTGGCTATCATGCTCTGCTCACGTGGCTGATCATGCAACCATCACGTAGCAACCATGTAGTGGTCTCGTGACTGATCATGCACTGATCACGTAATTGATCCTGCACTGATCACGTGGCTCATCATGCACTGATCACGTGGCTGATCACACATATATCACGTGACTGATCATGAACTGATCACGTGGCTCTCATGCACTGATCACGTGGCTGTCATGCACTGATCACGTGGATATCATGCACGGATCACGTGGCTGATCACACACGTATCACATGACTGATCATGCACTGATCACGTGGCTATCATTCACTGAGCACGTGGCTATCATGCACTGATCACGTGGCTGATCAGGCAATGATCACGTAGCTACCATGTACTGGTCACGTGACTGATCATGCACTGATCACGTAATTGATGATGCACTGATCACGTGGCTGATCATGCACTGATCACGTGGCTGAACATACACTGATCACGAGACTGATCATGCACTGATCACGTGACTGATCATGCACTGATAACGTGGCTATCATGCACTGATCACTTGGCTGGACATACACTGATCACGTGCCCGGTCATGCACTGATCACGTGGCTGATCATGCACTGATCTCGTGTCTGATCATGCACTGATCACGTGGCTATCATGCACTGATCACATGGCTGGACATACACTGATCACGTGCCTGGTCATGCACTGATCACGTGGATGATCATGCACTGATCACGTGACTGACCATGCACTGATCACGTGACTGATCAGGCACTGATCACATGGCTGATCATGCACTGATCACTTGGCTGTACATACACTGATCACGTGCCTGGTCATGCACTGATCACGTGGTTGATCATGCACTGATCACGTGACTGATCATGCACTGATCTGGTGTCTGATCAGGCACTGATCACGTGGCTATCATGCACTGCTCACGTGGTTGAACATGCGATGATCACGCAGCTACCATGAACTAGTCACATGACTGAACATGCACTGATCACGTGACTGATCATGCAGTGATCACGTGGCTATCATGCACTACTCACGTGGCTGATCATGCAATGATCATGTAGCTACCATGTACAGGTCAGGTGACTGATCATACACCCATCAGGTGACGGATCATGCACTGATCACGTGGGTATCATGCACTGTTCACGTGGCTGATCATACACTGATCACCTGCCTGGTCATGCACAGATCACGTGACAAATCATGAACTGATCACATAGCTATCATGAACTGATCACCTGGCTGAACATGCACTGATCACGTGGCTGATCATGCAGATACGGAGACTGAGCATGGACTGATCACATGACTATCATGTAGTGATCACGTGACTTAATGGCGCTGATCATGTGACTGATCATGCGCTGATCATGTTTGCTATCATACACTGATCATGTGCCTCTGGAGGCAATAAACAAAGAGCTGAGTAGGCATGAATCAAACAGTCAGCAGGCAATAATCATGGAACTCAGGTGCGAGGAATCATGCTGCTCAGCTGGCAATAATCAAGCAGCTGAGCAGGCAGGAATTACGCAGCACAGCTGGCAATTGTCAAGCAGATGACAGGCAGGAATCGTGCAGCTCAGCTGGCAATTGTCAAGCAGATGAGCAGACAGTAATCACGCAGCTCAGCAGGCCCTGATCACGTGACTGAGCATGCACTGTTCACGTGGCAGACCATACACTGATCACGTGATTGATCATGCACTGATCACTTGATATCATGCACTGATCACGTGGCTATCATGCACTGATCACGTGGCTATCATGCACTGATCACGTGGCTATCATGCACTGACCACATGGCTGATCACGCAATGATCACGTAGCTACCATGTACTGGTCACGTGACTGATCATGCACTGATCACGTAATTGATCCTGCACTGATCACATGGCTCATCACGCACTGATCAGGTGGCTGATCACACACGTATCACGTGATTGATCATGTACAGATCACGTGAATAAACATGAAGTGATCACGTGGCTATCCTGCACTGATCACGTGGATATCATGCTCTGCTCACGTGGCTGATCATGCAAGGATCAAGTAGCAACCATGTAGTGGTCTCGTGACTGATCATGCACTGATCACGTAATTGATCCTGCAGTGATCACGTGGCTCATCACGCACTTATCCGGTGGCTGATCACACACGTATCACGTTACTGATCATGTACAGATCACGTGACTAATCATGAAGTGATCACGTGGCTATCCTGCACTGATCACGTGGATATCATGCACAGATCACGTGGCTGATCACACACGTATCACGTGACTGATCATGCACTGATCACGTGGCTATCATGCACTGATAACGTGACTGATCATGCACAGATCACCTGACTGATCATGCACAGATCACGTGACTGATCATGCACTGATCACATGGCTATCATGCACTGCTCACGTGGCTGATCATGCAATGATCACACAGCTACCATATTATGGTCACATGACTGATCATGCACTGATCACATAATTGATCATGCACTGATCACTTGGCTTATCATGCATTGATCATGTGACTGATCATGTGCTGATCATGTTTGGTGTCACACAGTGATCATGTGCCTCTGGAGGCAATGAACATAGAGCTGAGTAGGCAGGAATCAGTCAGCAGGCTATAATCATGGAACTCAGCTCTGAGAAATCATGCTGCTCAGCTGGCAATAGTCAAGTAGATGAGCAGGCAGGAATTACACTGCTCAGCTGGAAATTGTCAAGCAGATGAGCAGACAGTAATCACGCAGCTCAGCAGGCTCTGATCACGTGACTGAGCATGCACTGTTCACATGGCTGATCACACACCTATCACGTGACTGATCATTCACTGATCACGTGGCTCCCAGGCACTGATCACGTGATTGCGCATGCATTGTTCACATAATAGTATGCACTGATCACGTGGCTATCATGCACTGATGACGTGGCTTATCATGCACTGATCATATGACTGATCATGCACTGATCACGTAGCTATCTTGCACTGCTCACTTGGCTGATCATACACTCATCACGGGACTGATCGTGCACTGATGAAGGCCCTATAATGCATTGATTACATGACTCCACATGCACTGATCACGTGAATGATCATGCACTGATCACGTGACTGATCATGCACTGATCACTTGGCTGGACATACACTGATCACGTGCCTGGTCATGCACTGATCACGTGGCTGATCATGCACTGACCACGTGACTGATCATGCACTGATCTCGTGTCTGATCATGCACTGATCAGGTGGCTATTATGCACTGCTCACGTGGCTGATCATGCGATGATCACGCAGCTACCATGTACTGGTCACATGACTGATCATGCACTGATCACGTGACTGATCATGCAGTGATCACGTGGCTATCATGCACTACTCACGTGGCTGATCATGCAATGATCATGTAGCTACCATGTACAGGTCACGTGAATGATCATACACACATCAGGTGACTGATCATGCACTGATCACGTGGCTATCATGCACTGATCATGATACTGATCATGCACTGATCACGTCTATATCATGCACTGATCACATGACTGCCCATGCACTGATCACGTGGATGATCATGCACTGATACCGTGAGTGAGCATGGACTGATCACATGACTATCATGTAGTGATCACGTGACTTAATGGCGCTGATCATGTGACTGATCATGCGCTGATCATGTTTGCTATCATACACTGATCATGTGCCTCTGGAGGCAATAAACAAAGAGCTGAGTAGGCACGAATCAAACAGTCAGCAGGCAATAATCATGGAACTCAGGGGTGAGGAATCATGCTGCTCAGCTGGCAATAATCAAGCAGCTGAGCAGGCAGGAATTACGCAGCTCAGCTGGCAATTGTCAAGCAGATGACAGGCAGCAATGGTGCAGCTCAGCTGGCAATTGTCAAGCAGATGAGCAGACAGTAATCACGCAGCTCAGCAGGCCCAGATCACGTGACTGAGCATGCACTGTTCACGTGGCTGATCATACACTGATCACGTGATTGATCATGCACTGATCACTTGGATATCATGCACTGATCACGTGGCTGATCATACACTGTTCACGTGTCTGACCATGCACTGCTCACGTGGCTGATCATACACTGCTCACGTAACTGATCATGCACTGATCACGTGGCTATCATGCACTGAATACGTGGCTGAACATGCACTGTTCACGTGGCTGATCACACACCTGTCACGTGACATATCATGCACTGATCACGTGGCACTCACGCACTGATCACGTGGCTGATCATGGAATGATCACGCAGCTACCATATATTGGTCACGTGACTGATCATGCACAAATCACGTGGCTGATCATGCAATGATCACGTAGCTACCATGCACTGGTCACGTGAATGATCATGCACTGATCACGTGGCTGATCATGCAATGATCACCTAGCTACCATGCACTGGTCACGTGACTGATCATGCACTGATCACGTGGATATCATGCACTGCTCACGTGGCTGATCATGCAATGATCATGCAGCTACCAGGTACTGGTCACATGACTGATCATGCACTGATCACGTGGCTGATCATGCAATGATCACGTAGCTACCATGCACTGATCACGTGACTGATCATGCACTGATCACGTGGCTGATCATGCATTGATCACGTAGCTACCATGCACTGGTCACGTGACTGATCATGCACTGATCACGTGGATATCATGCACTGCTCACGTGGCTGATCATGCAATGATCATGCAGCTACCATGTACTGGTCACATGACTGATCATGCACTGATCACGTAATTGATCATGCACTGATCACCTGGCTTATCATGCATTGATCATGTGACTGATCATGTGCTGATCATGTTTGGTGTCACACACTGATCATGTGCCTCTGGAGGCAAAGAAAATAGAGCTGAGTAGGCAGGAAACATTCAGCAGGCTATAATCATGGAACTCAGGTCTGAGAAATCATGCTGCTCAGCTGGCAATAATTAAATAGATGAGCAGGCAGGAATTAGGCAGCACAGGTGGCAATTGTCAAGGAGATGGCAGGCAGGAATCGTGCAGCTCAGCTGGCAATTGTCAAGCAGATGAGCAGACAGTAATCACGCAGCTCAGCAGGCCCTGATCATGTGACTGAGCATGCACTGTTCACGTGGCTGATCACACACCAATCACGTGACTGATCATTCACTGATCACGTGGCTCTCATGCACTGATCACGTGATTGCGCATGCATTGTTCACATAATAGTATGCACTGATCACGTGGCTATCATGCACTGATGACGTGGCTAATCATGCACTGATCATATGACTGATCATGCACTGATCACGTAGCTATCTTGCACTGATCACTTGACTGATCATACACTCATCACGGGACTGATCGTGCACTGATGAAGGCGCTACCATGCATTGATTACATGACTCCACATGCACTGATCACGTGGATGATCATCTACTGATCACGTGACTGACCATGCACTGATCACGTGACTGATCATGCACTGATAACGTGGCTATCAAGCACTGATCACCTGGCTATCATGCACAGATCACGTGACTGATCATGCACTGATCACGTGACTGATCATGCACTGATCACGTGGCTATCATGCACTGATCACTTGGCTGGACATACACTGATCACGTGCCTGGTCATGCACTGATCACGTGGCTGATCATGCACTGATCACGTGACTGATCATGCACTGATCACGTGTCTGATCATGCACTGATCACGTGGCTGATCATGCAATGATCACGTGGCTGATCATGCAATGATCACGTAGCTACCATGCACTGATCACGTGACTGATCATGCACTGATCACGTGGCTGATTATGCAATGATCACGTAGCTACCATGCACTGGTCACGTGACTGATCATGCACTGATCACGTGGCTATCATGCACTGATCACGTGGCTGATCATGCAATGATCACGCAGCTACCATGTACTGGTCACATGACTGATCATGCACTGATCACCTAATTGATCATGCACTGATCACCTGGCTTATCATGCATTGATCATGTGACTGATCATGTGCTGATCATGTTTGGTGTCACAGACTGATCATGTGCCTCTGGAGGCAAAGAAAATAGAGCTGAGTAGGCAGGAGACAGTCAGCAGGCTATAATCATGGAACTCAGCTCTGAGAAATCATGCTGCTCAGTTGGCAATAATTAAATAGATGAGCAGGCAGGAATTACGCAGCACAGGTGGCAATTGTCAAGGAGATGGCAGGCAGGAATCGTGCAGCTCAGCTGGCAATTGTCAAGCAGATGAGCAGACAGTCATCACGCAGCTCAGCAGGCCCTGATTATGTGACTGAGCATGCACTGTTCACATGGCTGATCACACACCTATCACGTGACTGATCATGCACTGATCACGTGGCTCTCATGCACTGATCACGTGAATGCGCATGCATTGTTCACGTAATAGTATGCACTGATCACGTGGCTATCATGCACTGATGACGTGGCTAATCATGCACTGATCATATGACTGATCATGCACTGATCACGTAGCTATCTTGCACTGATCACTTGGCTGATCATACACTCATCACGGGACTGATCGTGCACTGATCAAGGCGCTATCATGCATTGATTACATGACTCCACATGCACGGATCACGTGGATGATCATGCACTGATCACGTGACTGACCATGCACTGATCACGTGACTGATCATGCACTGATCACGTGGCTATCATGCACTGATCACCTGGCTATCATGCACAGATCACGTGAATGATCATGCACTGATCATGTGACTGATCATGCACTGATCACATGGCTATCATGCACTGATCACTTGACTGGACATACACTGATCACGTGCCTGGTCATGCACTGATCACGTGGCTGATCATGCACTGATTACGTGACTGATCATGCACTGATCTCGTGTCTGATCATGCACTGATCAGGTGGCTATCATGCACTGCTCACGTGGCTGATCATGCGATGATCACGCAGCTACCATGTACTGGTCACATGACTGATCATGCACTGATCACGTGACTGATCATGCAGTGATCACGTGGCTATCATGCACTACTCACGTGGCTGATCATGCAATGATCATGTAGCTACCATGTACAGGTGACGTGAATGATCATACACCCATCAGGTGACTGATCATGCACTGATCACGTGGCTATCATGCACTGATCACGATACTGATCATGCACTGATCACGTCTATATCATGCACTGATCACATGACTGCCCATGCACTGATCACGTGGATGATCATGCACTGATACCGTGAGTGAGCATGGACTGATCACATGACTATCATGTAGTGATCACGTGACTTAATGGCGCTGATCATGTGACTGATCATGCGCTGATCATGTTTGCTATCATACACTGATCATGTGCCTCTGGAGGCAATAAACAAAGAGCTGAGTAGGCACGAATGAAACAGTCAGCAGGCAATAATCATGGAACTCAGGGGTGAGGAATCATGCTGCTCAGCTGGCAATAATCAAGCAGCTGAGCAGGCAGGAATTACGCAGCTCAGCTGGCAATTGTCAAGCAGATGACAGGCAGCAATCGTGCAGCTCAGCTGGCAATTGTCAAGCAGATGAGCAGACAGTAATCACGCAGCTCAGCAGGCCCAGATCACGTGACTGAGCATGCACTGTTCACGTGGCTGATCATACACTGATCACGTGATTGATCATGCACTGATCACTTGGATATCATGCACTGATCACGTGGCTGATCATACACTGTTCACGTGTCTGACCATGCACTGCTCACGTGGCTGATCATACACTGCTCACGTAACTGATCATGCACTGATCACGTGGCTATCATGCACTGAATACGTGGCTGAACATGCACTGTTCACGTGGCTGATCACACACCTGTCACGTGACATACCATGCACTGATCACGTGGCACTCACGCACTGATCACGTGGCTGATCATACTCTGCTCAGGTAACTCATCATGCACACATCACGTGGCTATCATGCACTGCTCACGTGGTTCTTCATGGAATGATCACGAAGCTACCATATACTGGTCACGTGACTGATCATGCACAGTTCACGTAAATGATCATGCACTGTTCACGTGTCTGATCATGTACTGATCACGTGACTAATCATGAAGTGATCACGTGGCTATCCTGCACTGATCACGTGGATATCATGCACTGATCACTTGGCTGATCATGCAATGATCACGTAGCTACCATGCACTGATCACGTGACTGATCATGCACTGATCACCTGGCTGATCATGCAATGATCACGTAGCTACCATGCACTGGTCACGTGACTGATCATGCACTGCTCACGTGGCTGATCATACACTGCTCACGTAACTGATCATGCACTGATCACGTGGCTATCATGCACTGATCATGTGGCTGAACATGCACTGTTCACGTGGCTGATCACACACCTGTCACCTGACATATCATGCACTGATCACGTGGCACTCATGCACTGATCACGTGGCTGATCATACTCTGCTCTCGTAACTCATCATGCACACATCACGTTTCTATCATGCAGTGCTGACTTGGCTCGTCATGGAATGATCACGTAGCTACCATGTACTGGTCACATGACTGATCATGCACTGATCACGTGACTGATCATGCAGTGATCACGTGGCTAACATGCACTGGTCATGTGGCTGATCATGCGATGATCACGCAGCTACAATGTACTGGTCACGTGACTGATCATGCAGTGATCACGTAATTGATCCTGCACTGATCACGTGGCTCATCATGCACTGATCACGTGGCTGATCACACATGTATCACGTGACTGATCATGCACTGATCATGTGGCTCTCATGCACTGATCACGTGGCTATCATGCACTGATCACGTGGCTGATCACGCAATGATCACGTAGCTACCATGTACTGGTCACGTGACTGATCATGCATTGATTACGTAATTGATCCTGCACTGATCACATGGCTCATCACGCACTGATCAGGTGGCTGATCACACACGTATCACGTGACTGATCATGTACAGATCACATGAATAATCATGAAGTGATCACGTGGCTATCCTGCACTGATCACGTGGATATCATGCACTGATCACGTGGCTGATCACACTCGTATCACGTGACTTATCATGCACTGATCACGTGACTGATCATGCACTGATCACGTGGCTATCATGCCCTTATCACGTGGCTTTCATGCACTGATCACGTGGCTGATCATGCAATGATCACGTAGCTACCATGCACTGGTCACGTGACTGATCATGCACTGATCAGGTAATTGATCATGCACTGATCACGTGACTGATCATGCACAGATCACGTGACTGATCATGCACAGATCACGTGACTGATCATGCACTCATCACGTGGCTATCATGCACTGCTCACGTGGCTGATCATGCAATGATCACGCAGCTCCATGTACTGGTCACATGACTGATCATGCACTGATCACATAATTGATCATGCACTGATCACCTGGCTTATCATGCATTGATCATGTGACTGATCATGTGCTGATCATGTTTGGTGTCACACACTGATCATGTGCCTCTGGAGGCAATGAACATAGAGCTGAGTAGGCAGGAATCAGTCAGCAGGCTATAATCATGGAACTCACCTCTGAGAAATCATGCTGCTCAGCTGGCAATAATCAAGTAGATGAGCAGGCAGGAATTACGCAGCACAGGTGGCAATTGTCAAGAAGATGACAGGCAGGAATCGTGCAGCTCAGCTGGAAATTGTCAAGCAGATGAGCAGACAGTAATCACGCAGCTCAGCAGGCCCTGATCACGTGACTGAGCATGCACTGTTCACATGGCTGATCACACACCTATCACGTGACTGACCATGCACTGATCATGTGACTGATCATGCACTGATCACGTGGCTATCATGCACTGTTTACTTGGCTGGACATACACTGATCACGTGCCTGGTCATGCACTGATCACGTGGCTGATCATGCACTGATCACGTGACTGATCATGCACTGATCTCGCGTCTGATCATGCACTGATCACGTGGCTATCATGCACTTCTCACGTGGCTGATCATGTACAGATCACGTGAATAATCATGAAGTGATCACGTGGCTATCCTGCACTGATCACGTGGATATCATGCACTGATCACGTGGCTGATCACACACGTATCACGTGACTGATCATGGCCTGATCACGTGACTGATCATGCCCTGATCACGTGGCTATCATGCCCTAATCACGTGGCTATCATGCACTGATCACGTGGCTGATCATGCAATGATCACGTAGCTACCATACACTGGTCACGTGACTGATCATGCACTGATCAGTTAATTGATCATGCACTGATCACGTGGCTGGTCATGCACTGATCATGTGGCTATATGCACTGCTCACGTCGCTGATCTGGCAATGATCACGTAGCTACCATGTACTGGTTACGTGACTGATCATGCACTGTTCACGTAATTGATCAGGCACTGATCATGTGGCTGATCATGCACTGATCACGTTGCTGATCATACAATGATCACGTGACTGATCATGCACTGATCACGTGACTGATCATGCACTAATCACGTGGCTATCATGCACTGATCACTTAGCTGGACATACACTGATCACGAGCCTGGTCATGCACTGATCACATGACTGATCATGCACTGATCACGTGGCTGATCATGCAATGATCACGCAGCTACCATGTACTGGTCACATGACTGATCATGCACTGATCACGTGGCTGATCATGCACTGATCACGTAATTGATCATGCACTGATCACATGTCTTATCATGCATTGATTATGTGATTCATCATGTGCTGATCATGTTTGGTGTCATACACTGATCATGTGCCTCTGGAGGCAATGAACAAAGAGCTGAGTAGGCAGGAATCAATAGGCAATAATCATGGAACTCAGCTCTGAGAAATCATGCTGCTCAGCTGCCAATAATCAAGTAGATGAGCAGGCAGGAATGATGCAGCTCAGCTGGCAATTGTCAAGCACATGAGCAGACAGTAATCACGAAGCTCAGCAGGCCCTGATCACGTGACTGAGCATGCACTGTTCACGTCGCTGATCACACACCTATCACGTGAATCATCATGCACTGATCACGTGGCTCTCATGCACAGATCACGTGATTGCGCATGCACTGATCACGTAATTGTATGCACTGATCACGTGGCTATCATGCACTGATGACGTGGCTGATCATGCACCGATCATGTGACTGATCATGCACTGATCACGTAACTATCTTGCACTGGTCACTTGGCTGATCAGACATTCATCACGGGACTGATCGCGCACTGATTGTGGCGCTATCATGCATTGACTACATGACTCCACATGCACTGATCATTTGGCTGGTCATACACTAATCATGTGCCTGGTCATGCACTGATCATGTGGCTGATCATGCACTGCTCACGTGGCTGGTCATGCAATGATCACGTAGCTACCATATACTGGTCACACGACTGATCATGCACAGATCACGTAAATGATCATGCACTGTTCCCGTGACTGATCATGTGCTGATCACGTGACTGATCATGCACTGACCACGTGGCTATCATGCTCTCCTCACGTGGCTCATCATGCACTGATCACGTGACTGTTCACCCACTGATCACTTGACTGATCATACACTGATCACGTGGCTATAATGCCCTGAGTACGTGGCTGATCATACACTTTTCACGTGCCTGGTCATGCACAGATCACGTGACTAATCATGAACTTATCACGTGGCTATAATGCACTGATCATGTGGATGATCATACACTGTTCAAGTTCCTGGTCATGCACAGATCACGTGACTAATGATGAACTGATCACGGGGCTATAATTCACTGATCACGTGGATATCATGCACGGATTAGGAGCCTGTCATGCACAGATCACGTGACTAATCATGAACTGATCACGTAGGTATCATGCACTGATCACGTGGCTGATCATACACTGCTCACGTAGCTGATCATGCACTGATCACGTGTCTATCATGCAGTGCTCACGTGGCTGATCCTGCAATGATCACGTAGCTTACATGTACGGTCACGTGACTGATCATGCAATGGTTACGTAATTGATCATGCACTGATCACGTGACTGATCATGTACTGATCACGTGATTGATCATGCACTGATCACGTGTCTATCATGCACTGCTTACGTGGCTGATCATACAATGTTCACATAGCTACCATGTACTGGTCACATGATTGATCATGCACTGATCACGAAATTGATCATGCACTGATCAAGTGGGTGATCATACACTGCTCACGTGACTGATCATGCACTCTTCACGAGACTCATCATGCACTGATCACGTGGCTATCATGCACTGATCACGTGGCTGATCATACACTGATCACGTGACTGATCATGCACTGTTCACGAGAGTGATCATGCACTGTTCTCGTGGATACCATGCACTGATCACGTGTTTGATCATACACTGTTCACGTGTCTGACCATGCACTGCTCACGTGGCTGATCATACACTGTTCACGTAACTGTTCATGCACTGATCACGTGGATATCATGCACTGATCACGTGGCTGAATATGCAATGTTCACGTGGCTTACAACACACCTGTCACGTGACTGATCATGCACTGATCACGTGGCACTCATGCACTGATCACGTGGCTGATCATACTCTGCTCACGTAACTGATCATGCACACATCAGGTGGCTATCATGCACTTCTCACCTGGCTGGTCATGCAATGTTCACGTAGCTACCATATACTGGTCACGTGACTCATCATGCACAGATGACGTAAATGATCCTGCACCGTTCACGTGACTGATCACGTACGGATCACGTGAGTGATCATGCACTGATCACGTGGCTATCATGCACTGCTCACGTGGCTGATCATGCAATGATAACGTAGCAACCATGTACTGGTCACGTGACTGATCATGCACTGATCACGTAATTAATCCTGCACTGATCACCTGACTCATCATGCACTGATCACGTGGCTGATCACACACGTATCACGTGACTGATCATGCACTGATCACGTGGTTATCATACACTGATCACGTGGCTATCATTCACTGATCACGTGGATATCATGCACGGATCACGTGGCTGATCACACACGTATCACGTGACTGATCATGCACTGATCACGTGGCTATCATGCACTGATCACGTGGCTGATCATGCAATGATCACGTAGCTACCATATAATGGTCACGAGACTGATCTTGGACTGATCACGTAATTGATCATGCACTGATCACGTGGCTGATCAAGCACTGATCACTTTGCTATCATGCACTGTTAACGTGGCTGATCATGAAATGATCACGCAGCTACCATGTACTGGTCACGTGACTGATCATGCACTGATCATGTGGCTGATCATGCACTGATCACTTGGCTGGTCATACACTGATCACGCAGCTACCATGTACTTGTCACGTGACTGATCATGCACTGATCATGTGGCTGATCATGAACCGATCTCGTGACTGATCATGCACTGATCACGTGACTTATCATGCACTGATCACGTGGCTATCATGCACTGATCACATGGCTGGTCATACACTGATCACGAGCCTGGTCATGCACAGATTACATCACTGATCATGCACTGATCACGTCACTGATCATGCACTGATCACGTGGCTATCATGCACTGTTCACGTGGCTGATCATATACTGATCACCTGCCTGGACATGCACAGATCACGTGACTAATCATGAACTGATCACGTAGCAATCATTCACTGATCACCTGGCTGATCATGCACTGATCACGTGGCTATCATGCAATGATCACGTGGCTATCATGCACTGATCACGTGGCTGATCATGCACTGATACCGTGACTGAGCATGGACTGATCACATGACTATCATGTAGTGATCACGTGACTTAATGACGCTGACCATGTGACTGATCATGCGCTGAGCATGTTTGCTATCATACACTGATCATGTGCTTCTGGAGGCAATAAACAAGGAGCTGAGTAGGCATGAATCAAACAGTCAGCAGGTAATAATCATGGAACTCAGCTGTGAGGAATCATGCTGCTCAGCTGGCAATAATCAAGCAGCTGAGCAGGCAGGAATTACACAGCACAGCTGGCAATTGTCAAGCAGATGACAGGCAGGAATCATGCAGCTCAGCTGGCAATTGTCAAGCAGATGAGCAGACAGTAATCACGCAGCTCATCAGGCCCTGGTCACGTGACTGAGCATGCACTGTTCACCTGGCTGATCATACACTGATCACGTGATTGATCATGCACTGATCACTTGGATATCATGCACTAATCACGTGGCTCATCATGCACTGTTCACGGGTCTGACCATGCACTGATCACGTGGCTGATCATACACTGCTCACGTAACTGATCATGCACTGATCACGTAATTGATCATGCACTGATCACGTGGCTGATCATGAACTGAACACGTGACTGATCATGCACTGATCACGTGACTGATCATGCACTGATCACGTGGCTATCATGCACTGCTCACGTGGCTGATCATGCAGTGATCACGCAGCTACCATGTAGTGGTTACATGACTGATCATGCACTGATCACGTAATTGATCATGCACTGATCAACTGGCTTATCATGCATTCATCATGTGACTGATCATGTGCTGATTATGTTTGGTGTCACACACCGATCATGTGCATCTGGAGGCAATGAACAAAGAGCTGAGTAGGCAGGAATCAGTCAGCAGGCTATAATCATGGAACTCAGCTCTGAGAAATCATGCTGCTCAGCTGCCAATAATCAAGTAGATGAGCAGGCAGGAATTATGCAGCACAGGTGGCAACTGTCAAGGAGATGACAGGCAGGAATCGTACATCTCAGCTGGCAATTGTCAAGCAGATGAGCAGACAGTCATCACGCAGCTCAGCAGGCCCTGATCACGTGACTGAGCATGCACTGTTCACGTCGCTGATCACACACCTATCAGGTGAATGATCATGCACTGATCACGTGGCTCTCATGCACTGATCACGTGATTGCGCATGCACTGATCACGTAATTGTATGCACTGCTCACGTGGCTATCATGCACTGATGACGTGGCTGATCATGCACTGATCATGTGACTGATCATGCACTGATCACGTAGCTATCTTGCACTGATCACTTGGCTGATCATACACTCATCACGGGACTGATCGTGCACTGATTACGGCGCTATCATGCATTGACTACATGACTCCACATGCACTGATCACGTGGATGATCATGCACTGATCACGTGGCTGATCACACACGTATCACGTGACTGATCAAGCACTGATCACGTGGCTATCATGCACTGCTCACGTGGCTATCATGCACTGATATCATGCACTGGTCACGTGGCTGATCACACACGTATCACGTGACTGATCATGCACTCATCACGTGGCTATCATGCACAGATCACGTGGCTGATCATGCAATGATCACGTAGCTACCATGTACTGGTCACGTGACTGATCATGCACTGATCCCCAGGCTGATCATGCACTGATCACGTGACTGATCATGCACTGATCACTTGGCTGATCATGCAATGATCACGCAGCTACCCTGTACTGGTCACATGACTGATCATGCACTGATCACGTGGCTGATCATGCACTGATCACATGGCTTATCAAGTATTGATTATGTGATTCATCATGTGCTGATCATGTTTGGTGTCATACACTGATCATGTGCCTCTGGAGGCAATGAACAAAGATCCGAGTAGGCAGGAATCAGTAGGCAATAATCATGGAACTCAGCTCTGAGAAATCATGCTGCTCAGCTGCCAATAATCAAGTAGATGAGCAGGCAGGAATTATGCAGCACAGGTGGCAATTGTCAAGGAGATGACAGGCAGGAATCGTACAGCTCAGCTGGCAATTGTCAAGCAGATGAGCAGACAGTAATCACGAAGCTTAGCAGGCCCTGATCACGTGACTGAGCATGCACTGTTCACGTCGCTGATCACACACCTATCACGTGAATGATCATGCACTGATCACGTGGCTCTCATGCACAGATCACCTGATTGTGCATGCACTGATCACGTAATTGTATGCACTGATCACGTGGCTATCATGCACTGATGACGAGGCTGATCATGCACTGATCATGTGACTGATCATGCACTGATCACGTAACTATCCTGCACTGGTCACGTGGCTGATCATACATTCATCACGGGACTGATCGTGCACTGATTGTGGTGCTATCATGCATTGACTACATGACTCCACATGCACTGATCACGTGCATGATCATGCACTGATCACATGACTGACCATGCACTGATCACGTGACTGATCATGCACTGATCACCTGGCTATCATGCACTGATCATTTGGCTGGTCATACACTGATCATGTGCCTGGTCATGCACTGATCATGTGGCTGGTCATGCACTGCTCACGTGGCTGGTCATGCAATGATCACGTAGCTACCATATACTGGTCACGAGACTGATCATGCACAGATCCCGTAAATGATCATGCACTGTTCCCGTGACTGATCATGTACTGATCACGTGAATGATCATGCACTGACCACGTGGCTATCATGCTGTCCTCACGTGGGTGATCATGCAATGATCACGTAGCAACCATGTACTGGTCACCTGACTGATCATGCACTGATCATGTAATTGATCCAGCACTGATCACCTGGCTCATCATGCACTGATCACGTCACTGTTCACGCACTGATCACTTTACTGATCATGCACTGATCACGTGGCTATAATGCCCTGAGTACGTGGCTGATCATACACTTTTCACGTGCCTGGTCATGCACAGATCACGTGACTAATCATGAACTTATCACGTGGCTATAATGCACTGATCATGTGGATGATCATACACTGTTCAAGTTCCTGGTCATGCACAGATCACGTGACTAATGATGAACTGATCACGGGGCTATAATTCATTGATCACGTGGATATCATGCACGGATTACGAGCCTGTCATGCACAGATCACGTGACTAATCATGAACTGATCACGTAGGTATCATGCACTGATCACGTGGCTGATCATACACTGTACACGTGGCTGATCATGCACTGATCACGTGGCTGATCATACACTGCTCACGTAGCTGATCATGCACTGATCACGTGTCTATCATGCAGTGCTCACGTGGCTGATCCTGCAATGATCACGTAGCTTACATGTACGGTCACGTGACTGATCATGCAATGGTAACGTAATTGATCATGCACTGATCACATGATTGATCATGTACTGATCACGTGATTGATCATGCACTGATCACGTGTCTATCATGCACTGCTTACGTGGCTGATCATACAATGTTCACATAGCTACCATGTACTGGTCACATGACTGATCATGCACTGATCACGTAATTAATCATGCACTGATCAAGTGGGTGATCATACACTGCTCACGTGACTGATCATGCACTCTTCACGAGACTCATCATGCACTGATCACGTGGCTATCATGCACTGATCACGTGGCTGATCATACACTGATCACGTGACTGATCATGCACTGTTCACGAGAGTGATCATGCACTGTTCTCGTGGATATCATGCACTGATCACGTGTTTGATCATACACTGTTCACGTATCTGACCATGCACTGCTCACGTGGCTGATCATACACTGTTCACGTAACTGATCATGCACTGATCACGTGGATATCATGCACTGATCACGTGGCTGAACATGCACTGTTCACGTGGCTTACCACACACTTGTCAGGTGACTGATCATGCACTGATCACGTGGCTGATCATACTCTGCTCACGTAACTGATCATGCACACATCATGTGGCTATCATGCACTTCTCACCTGGCTGGTCATGCAATGTTCACGTAGCTACCATAAACTGGTCACGTGACTCATCATCCACAGATCACGAAAATGATCATGCACTGTTCACGTGACTGATCATGTACGGATCACGTGAGTGATCATGCACTGATCACGTGGCTATCATGCACTGCTCACATGGCTGATCATGCAATGATAACGTAGCAACCATGTACTGGTCACGTGACTGACCATGCACTGATCACGTAATTAATCCTGCACTGATCACCTGACTCATCATGCACTGATCACGTGGCTGATCACACACGTATCACGTGACTGATCATGCACTGATCACGTGGTTATCATACACTGATCACGTGACTATCATTCACTGATCACGTGGATATCATGCACGGATCACGTGGCTGATCACATACGTATCACGTGACTGATCATGCACTGATCACGTGGCTATCATGCACTGATCACGTGGCTGATCATGCAGTGATCACGTAGCTACCATGTACTGGTCACGTGACTGATCTTGCACTGATCACGTAATTGATCATGCACTGATCACGTGGCTGATCAAGCACTGATCACTTTCCTATCATGCACTGTTAACGTGGCTGATCATGAAATTATCACGCAGCTACCATGTACTGGTCACATGACTGATCATGTACTGATCATGTGGCTGATCATGCATTGATCACGTGACTGATCATGCACTGAACACGTGACTGATCATGCACTGATCACGTGGCTATCATGCACTGATCACTTGGCTGGTCATACACTGATCACACAGCTACCATGTACTTGTCACGTGACTGATCATGCACAGATCATGTGGCTATCATGCACTGATCACATGGCTTGTCATACACTGATCACGTGCCTGGTCATGCACAGATTACATGACTGATCATGCACTCATCACGTCACTGATCATGCACTGATCACGTGGCTATCATGCACTGTTCACGTGGCTGATCATACACTGATCACCTGCCTGGTCATGCACAGATCACGTGACTAATCATGAACTGATCACGTAGCAATCATTCACTGATCACCTGGCTGATCATGCACTGATCACGTGGCTATCATGCAATGATCACGTGGCTATCATGCACTGATCACGTGGCTATCATGCACTACTCACGTGGCTGATCATGCAATGATCACGTAGCTACCATGTACTGGTCACGTGACTGATCATGCACTGATCATGTAATTGATCATGCACTGGTCATGTGGCTGATCATGCACTGATCACGTGGCTGATCATACACTGTTCTCGTGTCTGACCATGCACTGATCACGTGGCTGATCATACACTGCTCACGTAACTGATCATGCACTGATCACGTGGCTCATCATGCACTGATCACGTGGCTGATCACACATGTATCACGTGACTGATCATGCACTGATCACGTGGCTCTCATGCACTGATCACGTGGCTGTTATGCACTGATCACATGGATATCATGCACTGATCACGTGGCTGATCACACACGTATCACATGACTGATCATGCACTGATCACGTGGCTATCATGCACTGATCACGTGGCTATCATGCACTGATCACATGGCTGATCAGGCAATGATCACGTAGCTACCATGTACTGGTACGTGACTGATCATGCACTGATCACGTAATTGATCATGTGGCTGACCATGCACTGATCACGTCGCTGATCTGGCAATGATCATATAACTGATCATGCCCTGATCACGTGACTGATCATGCACTGATCACGTGGCTATCATGCACTGATCACTTGGCTGGACATACACTGATCACTTGCCTGGTCATGCACTGATCACGTGGCTGATCATGCACTGATCACGTGACTGATCATGCACTAATCTCCTGTCTGATCATGCACTGATCACGTGGCTATCATGCACTGCTCACATGGCTGATCATGCGATGATCACGCAGCTACCATGTACTGGTCACATGACTGATCATGCACTCATCACGTGACTGATCATGCAGTGATCACGTGGCTATCATGCACTACTCACGTGGCTGATCATGCAATGATCATGTAGCTACCATGTACAGGTCACGTGAATGATCATACACCCATCAGGTGGCAGATCATGCACTGATCACGTGGCTATCATGCACTGATCAAGAGACTGATCATGCACTGTTCAGGTCTATCTCATGCACTGATGACATGACTGCCCATGCACTAATCACTTGGATGATCATACACTAATCTTGTGACAGATCATGCACTGATCACGTGGCTGATCAAGCACTGATCACTTTCCTATCATGCACTGTTAACGTGGCTGATCATGAAATGATCACGCAGCTACCATGTACTGGTCACATGACTGATCATGTACTGATCATGTGGCTGATCATGCATTTATCACGTGACTGATCATGCACTCAACACGTGACTGATCATGCACTGATCACGTGGCTATCATGCACTGATCACTTGGCTTGTCATACACTGATCACGCAGCTACCATGTACTTGTCACGTGACTGATCATGCACAGATCATGTGGCTATCATGCACTGATCACATGGCTGGTCATACACTGATCACGTGCCTGGTCATGCACAGATTACATGACTGATCATGCACTCATCACGTCACTGATCATGCACTGATCACGTGGCTATCATGCACTGTTCACGTGGCTGATCATACACTGATCACCTGCCTGGTCATGCACAGATCACGTGACTAATCATGAACTGATCACGTAGCAATCATTCACTGATCACCTGGCTGATCATGAACTGATCACGTGGCTATCATGCAATGATCACGTGGCTATCATGCACTGATCACTTGGCTGGTCATACACTGATCACGTGGCTGATCATGCAATGATCACGTAGCTACCATGTACTGGTCACGTGACTGATCATGCACTGATCATGTAATTGATCATGCACTGGTCATGTGGCTGATCATGCACTGATCACGTGGCTGATCATACACTGTTCTCGTGTCTGACCATGCACTGATCACGTGGCTGATCATACACTGCTCACGTTACTGATCATGCACTGATCACGTGGCTATCATGCACTGATCACGTGGCTGAACATGCACTGTTCACGTGGCTGATCATACACTGTTCTCGTGTCTGACCATGCACTGATCACATGCCTGATCATACACTGCTCACGTAACTGATCATGCACTGATCACGTGGCACTCATGCACTGATCACGTGGCTGATCATACTCTGCTCACGTAACTGATCAATCACACATCACGTGGCTATCATGCACTGCTCACGTGGCTCGTCATGGAATGATCACGTAGCTACCATATACTGGTCACGTGACTGATCATGCAAAGAGCACGTAAATGATCATGCACTGTTCACGTGACTGATCATGTACTGATCACGTGACTGATCATGCACTGATCACGTGGCTATCATGCTCTGCTCACGTGGCTGATCATGCAACGATCACGTAGCAACCATGTACTGGTCACGTGACTGATCATGCACTGATCACGTAATTGATCCTGCACTGATCACGTGGCTCATCATGCACTGATCACGTGGCTGATCACACATGTATCACGTGACTGATCATGCACTGATCATGTGGCTCTCATGCACTGATCACGTGGCTGTCATGCACTGATCACGTGGATATCTTGCACTGATCACGTGGCTGATCACACACGTATCACATGACTGATCATGCACTGATCACGTTGCTATCATGCACTGAGCACGTGGCTATCATGCACTGATCACATGGCTGATCAGGCAATGATCACGTAGCTACCATGTACTGGTACGTGACTGATCATGCACTGATCACGTAATTCATCATGTGGCTGACCATGCACTGATCACGTGGCTGATCATACACTGATCATATAACTGATCATGCCCTGATCACGTGACTGATCATGCACTGATCACGTGGCAATCATGCACTGATCACTTGGCTGGACATACACTGATCACTTGCCTGGTCATGCACTGATCACATGGCTGATCATGCACTGATCACGTGACTGATCATGCACTAATCTCCTGTCTGATCATGCACTGATCACGTGGCTATCATGCACTGCTCACATGGCTGATCATGCGATTATCACGCAGCTACCATGTACTGGTCACATGACTGATCATGCACTCATCACGTGACTGATCATGCAGTGATCACGTGGCTATCATGCACTACTCACGTGGCTGATCATGCAATGATCATGTAGCTACCATGTACAGGTCACGTGAATGATCATACACCCATCAGGTGACAGATCATGCACTGATCACGTGGCTATCATGCACTGATCAAGAGACTGATCATGCACTGTTCAGGTCTATCTCATGCACTGATGACATGACTGCCCATGCACTAATCACTTGGATGATCATACACTAATCTTGTGACAGATCATGCACTGATCACGTGGCTGATCATGCACTGATACTGTGACTGAGCATGGAATGATCACATGACTATCATGTAGTGATCACGTGACTTAATGGCGCTGATCATGTGACTGATCATGCGCTGATCATGTTTGCTATCATACACAGATCATGTGCCTCTGGAGGCAATAAACAAAGAGCTGAGTAGGCACGAATCAAACAGTCAGCAGGCAATAATCATGGAACTCAGGTGTGAGGAATCATGCTGCTCAGCTGGCAATAATCAAGCAGCTGAGCAGGCAGGAATTACGCAGCACAGCTGGCAATTGTCAAGCAGATGACAGGCAGGAATCGTGCAGCTCAGCTGTCAATTGTCAAGCGGATGAGCAGACAGTAATCACTCAGCTCAGCAGGCCCAGATCACGTGACTGAGCATGCACTGTTCACGTGGCTGATCATACACTGATCACGTGATTAATCATGCACTGATCACTTGGATATCATGCACTGATCACTTGGCTGGACATACACTGATCACGTGCCCGGTCATGCACTGATCACGTGGCTGATCATGCACTGATCTCGTGTCTGATCATGCACTGATCACGTGGCTATCATGCACTGATCACATGGCTGGACATACACTGATCACGTGCCTGGTCATGCACTGATCACGTGGATGATCATGCACTGATCACGTGACTGACCATGCACTGATCACGTGACTGATCAGGCACTGATCACATGGCTGATCATGCACTGATCACTTGGCTGTACATACACTGATCACGTGCCTGGTCATGCACTGATCACGTGGTTGAACATGCACTGATCACGTGACTGATCATGCACTGATCTGGTGTCTGATCAGGCACTGATCACGTGGCTATCATGCACTGCTCACGTGGTTGATCATGCGATGATCACGCAGCTACCATGTACTAGTCACATGACTGAACATGCACTGATCACGTGACTGATCATGCAGTGATCACGTGGCTATCATGCACTACTCACGTGGCTGATCATGCAATGATCATGTAGCTACCATGTACAGGTCAGGTGACTGATCATACACCCATCAGCTGACGGATCATGCACTGATCACGTGGGTATCATGCACTGTTCACGTGGCTGATCATACACTGATCACCTGCCTGGTCATGCACAGATCACGTGACAAATCATGAACTGATCACATAGCTATCATGAACTGATCACCTGGCTGAACATGCACTGATCACGTGGCTGATCATGCACTGATACGGTGACTGAGCATGGACTGATCACATGACTATCATGTAGTGATCACGTGACTTAATGGCGCTGATCATGTGACTGATCATGCGCTGATCATGTTTGCTATCATACACTGATCATGTGCCTCTGGAGGCAATAAACAAAGAGCTGAGTAGGCATGAATCAAACAGTCAGCAGGCAATAATCATGGAAATCAGGTGCGAGGAATCATGCTGCTCAGCTTGCAATAATCAAGCAGCTGAGCAGGCAGGAATTACGCAGCACAGCTGGCAATTGTCAAGCAGATGACAGGCAGGAATCGTGCAGCTCAGCTGGCAATTGTCAAGCAGATGAGCAGACAGTAATCACGCAGCTCAGCAGGCCCTGATCACGTGACTGAGCATGCACTGTTCACGTGGCAGACCATACACTGATCACGTGATTGATCATGCACTGATCACTTGATATCATGCACTGATCACGTGGCTATCATGCACTGATCACGTGGCTATCATGCACTGATCACGTGGCTGATCACGCAGTGATCAGGTAGCTACCATGTACTGGTCACGTGACTGATCATGCACTGATAACGTAATTGATCCTGCACTGATCACGTGGCTCATCATGCCCTGATCACGTTCCAGATCACACATGTGTCACGTGACTGATCATGCACTGATCATGTGGCTCTCATGCACTGATCACGTGGCTATCATGCACTGATCACGTGGCTATCATGCACTGACCACGTGGCTGATCACGCAATGATCACGTAGCTACCATGTACTGGTCACGTGACTGATCATGCACTGATCACGTAATTGATCCTGCACTGATCACATGGCTCATCACGCACTGATCAGGTGGCTGATCACACACGTATCACGTTACTGATCATGTACAGATCACGTGACCAATCATGAAGTGATCACGTGGCTATCCTGCACTGATCACGTGGATATCATGCTCTGCTCACGTGGCTGATCATGCAAGGATCAAGTAGCAACCATGTAGTGGTCTCGTGACTGATCATGCACTGATCACGTAATTGATCCTGCAGTGATCACGTGGCTCATCACGCACTTATCCGGTGGCTGATCACACACGTATCACGTTACTGATCATGTACAGATCACGTGACCAATCATGAAGTGATCTCGTGGCTATCCTGCACTGATCACGTGGATATCATGCACAGATCACGTGGCTGATCACACACGTATCACGTGACTGATCATGCACTGATCACGTGGCTATCATGCACTGATAACGTGACTGATCATGCACAGATCACCTGACTGATCATGCACAGATCACGTGACTGATCATGCACTGATCACATGGCTATCATGCACTGCACACGTGGCTGATCATGCAATGATCACACAGCTACCATATACTGGTCACATGACTGATCATGCACTGATCACATAATTGATCATGCACTGATCACCTGGCTTATCATGCATTGATCATGTGACTGATCATGTGCTGATCATGTTTGGTGTCACACAGTGATCATGTGCCTCTGGAGGCAATGAACATAGAGCTGAGTAGGCAGGAATCAGTCAGCAGGCTATAATCATGGAACTCAGCTCTGAGAAATCATGCTGCTCAGCTGGCAATAGTCAAGTAGATGAGCAGGCAGGAATTACACAGCACAGGTGGCAATTGTCAAGGAGATGACAGGCAGGAATCGTGCAGCTCAGCTGGAAATTGTCAAGCAGATGAGCAGACAGTAATCACGCAGCTCAGCAGGCTGTGATCACGTGACTGAGCATGCACTGTTCACATGGCTGATCACACACCTATCACGTGACTGATCATTCACTGATCACGTGGCTCCCAGGCACTGATCACGTGATTGCGCATGCATTGTTCACATAATTGTATGCACTGATCACGTGGCTATCATGCACTGATGACGTGGCTAATCATGCACTGATCATATGACTGATCATGCACTGATCACGTAGCTATCTTGCACTGCTCACTTGGCTGATCATACACTCATCACGGGACTGATCGTGCACTGATGAAGGCCCTATAATGCATTGATTACATGACTCCACATGCACTGATCACGTGAATGATCATGCACTGATCACGTGACTGATCATGCACTGATCACTTGGCTGGACATACACTGATCACGTGCCTGGTCATGCACTGATCACGTGGCTGATCATGCACTGACCACGTGACTGATCATGCACTGATCTCGTGTCTGATCATGCACTGATCAGGTGGCTATTATGCACTGCTCACGTGGCTGATCATGCGATGATCACGCAGCTACCATGTACTGGTCACATGACTGATCATGCACTGATCACGTGACTGATCATGCAGTGATCACGTGGCTATCATGCACTACTCACGTGGCTGATCATGCAATGATCATGTAGCTACCATGTACAGGTCACGTGAATGAGCATACACACATCAGGTGACTGATCATGCACTGATCACGTGGCTATCATGCACTGATCACGATACTGATCATGCACTGATCACGTCTATATCATGCACTGATCACATGACTGCCCATGCACTGATCACGTGGATGATCATGCACTGATACTGTGAGTGACCATGGACTGATCACATGACTATCATGTAGTGATCACGTGACTTAATGGCGCTGATCATGTGACTGATCATGCGCTGATCATGTTTGCTATCATACACTGATCATGTGCCTCTGGAGGCAATAAACAAAGAGCTGAGTAGGCACGAATGAAACAGTCAGCAGGCAATAATCATGGAACTCAGGGGTGAGGAATCATGCTGCTCAGCTGGCAATAATCAAGCAGCTGAGCAGGCAGGAATTACGCAGCTCAGCTGGCAATTGTCAAGCAGATGACAGGCAGCAATGGTGCAGCTCAGCTGGCAATTGTCAAGCAGATGAGCAGACAGTAATCACGCAGCTCAGCAGGCCCAGATCACGTGACTGAGCATGCACTGTTCACGTGGCTGATCATACACTGATCACGTGATTGATCATGCACTGATCACTTGGATATCATGCACTGATCACGTGGCTGATCATACACTGTTCACGTGTCTGACCATGCACTGCTCACGTGGCTGATCATACACTGCTCACGTAACTGATCATGCACTGATCACGTGGCTATCATGCACTGAATACGTGGCTGAACATGCACTGTTCACGTGGCTGATCACACACCTGTCACGTGACATATCATGCACTGATCACGTGGCACTCACGCACTGATCACGTGGCTGATCATACTCTGCTCACGTAACTCCTCATGCACACATCATGTGGCTATCATGCACTGCTCACGTGGTTCTTCATGGAATGATCACAAAGCTACCATATATTGGTCACGTGACTGATCATGCACAAATCACGTGGCTGATCATGCAATGATCACGTAGCTACCATGCACTGGTCACGTGACTGATCATGCACTGATCACGTGGCTGATCATGCAATGATCACCTAGCTACCATGCACTGGTCACGTGACTGATCATGCACTGATCACGTGGATATCATGCACTGCTCACGTGGCTGATCATGCAATGATCATGCAGCTACCAGGTACTGGTCACATGACTGATCATGCACTGATCACGTGGCTGATCATGCAATGATCACGTAGCTACCATGCACTGATCACGTGACTGATCATGCACTGATCACGTGGCTGATCATGCATTGATCATGTAGCTACCATGCACTGGTCACGTGACTGATCATGCACTGATCACGTGGATATCATGCACTGCTCACGTGGCTGATCATGCAATGATCATGCAGCTACCATGTACTGGTCACATGACTGATCATGCACTGATCACGTAATTGATCATGCACTGATCACCTGGCTTATCATGCATTGATCATGTGACTGATCATGTGCTGATCATGTTTGGTGTCACACACTGATCATGTGCCTCTGGAGGCAAAGAAAATAGAGCTGAGTAGGCAGGAAACATTCAGCAGGCTATAATCATGGAACTCAGGTCTGAGAAATCATGCTTCTCAGCTGGCAATAATTAAATAGATGAGCAGGCAGGAATTAGGCAGCACAGGTGGCAATTGTCAAGGAGATGGCAGGCAGGAATCGTGCAGCTCAGCTGGCAATTGTCAAGCAGATGAGCAGACAGTAATCACGCAGCTCAGCAGGCCCAGATCACGTGACTGAGCATGCACTGTTCACGTGGCTGATCACACACCTATCACGTGACTGATCATTCACTGATCACGTGGCTCTCATGCACTGATCACGTGATTGCGCATGCATTGTTCACATAATAGTATGCACTGATCACGTGGCTATCATGCACTGATGACGTGGCTAATCATGCACTGATCATATGACTGATCATGCACTGATCACGTAGCTATCTTGCACTGATCACTTGGCTGATCATACACTCATCACGGGACTGATCGTGCACTGATGAAGGCGCTACCATGCATTGATTACATGACTCCACATGCACTGATCACGTGGATGATCATCTACTGATCACGTGACTGACCATGCACTGATCACGTGACTGATCATGCACTGATAACGTGGCTATCAAGCACTGATCACCTGGCTATCATGCACAGATCACGTGACTGATCATGCACTGATCACGTGACTGATCATGCACTGATCACGTGGCTATCATGCACTGATCACTTGGCTGGACATACACTGATCACGTGCCTGGTCATGCACTGATCACGTGGCTGATCATGCACTGACCACGTGACTGATCATGCACTGATCACGTGTCTGATCATGCACTGATCACGTGGCTGATCATGCAATGATCACGTGGCTGATCATGCAATGATCACGTAGCTACCATGCACTGATCACGTGACTGATCATGCACTGATCACGTGGCTGATCATGCAATGATCACGTAGCTACCATGCACTGGTCACGTGACTGATCATGCACTGATCACGTGGCTATCATGCACTGCTCACGTGGCTGATCATGCAATGATCACGCAGCTACCATGTACTGGTCACATGACTGATCATGCACTGATCACCTAATTGATCATGCACTGATCACCTGGCTTATCATGCATTGATCATGTGACTGATCATGTGCTGATCATGTTTGGTGTCACAGACTGATCATGTGCCTCTGGAGGCAAAGAAAATAGAGCTGAGTAGGCAGGAGACAGTCAGCAGGCTATAATCATGGAACTCAGCTCTGAGAAATCATGCTGCTCAGTTGGCAATAATTAAATAGATGAGCAGGCAGGAATTACGCAGCACAGGTGGCAATTGTCAAGGAGATGGCAGGCAGGAATCGTGCAGCTCAGCTGGCAATTGTCAAGCAGATGAGCAGACAGTAATCACGCAGCTCAGCAGGCCCTGATTATGTGACTGAGCATGCACTGTTCACATGGCTGATCACACACCTATCACGTGACTGATCATGCACTGATCACGTGGCTCTCATGCACTGATCACGTGAATGCGCATGCATTGTTCACGTAATAGTATGCACTGATCACGTGGCTATCATGCACTGATGACGTGGCTAATCATGCACTGATCATATGACTGATCATGCACTGATCACGTAGCTATCTTGCACTGATCACTTGGCTGATCATACACTCATCACGGGACTGATCGTGCACTGATCAAGGCGCTATCATGCATTGATTACATGACTCCACATGCACGGATCACGTGGATGATCATGCACTGATCACGTGACTGACCATGCACTGATCACGTGACTGATCATGCACTGATCACGTGGCTATCATGCACTGATCACCTGGCTATCATGCACAGATCACGTGAATGATCATGCACTGATCATGTGACTGATCATGCACTGATCACGTGGCTATCATGCACTGATCACTTGACTGGACATACACTGATCACGTGCCTGGTCATGCACTGATCACGTGGCTGATCATGCACTGATTACGTGACTGATCATGCACTGATCTCGTGTCTGATCATGCACTGATCAGGTGGCTATCATGCACTGCTCACGTGGCTGATCATGCGATGATCACGCAGCTACCATGTACTGGTCACATGACTGATCATGCACTGATCACGTGACTGATCATGCAGTGATCACGTGGCTATCATGCACTACTCACGTGGCTGATCATGCAATGATCATGTAGCTACCATGTACAGGTCACGTGAATGATCATACACCCATCAGGTGACTGATCATGCACTGATCACGTGGCTATCATGCACTGATCACGATACTGATCATGCACTGATCACGTCTATATCATGCACTGATCACATGACTGCCCATGCACTGATCACGTGGATGATCATGCACTGATACCGTGAGTGAGCATGGACTGATCACATGACTATCATGTAGTGATCACGTGACTTAATGGCGCTGATCATGTGACTGATCATGCGCTGATCATGTTTGCTATCATACACTGATCATGTGCCTCTGGAGGCAATAAACAAAGAGCTGAGTAGGCACGAATGAAACAGTCAGCAGGCAATAATCATGGAACTCAGGGGTGAGGAATCATGCTGCTCAGCTGGCAATAATCAAGCAGCTGAGCAGGCAGGAATTACGCAGCTCAGCTGGCAATTGTCAAGCAGATGACAGGCAGCAATCGTGCAGCTCAGCTGGCAATTGTCAAGCAGATGAGCAGACAGTAATCACGCAGCTCAGCAGGCCCAGATCACGTGACTGAGCATGCACTGTTCACGTGGCTGATCATACACTGATCACGTGATTGATCATGCACTGATCACTTGGATATCATGCACTGATCACGTGGCTGATCATACACTGTTCACGTGTCTGACCATGCACTGCTCACGTGGCTGATCATACACTGCTCACGTAACTGATCATGCACTGATCACGTGGCTATCATGCACTGAATACGTGGCTGAACATGCACTGTTCACGTGGCTGATCACACACCTGTCACGTGACATATCATGCACTGATCACGTGGCACTCACGCACTGATCACGTGGCTGATCATACTCTGCTCAGGTAACTCATCATGCACACATCACGTGGCTATCATGCACTGCTCACGTGGTTCTTCATGGAATGATCACGAAGCTACCATATACTGGTCACGTGACTGATCATGCACAGATCACGTAAATGATCATGCACTGTTCACGTGTCTGATCATGTACTGATCACGTGACTAATCATGAAGTGATCACGTGGCTATCCTGCACTGATCACGTGGATATCATGCACTGATCACGTGGCTGATCATGCAATGATCACGTAGCTACCATGCACTGATCACGTGACTGATCATGCACTGATCACGTGGCTGATCATGCAATGATCACGTAGCTACCATGCACTGGTCACGTGACTGATCATGCACTGCTCACGTGGCTGATCATACACTGCTCACGTAACTGATCATGCACTGATCACGTGGCTATCATGCACTGATCATGTGGCTGAACATGCACTGTTCACGTGGCTGATCACACACCTGTCACCTGACATATCATGCACTGATCACGTGGCACTCATGCACTGATCACGTGGCTGATCATCCTCTGCTCTCGTAACTCATCATGCACACATCACGTTTCTATCATGCACTGCTGACTTGGCTCGTCATGGAATGATCACGTAGCTACCATGTACTGGTCACATGACTGATCATGCACTGATCACGTGACTGATCATGCAGTGATCACGTGGCTAACATGCACTGGTCACGTGGCTGATCATGCGATGATCACGCAGCTACAATGTACTGGTCACGTGACTGATCATGCAGTGATCACGTAATTGATCCTGCACTGATCACGTGGCTCATCATGCACTGATCACGTGGCTGATCACACATGTATCACGTGACTGATCATGCACTGATCATGTGGCTCTCATGCACTGATCACGTGGCTATCATGCACTGATCACGTGGCTGATCACGCAATGATCACGTAGCTACCATGTACTGGTCACGTGACTGATCATGCATTGATTACGTAATTGATCCTGCACTGATCACATGGCTCATCACGCACTGATCAGGTGGCTGATCACACACGTATCACGTGACTGATCATGTACAGATCACGTGAATAATCATGAAGTGATCACGTGGCTATCCTGCACTGATCACGTGGATATCATGCACTGATCACGTGGCTGATCACACTCGTATCACGTGACTTATCATGCACTGATCACGTGACTGATCATGCACTGATCACGTGGCTATCATGCCCTGATCACGTGGCTTTCATGCACTGATCACGTGGCTGATCATGCAATGATCACGTAGCTACCATGCACTGGTCACGTGACTGATCATGCACTGATCAGGTAATTGATCATGCACTGATCACGTGACTGATCATGCACAGATCACGTGACTGATCATGCACAGATCACGTGACTGATCATGCACTCATCACGTGGCTATCATGCACTGCTCACGTGGCTGATCATGCAATGATCACGCAGCTCCATGTACTGGTCACATGACTGATCATGCACTGATCACATAATTGATCATGCACTGATCACCTGGCTTATCATGCATTGATCATGTGACTGATCATGTGCTGATCATGTTTGGTGTCACACACTGATCATGTGCCTCTGGAGGCAATGAACATAGAGCTGAGTAGGCAGGAATCAGTCAGCAGGCTATAATCATGGAACTCAGCTCTGAGAAATCATGCTGCTCAGCTGGCAATAATCAAGTAGATGAGCAGGCGGGAATTACGCAGCACAGGTGGCAATTGTCAAGAAGATGACAGGCAGGAATCGTGCAGCTCAGCTGGAAATTGTCAAGCAGATGAGCAGACAGTAATCACGCAGCTCAGCAGGCCCTGATCACGTGACTGAGCATGCACTGTTCACATGGCTGATCACACACCTATCACGTTACTGACCATGCACTGATCATGTGACTGATCATGCACTGATCACGTGGCTATCATGCACTGTTTACTTGGCTGGACATACACTGATCACGTGCCTGGTCATGCACTGATCACGTGGCTGATCATGCACTGATCACGTGACTGATCATGCACTGATCTCGCGTCTGATCATGCACTGATCACGTGGCTATCATGCACTTCTCACGTGGCTGATCATGTACAGATCACGTGAATAATCATGAAGTGATCACGTGGCTATCCTGCACTGATCACGTGGATATCATGCACTGATCACGTGGCTGATCACACACGTATCACGTGACTGATCATGGCCTGATCACGTGACTGATCATGCCCTGATCACGTGGCTATCATGCCCTGATCACGTGGCTATCATGCACTGATCACGTGGCTGATCATGCAATGATCACGTAGCTACCATACACTGGTCACGTGACTGATCATGCACTGATCAGGTAATTGATCATGTACTGATCACGTGACTGATCATGCACTGATCAAGTGACTGATAATGCACTGATCACGTGGCTGGTCATGCACTGATCATGTGGCTATATGCACTGCTCACGTCGCTGATCTGGCAATGATCACGTAGCTACCATGTACTGGTTACGTGACTGATCATGCACTGTTCACGTAATTGATCAGGCACTGATCATGTGGCTGATCATGCACTGATCACGTTGCTGATCATACAATGATCACGTGACTGATCATGCACTGATCACGTGACTGATCATGCACTGATCACGTGGCTATCATGCACTGATCACTTAGCTGGACATACACTGATCACGAGCCTGGTCATGCACTGATCACATGACTGATCATGCACTGATCACGTGACTGATCATGCAGTGATCACGTGGCTATCGTGCACTACTCACGTGGCTGATCATGCAATGATCATGTAGCTACCATGTACAGGTCACGTGAATGATCATACAACCATCAGGTGACTGATCATGCGCTGATCACGTGGCTATCATGCACTGATCACGAGACTGATCATGCACTGATCACGTCTATATCATGCACTGATCACATGACTCCCCATGCACTGATCACGTGGATGATCATACACTAATCATGTGACAGATCATGCACTGATTACGTGGCTGATCATGCACTGATACCGTGACTGAGCATGGACTGATCACATGCCTATCATGTAGTGATCACGTGACTTAATGGTGCTGATCATGTGACTGATCACGCGCTGATCATGTTTGCTATCATACACTGATCATGTGCCTCTGGAGGCAATAAACAAAGAGCTGAGTAGGCACGAATCATACAGTCAACAGGCAATAATCATGGGACTCAGGTGTGAGGAATCATGCTGCTCAGCTGGCAATAATCAAGTAGCTAGCAGGCAGGAATTACACAGCACAGCTGGCAATTGTCAAGCAGATGACAGGCAGGAATCGTGCAGCTCAGCTGGCAATTGTCAAGCAGATGAGCAGACAGTAATCACGCAGCTCAGCAGGCCCTGATCACGTGACTGAGCATGCATTGTTCACGTGGCTGATCATACACTGATCACGTGATTGATCATGCACTGATCACGTGGTTGATCATACACTGCTCACGTAACTGATCATGCACTGATCACGTGGCTATCATGCACTGAATAGGTGGCTGAACATGCACTGTTCACGTGGCTGATCATACTCTGCTCACGTAACTCATCATGCACACATCACGTTTCTATCATGCACTGCTCACGTGCCTCGTCATGGAATGATCACGTAGCTACCATATACTGGTCACGTGACTGATCATGCACAGATCACGTAAATGATCATGCACTGTTCATGTGACTGATCATGTACTGATCACGTGACTGATCATGCACTGATCACGTGGCTGATCATGCACTGATCACGTAACTGATCATGCACTTATCATTTGGCTGATCATGCACTGATCACGTGGCTGATCATACCCTGATCACGTGACTGATCATGCTCTGATCACGTGGCTATCATGCACTGATCACTTGGCTGGTCATACACTGATCACTTGACTGATCATGCACTGTTCACGTGAGTGATCATGTACAGATCACGTGAATAATCATGAAGTGATCACGTGGCTATCCTGCGCTGATCACGTGGATATCATGCACTGATCACGTGGCTGATCACACACGTATCACGTGACTGATCATGCCCTGATCACGTGGCTATCATGCCCTGATCACGTGGCTATCATGCACTGATCACGTGGCTGATCATGCAATGATCACGTAGCTACCATACACTGGTCACGTGACTGATCATGCACTGATCAGGTAATTGATCATGCACTGATCACGTGACTGATCATGCACAGATCACGTGACTGATCATGCACAGATCACGTGACTGATCATGCACTCATCACGTGGCTATCATGCACTGCTCACGTGGCTGATCATGCAATGATCACGCAGCTACCATGTACTGGTCACATGACTGATCATGCACTGACCACATAATTGATCATGCACTGATCACCTGGCTTATCATGCATTGATCATGTGACTGATCATGTGCTGATCATGTTTGGTGTCACACACTGATCATGTGCCTCTGGAGGCAATGAACATAGAGCTGAGTAAGCAGGAATCAGTCAGCAGGCTATAATCATGGAACTCAGCTCTGAGAAATCATGCTGCTCAGCTGGCAATAATCAAGTAGATGAGCAGGCAGGAATTACGCAGCACATGTGGCAATTGTCAAGGAGATGACAGGCAGGAATCGTGCAGCTCAGCTGGAAATTGTCAAGCAGATGAGCAGACAGTAATCACGCAGCTCAGCAGGCCGTGATCACGTGACTGAGCATGCACTGTTCACATGGATGATCACACACCTATCACGTGACTGATCACGCACTGATCATGTGACTGATCATGCACTGATCACGTAGCTATCTTGCACTGATCACTTGGCTGATCATACACTCATCACGGGACTGATCGTGCACTGATCACAGCGCTATCATGCATTGACTGCATGACTCCACATGCACTGATCACGTGGATGATCATGCACTGATCACGAGACTGACCATGCACTGATCACGTGACTGATCAGGCACTGATCACATGGCTGATCATGCACTGACCACGTGGCTTTAATGCACTGCTCACGTGGATGATCAGGCAATGATCACGTAGCTACCATATACTGGTCACGTGACTGATCATGCACTGATCATGTGGCTGATCATGCACTGATAACGTGGCTGATCATACACTGATCACGTGACTGATCATGCACTGATCACGTGGCTATCATGCACTGATCACTTGGCTGGACATACACTGATCACGTGCCTGGTCATGCACTGATCACGTGGCTGATCATGCACTGATCACGTGACTGATCATGCACTGATCTCGTGTCTGATCATGCACTGATCACGTGGCTATCATGCACTGCTCACGTGGCTGATCATGCGATGATCACGCAGCTACCATGTAGTGGTCACATGACTGATCATGCACTGATCACGTGACTGATCATGCATTGATCACGTGGCTATCATGCACTACTCACGTGGCTGATCATGCAATGATCATGTAGCTACTTTGTACCGGTCAGGTGACTGATCATACACCCATCAGGTGACGGATCATGGACTGATCACGTGGCTGATCATACACTGTTCACGAGTCTGACCATGCACTGATCACGTGGCTGATCATACACTGCACACGTAACTGATCATGCACTGATCACGTGGCTATCATGCACTGAATACGTGGCTGAACATGCACTGTTCACGTGGCTGATCACACACCTGTCACGTGACATACCATGCACTGATCACGTGGCACTCCTGCACTGATCACGTGGCTGATCATACTCTGCTCACGTAACTCATCATGCACACATCACGTGGCTATCATGCACTACTCATGTAGCTCGTCATGGAATGATCACATAGCTACCATATACTGGTCACGTGACTGATCATGCACAGATCACGTCAATGATCATGCACTGTTCAAGTGGCTGATCATGTACTGATCACGTGACTGATCATGCACTGATCACGTGGCTATCATGCTCTGCTCACGTGGCTGATCATGCAACGATCACGTAGCAACCATGTACTGGTCACGTGACTGATCATGCACTGATCACGTAATTGATCCTGCACTGATCACGTGGCTCATCGTGCACTGGTCACGTGGCTGATCACACATGTATCACGTGACTGATCATGCACTGATCACGTGGCTCTCATGCACTGATCACATGGCTATCATGCTCTGATCACGTGGATATCATGCACTGATCAGGTGGCTGATCACACATGTATCACATGACTGATCATGCACTGATCACGTGGCTATCATGCAGTGATCACGTGGCTATCATGCACTGATCACGTGGCTGGACATACACTGATCATGTGCCTGGTCATGCACTCATCACGTGGCTGATCATGCACTGATCACGTGACTGATCATGCACTGATCACGTGGCTATCATGCACTGCTCACGTGGCTGATCATGCGATATTCACGCAGCTACCATGTACTGGTCACATGACTGATGATGCACTGATCACGTGACTGATCATGCAGTGATCACGTGGCTATCGTGCACTACTCACGTGGCTGATCATGCAATGATCATGTAGCTACCATGTACAGGTCACGTGAATGATCATACACCCATCAGGTGACTGATCATGCACTGATCACGTGGCTATCATGCACTGATCACGAGACTGATTATGCACTGATCACGTCTATATCATGCACTGATCACATGACTCCCCATGCACTGATCACGTGGATGATCGTACACTAATCATGTGACAGATCATGCACTGATCACGTGGTTGATCATGCACTGATACCGTGACTGAACATGGACTGATCACATGCCTATCATGTAGTGATCACGTGACTTAATGGCGCTGATCACGTGACTGATCACGCGCTGATCATGTTTGCTATCATACACTGATCATGTGCCACTGGAGGCAATAAACAAAGAGCTGAGTAGGCACGAATCATATAGTCAGCAGGCAATAATCATGGGACTCAGCTGTGAGGAATCATGCTGCTCAGCTGGCAATAATCAAGCAGCTAGCAGGCAGGAATTACACAGCACAGCTGGCAATTTTCAAGCAGATGACAGGCAGGAATCGTGCAGCTCAGCTGGCAATTGTCAAGCATATGAGCAGACAGTAATCACGCAGGTCAGCAGGCCCTGATCACGTGACTGAGCATGCACTGTTCACGTGGCTGATCATACACTGATCACGTGATTGATCATGCACTGATCACTTGGATATCATGCACTGATAACGTGGCTGATCATACACTGTTCACGTATCTGACCATGCACTGATCACGTGGCTATCATGCACTGAATACGTGGCTGAACATGCACTGTTCACGTGGCTGATCACACACCTATCACGTGACTGATCATGCACTGATCATGTGACTGATCATGCACTGATCACGTAGCTATCTTGCACTGATCACTTGGCTGATCATACACTCATCACGGGACTGATCGTGCACAATCACGGTGCTATCATGCATTGACTACATGACTCCACATGCACTGATCACGTGGATGATCATGCACTGATCACGTGACTGATCAGGCACTGATCAAATGGCTGATCATGCACTGATCACGTGGCTATGATGCACTGCTCACGTGGCTGATCAGGCAATGATCACGTAGCTACCATGTACTGGTCACGTGACTGAACATGCACTGATCACGTAATTGATCATGCACTGATCATGTGGCTGCTCATGCACTGATCACGTGGCTGATCATACATTGATCACGTGACTGATCATGCACTTATCACGTGACTGATCATGCACTGATCACGTGACTATCATGCACTGATCACTTGGCTGGACATACACTGATCAACTGCCTGGTCATGCACTGATCACGTGGCTGATCATGCACTGATCACGTGACTGATCATGCACTGATCTCCTGTCTGATCATGCACTGATCACGTGGCTATCATGCACTGCTCACGTGGTGATCATGCGATGATCACGCAGCTACCATGTACTGGTCACATGACTGATCATGCACTGATCACGTGCCTGATCATGCAGTGATCACGTGGCTATCATGCACTGCTCACGTGGCTGTTCATGCGATGTTCACGCAGCTACCATGTACTGGTCACCTGACTGATCATGCACTGATCTCGTGTCTGATCATGCACTGATCACGTGGCTATCATGCACTGCTCACGTGGCTGATCATGCGATGATCACGCAGCTACCATGTACTGGTCACATGACTGATCATGCACTGATCACGTGACTGATCATGCAGTGATCATGTGGCTATCATGCACTACTCACGTCTCTGATCATGCAATGATCATGTAGCTACCATGTACAGGTCACGTGAATGATCATACACCCATCAGGTGACTGATCATGCACTGATCACGTGGCTATCATGCACTGATCACGAGACTGATCATGCACTGATCACGTATATATCATGCACTGATCACATGACTGCACATGCAGTGATCACGTGGATGATCATACACTAATCATGTGACAGATCATGCACTGATCACGTGGCTGATCATGCACTGATACCGTGACTGAGCATGAACTGATCACATGACTATCATGTAGTGATCACGTGACTTAATGGCGCTGATCATGTGACTGATCATGCGCTGATCATGTTTGCTATCATACACTGATCATGTGCCTCTGGAGGCAATAAACAAAGAGCTGAGTAGGCACGAATGAAACAGTCAGCAGGCAATAATCATGGAACTCAGGGGTGAGGAATCATGCTGCTCAGCTGGCAATAATCAAGCAGCTGAGCAGGCAGGAATTACGCAGCACAGCTGACAATTGTCCAGCAGATGACAGGCAGGAATCACGCAGCTCAGCAGGCCCAGATCACGTGACTGAGCATGCACTGTTCACGTGGCTGATCATACACTGCTCACGTAACTGATAATGCACTTATCACGTGGCTATCATGCACTGATCACGTGGCTGATCATACACTGTTCACGTGTCTGACCATGCACTGATCACGTGGCTGATCATACACTGATCAGTTGGCTATCATGCACTTATTACTTTGCTGATCATACACTGATCACATGACTGCCCATGCACTGATCACCCGGATGATCATACACTGATCATGCGACAGATCACGCACTGATCACGTGGCTATCATGCACTGATCACACGGCTGTTCATGCAATGATCACGTAGCTACCATGTACTGGTCACGTGAGTGATCATGCACTGATCACGTAAATGATCATGTACTGATCAGGTGACTTATCATGCACTGTTAACGTGAGTGATCATGCACTGATCACGTGACTGATCATGCACTGATCTCGTGGCTATCATGCACGGCTCATGTGGCTGATCATGCAATGATCACCTAGCTACCATATACTGGTCACGTGACGGATCATGCACTGATCACGTAATTGATCATGCACTACTCACGTGGCTGATCATGCAATGATCATGTAGCTACCATGTACAGGTCACGTGAATGATCATACACACATCAGGTGACTGATCATGCACTGATCACGTGGCTATCATGCACTGATCACGATACTGATCATGCACTGATCACGTCTATATCATGCACTGATCACATGACTGCCCATGCACTGATCACGTGGATGATCATGCACTGATACCATGAGTGAGCATGGACTGATCACATGACTATCATGTAGTGATCACGTGACTTAATGGCGCTGATCATGTGACTGATCATGCGCTGATCATGTTTGCTATCATACACTGATCATGTGCCTCTGGAGGCAATAAACAAAGAGCTGAGTAGGCACGAATGAAACAGTCAGCAGGCAATAATCATGGAACTCAGGGGTGAGGAATCATGCTGCTCAGCTGGCAATAATCAAGCAGCTGAGCAGGCAGGAATTACGCAGCTCAGCTGGCAATTGTCAAGCAGATGACAGGCAGCAATGGTGCAGCTCAGCTGGCGATTGTCAAGCAGATGAGCAGACAGTAATCACGCAGCTCAGCAGGCCCAGATCACGTGACTGAGCATGCACTGTTCACGTGGCTGATCATACACTGATCACGTGATTGATCATGCACTGATCACTTGGATATCATGCACTGATCACGTGGCTGATCATACACTGTTCACGTGTCTGACCATGCACTGCTCACGTGGCTGATCATACACTGCTCACGTAACTGATCATGCACTGATCACGTGGCTATCATGCACTGAATACGTGGCTGAACATGCACTGTTCACGTGGCTGATCACACACCTGTCACGTGACATATCATGCACTGATCACGTGGCACTCACGCACTGATCACGTGGCTGATCATACTCTGCTCACGTAACTCCTCATGCACACATCATGTGGCTATCATGCACTGCTCACGTGGTTCTTCATGGAATGATCACAAAGCTACCATATATTGGTCACGTGACTGATCATGCACAAATCACGTGGCTGATCATGCAATGATCACGTAGCTACCATGCACTGGTCACGTGACTGATCATGCACTGATCACGTGGCTGATCATGCAATGATCACCTAGCTACCATGCACTGGTCACGTGACTGATCATGCACTGATCACGTGGATATCATGCACTGCTCACGTGGCTGATCATGCAATGATCATGCAGCTACCAGGTACTGGTCACATGACTGATCATGCACTGATCACGTGGCTGATCATGCAATGATCACGTAGCTACCATGCACTGATCACGTGACTGATCATGCACTGATCACGTGGCTGATCATGCATTGATCACGTAGCTACCATGCACTGGTCACGTGACTGATCATGCACTGATCACGTGGATATCATGCACTGCTCACGTGGCTGATCATGCAATGATCATGCAGCTACCATGTACTGGTCACATGACTGATCATGCACTGATCACGTAATTGATCATGCACTGATCACCTGGCTTATCATGCATTGATCATGTGACTGATCATGTGCTGATCATGTTTGGTGTCACACACTGATCATGTGCCTCTGGAGGCAAAGAAAATAGAGCTGAGTAGGCAGGAAACATTCAGCAGGCTATAATCATGGAACTCAGGTCTGAGAAATCATGCTGCTCAGCTGGCAATAATTAAATAGATGAGCAGGCAGGAATTAGGCAGCACAGGTGGCAATTGTCAAGGAGATGGCAGGCAGGAATCGTGCAGCTCAGCTGGCAATTGTCAAGCAGATGAGCAGACAGTAATCACGCAGCTCAGCAGGCCCTGATCATGTGACTGAGCATGCACTGTTCACGTGGCTGATCACACACCTATCACGTGACTGATCATTCACTGATCACGTGGCTCTCATGCACTGATCACGTGATTGCGCATGCATTGTTCACATAATAGTATACACTGATCACGTGGCTATCATGCACTGATGACGTGGCTAATCATGCACTGATCATATGACTGATCATGCACTGATCACGTAGCTATCTTGCACTGATCACTTGGCTGATCATACACTCATCACGGGACTGATCGTGCACTGATGAAGGCGCTACCGTGCATTGATTACATGACTCCACATGCACTGATCACGTGGATGATCATCTACTGATCACGTGACTGACCATGCACTGATCACGTGATTGATCATGCACTGATAACGTGGCTATCAAGCACTGATCACCTGGCTATCATGCACAGATCACGTGACTGATCATGCACTGATCACGTGACTGATCATGCACTGATCACGTGGCTATCATGCACTGATCACTTGGCTGGACATACACTGATCACGTGCCTGGTCATGCACTGATCACGTGGCTGATCATGCACTGATCACGTGACTGATCATGCACTGATCACGTGTCTGATCATGCACTGATCACGTGGCTGATCATGCAATGATCACGTGGCTGATCATGCAATGATCACGTAGCTACCATGCACTGATCACGTGACTGATCATGCACTGATCACGTGGCTGATCATGCAATGATCACGTAGCTACCATGCACTGGTCACGTGACTGATCATGCACTGATCACGTGGCTATCATGCACTGCTCACGTGGCTGATCATGCAATGATCACGCAGCTACCATGTACTGGTCACATGACTGATCATGCACTGATCACCTAATTGATCATGCACTGATCACCTGGCTTATCATGCATTGATCATGTGACTGATCATGTGCTGATCATGTTTGGTGTCACAGACTGATCATGTGCCTCTGGAGGCAAAGAAAATAGAGCTGAGTAGGCAGGAGACAGTCAGCAGGCTATAATCATGGAACTCAGCTCTGAGAAATCATGCTGCTCAGTTGGCAATAATTAAATAGATGAGCAGGCAGGAATTACGCAGCACAGGTGGCAATTGTCAAGGAGATGGCAGGCAGGAATCGTGCAGCTCAGCTGGCAATTGTCAAGCAGATGAGCAGACAGTAATCACCCAGCTCAGCAGGCCCTGATTATGTGACTGAGCATGCACTGTTCACATGGCTGATCACACACCTATCACGTGACTGATCATGCACTGATCACGTGGCTCTCATGCACTGATCACGTGAATGCGCATGCATTGTTCACGTAATAGTATGCACTGATCACGTGGCTATCATGCACTGATGACGTGGCTAATCATGCACTGATCATATGACTGATCATGCACTGATCACGTAGCTATCTTGCACTGATCACTTGGCTGATCATACACTCATCACGGGACTGATCGTGCACTGATCAAGGCGCTATCATGCATTGATTACATGACTCCACATGCACGGATCACGTGGATGATCATGCACTGATCACGTGACTGACCATGCACTGATCACGTGACTGATCATGCACTGATCACGTGGCTATCATGCACTGATCACCTGGCTATCATGCACAGATCACGTGAATGATCATGCACTGATCATGTGACTGATCATGCACTGATCACGTGGCTATCATGCACTGATCACTTGACTGGACATACACTGATCACGTGCCTGGTCATGCACTGATCACGTGGCTGATCATGCACTGATTACGTGACTGATCATGCACTGATCTCGTGTCTGATCATGCACTGATCAGGTGGCTATCATGCACTGCTCACGTGGCTGATCATGCGATGATCACGCAGCTACCATGTACTGGTCACATGACTGATCATGCACTGATCACGTGACTGATCATGCAGTGATCACGTGGCTATCATGCACTACTCACGTGGCTGATCATGCAATGATCATGTAGCTACCATGTACAGGTCACGTGAATGATCATACACCCATCAGGTGACTGATCATGCACTGATCACGTGGCTATCATGCACTGATCACGATACTGATCATGCACTGATCACGTCTATATCATGCACTGATCACATGACTGCCCATGCACTGATCACGTGGATGATCATGCACTGATACCGTGAGTGAGCATGGACTGATCACATGACTATCATGTAGTGATCACGTGACTTAATGGCGCTGATCATGTGACTGATCATGCGCTGATCATGTTTGCTATCATACACTGATCATGTGCCTCTGGAGGCAATAAACAAAGAGCTGAGTAGGCACGAATGAAACAGTCAGCAGGCAATAATCATGGAACTCAGGGGTGAGGAATCATGCTGCTCAGCTGGCAATAATCAAGCAGCTGAGCAGGCAGGAATTACGCAGCTCAGCTGGCAATTGTCAAGCAGATGACAGGCAGCAATCGTGCAGCTCAGCTGGCAATTGTCAAGCAGATGAGCAGACAGTAATCACGCAGCTCAGCAGGCCCAGATCACGTGACTGAGCATGCACTGTTCACGTGGCTGATCATACACTGATCACGTGATTGATCATGCACTGATCACTTGGATATCATGCACTGATCACGTGGCTGATCATACACTGTTCACGTGTCTGACCATGCACTGCTCACGTGGCTGATCATACACTGCTCACGTAACTGATCATGCACTGATCACGTGGCTATCATGCACTGAATACGTGGCTGAACATGCACTGTTCACGTGGCTGATCACACACCTGTCACGTGACATATCATGAACTGATCACGTGGCACTCACGCACTGATCACGTGGCTGATCATACTCTGCTCAGGTAACTCATCATGCACACATCACGTGGCTATCATGCACTGCTCACGTGGTTCTTCATGGAATGATCACGAAGCTACCATATACTGGTCACGTGACTGATCATGCACAGATCACGTAAATGATCATGCACTGTTCACGTGTCTGATCATGTACTGATCACGTGACTAATCATGAAGTGATCACGTGGCTATCCTGCACTGATCACGTGGATATCATGCACTGATCACGTGGCTGATCATGCAATGATCACGTAGCTACCATGCACTGATCACGTGACTGATCATGCACTGATCACCTGGCTGATCATGCAATGATCACGTAGCTACCATGCACTGGTCACGTGACTGATCATGCACTGCTCACGTGGCTGATCATACACTGCTCACGTAACTGATCATGCACTGATCACGTGGCTATCATGCACTGATCATGTGGCTGAACATGCACTGTTCACGTGGCTGATCACACACCTGTCACCTGACATATCATGCACTGATCACGTGGCACTCATGCACTGATCACGTGGCTGATCATACTCTGCTCTCGTAACTCATCATGCACACATCACGTTTCTATCATGCACTGCTGACTTGGCTCGTCATGGAATGATCACGTAGCTACCATGTACTGGTCACATGACTGATCATGCACTGATCACGTGACTGATCATGCAGTGATCACGTGGCTATCATGCACTGATCACGTGGCTGATCACGCAATGATCACGTAGCTACCATGTACTGGTCACGTGACTGATGATGCATTGATTACGTAATTGATCCTGCACTGATCACATGGCTCATCACGCACTGATCAGGTGGCTGATCACACACGTATCACGTGACTGATCATGTACAGATCACGTGAATAATCATGAAGTGATCACGTGGCTATCCTGCACTGATCACGTGGATATCATGCACTGATCACGTGGCTGATCACACTCGTATCACGTGACTTATCATGCACTGATCACGTGACTGATCATGCACTGATCACGTGGCTATCATGCCCTGATCACGTGGCTTTCATGCACTGATCACGTGGCTGATCATGCAATGATCACGTAGCTACCATGCACTGGACACGTGACTGATCATGCACTGATCAGGTAATTGATCATGCACTGATCACGTGACTGATCATGCACAGATCACGTGACTGATCATGCACAGATCACGTGACTGATCATGCACTCATCACGTGGCTATCATGCACTGCTCACGTGGCTGATCATGCAATGATCACGCAGCTCCATGTACTGGTCACATGACTGATCATGCACTGATCACATAATTGATCATGCACTGATCACCTGGCTTATCATGCATTGATCATGTGACTGATTATGTGCTGATCATGTTTGGTGTCACACACTGATCATGTGCCTCTGGAGGCAATGAACATAGAGCTGAGTAGGCAGGAATCAGTCAGCAGGCTATAATCATGGAACTCACCTCTGAGAAATCATGCTGCTCAGCTGGCAATAATCAAGTAGATGAGCAGGCAGGAATTACGCAGCACAGGTGGCAATTGTCAAGAAGATGACAGGCAGGAATCGTGCAGCTCAGCTGGAAATTGTCAAGCAGATGAGCAGACAGTAATCACGCAGCTCAGCAGGCCCTGATCACGTGACTGAGCATGCACTGTTCACATGGCTGATCACACACCTATCACGTGACTGACCATGCACTGATCATGTGACTGATCATGCACTGATCACGTGGCTATCATGCACTGTTTACTTGGCTGGACATACACTGATCACGTGCCTGGTCATGCACTGATCACGTGGCTGATCATGCACTGATCACGTGACTGATCATGCACTGATCTCGCGTCTGATCATGCACTGATCACGTGGCTATCATGCACTTCTCACGTGGCTGATCATGTACAGATCACGTGAATAATCATGAAGTGATCACGTGGCTATCCTGCACTGATCACGTGGATATCATGCACTGATCACGTGGCTGATCACACACGTATCACGTGACTGATCATGGCCTGATCACGTGACTGATCATGCCCTGATCACGTGGCTATCATGCCCTGATCACGTGGCTATCATGCACTGATCACGTGGCTGATCATGCAATGATCACGTAGCTACCATACACTGGTCACGTGACTGATCATGCACTGATCAGGTAATTGATCATGCACTGATCACGTGACTGATCATGCACTGATCAAGTGACTGATAATGCACTGATCACGTGGCTGGTCATGCACTGATCATGTGGCTATATGCACTGCTCACGTCGCTGATCTGGCAATGATCACGTAGCTACCATGTACTGGTTACGTGACTGATCATGCACTGTTCACGTAATTGATCAGGCACTGATCATGTGGCTGATCATGCACTGATCACGTGACTGATCATGCAGTGATCACGTGGCTATCATGCACTACTCACGTGGCTGATCATGCAATGATCATGTAGCTACCATGTACAGGTCACGTGAATGATCATACAACCATCAGGTGACTGATCATGCGCTGATCACGTGGCTATCATGCACTGATCACGAGACTGATCATGCACTGATCACGTCTATATCATGCACTGATCACATGACTCCCCATGCACTGATCACGTGGATGATCATACACTAATCATGTGACAGATCATGCACTGATTACGTGGCTGATCATGCACTGATACCGTGACTGAGCATGGACTGATCACATGCCTATCATGTAGTGATCACGTGACTTAATGGTGCTGATCATGTGACTGATCACGCGCTGATCATGTTTGCTATCATACACTGATCATGTGCCTCTGGAGGCAATAAACAAAGAGCTGAGTAGGCACGAATCATACAGTCAACAGGCAATAATCATGGGACTCAGGTGTGAGGAATCATGCTGCTCAGCTGGCAATAATCAAGTAGCTGAGCAGGCAGGAATTACACAGCACAGCTGGCAATTTTCAAGCAGATGACAGGCAGGAATCGTGCAGCTCAGCTGGCAATTGTCAAGCAGATGAGCAGACAGTAATCACGCAGCTCAGCAGGCCCTGATCACGTGACTGAGCATGCATTGTTCACGTGGCTGATCATACACTGATCACGTGATTGATCATGCACTGATCACGTGGTTGATCATACACTGCTCACGTAACTGATCATGCACTGATCACGTGGCTATCATGCACTGAATAGGTGGCTGAACATGCACTGTTCACGTGGCTGATCATACTCTGCTCACGTAACTCATCATGCACACATCACGTTTCTATCATGCACTGCTCACGTGCCTCGTCATGGAATGATCACGTAGCTACCATATACTGGTCACGTGACTGATCATGCACAGATCACGTAAATGATCATGCACTGTTCATGTGACTGATCATGTACTGATCACGTGACTGATCATGCACTGATCACGTGGCTGATCATGCACTGATCACGTAACTGATCATGCACTTATCATTTGGCTGATCATGCACTGATCACGTGGCTGATCATACCCTGATCACGTGACTGATCATGCTCTGATCACGTGGCTATCATGCACTGATCACTTGGCTGGTCATACACTGATCACTTGACTGATCATGCACTGTTCACGTGAGTGATCATGTACAGATCACGTGAATAATCATGAAGTGATCACGTGGCTATCCTGCGCTGATCACGTGGATATCATGCACTGATCACGTGGCTGATCACACACGTATCACGTGACTGATCATGCCCTGATCACGTGGCTATCATGCCCTGATCACGTGGCTATCATGCACTGATCACGTGGCTGATCATGCAATGATCACGTAGCTACCATACACTGGTCACGTGACTGATCATGCACTGATCAGGTAATTGATCATGCACTGATCACGTGACTGATCATGCACAGATCACGTGACTGATCATGCACAGATCACGTGACTGATCATGCACTCATCACGTGGCTATCATGCACTGCTCACGTGGCTGATCATGCAATGATCACGCAGCTACCATGTACTGGTCACATGACTGATCATGCACTGACCACATAATTGATCATGCACTGATCACCTGGCTTATCATGCATTGATCATGTGACTGATCATGTGCTGATCATGTTTGGTGTCACACACTGATCATGTGCCTCTGGAGGCAATGAACATAGAGCTGAGTAAGCAGGAATCAGTCAGCAGGCTATAATCATGGAACTCAGCTCTGAGAAATCATGCTGCTCAGCTGGCAATAATCAAGTAGATGAGCAGGCAGGAATTACGCAGCACATGTGGCAATTGTCAAGGAGATGACAGGCAGGAATCGTGCAGCTCAGCTGGAAATTGTCAAGCAGATGAGCAGACAGTAATCACGCAGCTCAGCAGGCCGTGATCACGTGACTGAGCATGCACTGTTCACATGGATGATCACACACCTATCACGTGACTGATCACGCACTGATCATGTGACTGATCATGCACTGATCACGTAGCTATCTTGCACTGATCACTTGGCTGATCATACACTCATCACGGGACTGATCGTGCACTGATCACAGCGCTATCATGCATTGACTGCATGACTCCACATGCACTGATCACGTGGATGATCATGCACTGATCACGAGACTGACCATGCACTGATCACGTGACTGATCAGGCACTGATCACATGGCTGATCATGCACTGACCACGTGGCTTTAATGCACTGCTCACGTGGATGATCAGGCAATGATCACGTAGCTACCATATACTGGTCACGTGACTGATCATGCACTGATCATGTGGCTGATCATGCACTGATAACGTGGCTGATCATACACTGATCACGTGACTGATCATGCACTGATCACGTGGCTATCATGCACTGATCACTTGGCTGGACATACACTGATCACGTGCCTGGTCATGCACTGATCACGTGGCTGATCATGCACTGATCACGTGACTGATCATGCACTGATCTCGTGTCTGATCATGCACTGATCACGTGGCTATCATGCACTGCTCACGTGGCTGATCATGCGATGATCACGCAGCTACCATGTACTGGTCACATGACTGATCATGCACTGATCACGTGACTGATCATGCATTGATCACGTGGCTATCATGCACTACTCACGTGGCTGATCATGCAATGATCATGTAGCTACTTTGTACCGGTCAGGTGACTGATCATACACCCATCAGGTGACGGATCATGGACTGATCACGTGGCTGATCATACACTGTTCACGAGTCTGACCATGCACTGATCACGTGGCTGATCATACACTGCACACGTAACTGATCATGCACTGATCACGTGGCTATCATGCACTGAATACGTGGCTGAACATGCACTGTTCACGTGGCTGATCACACACCTGTCACGTGACATACCATGCACTGATCACGTGGCACTCCTGCACTGATCACGTGGCTGATCATACTCTGCTCACGTAACTCATCATGCACACATCACGTGGCTATCATGCACTACTCATGTAGCTCGTCATGGAATGATCACATAGCTACCATATACTGGTCACGTGACTGATCATGCACAGATCACGTCAATGATCATGCACTGTTCAAGTGGCTGATCATGTACTGATCACGTGACTGATCATGCACTGATCACGTGGCTATCATGCTCTGCTCACGTGGCTGATCATGCAACGATCACGTAGCAACCATGTACTGGTCACGTGACTGATCATGCACTGATCACGTAATTGATCCTGCACTGATCACGTGGCTCATCGTGCACTGGTCACGTGGCTGATCACACATGTATCACGTGACTGATCATGCACTGATCACGTGGCTCTCATGCACTGATCACATGGCTATCATGCTCTGATCACGTGGATATCATGCACTGATCAGGTGGCTGATCACACATGTATCACATGACTGATCATGCACTGATCACGTGGCTATCATGCAGTGATCACGTGGCTATCATGCACTGATCACGTGGCTGGACATACACTGATCATGTGCCTGGTCATGCACTCATCACGTGGCTGATCATGCACTGATCACGTGACTGATCATGCACTGATCACGTGGCTATCATGCACTGCTCACGTGGCTGATCATGCGATATTCACGCAGCTACCATGTACTGGTCACATGACTGATGATGCACTGATCACGTGACTGATCATGCAGTGATCACGTGGCTATCGTGCACTACTCACGTGGCTGATCATGCAATGATCATGTAGCTACCATGTACAGGTCACGTGAATGATCATACACCCATCAGGTGACTGATCATGCACTGATCACGTGGCTATCATGCACTGATCACGAGACTGATTATGCACTGATCACGTCTATATCATGCACTGATCACATGACTCCCCATGCACTGATCACGTGGATGATCGTACACTAATCATGTGACAGATCATGCACTGATCACGTGGTTGATCATGCACTGATACCGTGACTGAACATGGACTGATCACATGCCTATCATGTAGTGATCACGTGACTTAATGGCGCTGATCACGTGACTGATCACGCGCTGATCATGTTTGCTATCATACACTGATCATGTGCCACTGGAGGCAATAAACAAAGAGCTGAGTAGGCACGAATCATATAGTCAGCAGGCAATAATCATGGGACTCAGCTGTGAGGAATCATGCTGCTCAGCTGGCAATAATCAAGCAGCTAGCAGGCAGGAATTACACAGCACAGCTGGCAATTTTCAAGCAGATGACAGGCAGGAATCGTGCAGCTCAGCTGGCAATTGTCAAGCATATGAGCAGACAGTAATCACGCAGGTCAGCAGGCCCTGATCACGTGACTGAGCATGCACTGTTCACGTGGCTGATCATACACTGATCACGTGATTGATCATGCACTGATCACTTGGATATCATGCACTGATAACGTGGCTGATCATACACTGTTCACGTATCTGATAATGCACTTATCACGTGGCTATCATGCACTGAATACGTGGCTGAACATGCACTGTTCACGTGGCTGATCACACACGTATCACCTGACTGATCATGCACTGATCACGTGACTGATCATGCACTGATCACGTAGCTATCTTGCACTGATCACTTGGCTGATCATACACTCATCACGGGACTGATCGTGCACAATCACGGTGCTATCATGCATTGACTACATGACTCCACATGCACTGATCACGTGGATGATCATGCACTGATCACGTGACTGATCAGGCACTGATCAAATGGCTGATCATGCACTGATCACGTGGCTATGATGCACTGCTCACGTGGCTGATCAGGCAATGATCACGTAGCTACCATGTACTGGTCACGTGACTGAACATGCACTGATCACGTAATTGATCATGCACTGATCATGTGGCTGCTCATGCACTGATCACGTGGCTGATCATACATTGATCACGTGACTGATCATGCACTTATCACGTGACTGATCATGCACTGATCACGTGACTATCATGCACTGATCACTTGGCTGGACATACACTGATCAACTGCCTGGTCATGCACTGATCACGTGGCTGATCATGCACTGATCACGTGACTGATCATGCACTGATCTCCTGTCTGATCATGCACTGATCACGTGGCTATCATGCACTGCTCACGTGGTGATCATGCGATGATCACGCAGCTACCATGTACTGGTCACATGAATGATCATGCACTGATCACGTGCCTGATCATGCAGTGATCACGTGGCTATCATGCACTGCTCACGTGGCTGATCATGCGATGTTCACGCAGCTACCATGTACTGGTCACCTGACTGATCATGCACTGATCTCGTGTCTGATCATGCACTGATCACGTGGCTATCATGCACTGCTCACGTGGCTGATCATGCGATGATCACGCAGCTACCATGTACTGGTCACATGACTGATCATGCACTGATCACGTGACTGATCATGCAGTGATCATGTGGCTATCATGCACTACTCACGTCTCTGATCATGCAATGATCATGTAGCTACCATGTACAGGTCACGTGAATGATCATACACCCATCAGGTGACTGATCATGCACTGATCACGTGGCTATCATGCACTGATCACGAGACTGATCATGCACTGATCACGTATATATCATGCACTGATCACATGACTGCACATGCAGTGATCACGTGGATGATCATACACTAATCATGTGACAGATCATGCACTGATCACGTGGCTGATCATGCACTGATACCGTGACTGAGCATGAACTGATCACATGACTATCATGTAGTGATCACGTGACTTAATGGCGCTGATCATGTGACTGATCATGCGCTGATCATGTTTGCTATCATACACTGATCATGTGCCTCTGGAGGCAATAAACAAAGAGCTGAGTAGGCACGAATGAAACAGTCAGCAGGCAATAATCATGGAACTCAGGGGTGAGGAATCATGCTGCTCAGCTGGCAATAATCAAGCAGCTGAGCAGGCAGGAATTACGCAGCACAGCTGACAATTGTCCAGCAGATGACAGGCAGGAATCACGCAGCTCAGCAGGCCCAGATCACGTGACTGAGCATGCACTGTTCACGTGGCTGATCATACACTGCTCACGTAACTGATAATGCACTTATCACGTGGCTATCATGCACTGATCACGTGGCTGATCATACACTGTTCACGTGACTGACCATGCACTGATCACGTGGCTGATCATACACTGATCAGTTGGCTATCATGCACTTATTACTTTGCTGATCATACACTGATCACATGACTGCCCATGCACTGATCACCCGGATGATCATACACTGATCATGCGACAGATCACGCACTGATCACGTGGCTATCATGCACTGATCACACGGCTGTTCATGCAATGATCACGTAGCTACCATGTACTGGTCACGTGAGTGATCATGCACTGATCACGTAAATGATCATGTACTGATCAGGTGACTTATCATGCACTGTTAACGTGAGTGATCATGCACTGATCACGTGACTGATCATGCACTGATCTCGTGGCTATCATGCACGGCTCATGTGGCTGATCATGCAATGATCACCTAGCTACCATATACTGGTCACGTGACGGATCATGCACTGATCACGTAATTGATCATGCACTACTCACGTGGCTGATCATGCAATGATCATGTAGCTACCATGTACAGGTCACGTGAATGATCATACACACATCAGGTGACTGATCATGCACTGATCACGTGGCTATCATGCACTGATCACGATACTGATCATGCACTGATCACGTCTATATCATGCACTGATCACATGGCTGCCCATGCACTGATCACGTGGATGATCATGCACTGATACCATGAGTGAGCATGGACTGATCACATGACTATCATGTAGTGATCACGTGACTTAATGGCGCTGATCATGTGACTGATCATGCGCTGATCATGTTTGCTATCATACACTGATCATGTGCCTCTGGAGGCAATAAACAAAGAGCTGAGTAGGCACGAATGAAACAGTCAGCAGGCAATAATCATGGAACTCAGGGGTGAGGAATCATGCTGCTCAGCTGGCAATAATCAAGCAGCTGAGCAGGCAGGAATTACGCAGCTCAGCTGGCAATTGTCAAGCAGATGACAGGCAGCAATGGTGCAGCTCAGCTGGCGATTGTCAAGCAGATGAGCAGACAGTAATCACGCAGCTCAGCAGGCCCAGATCACGTGACTGAGCATGCACTGTTCACGTGGCTGATCATACACTGATCACGTGATTGATCATGCACTGATCACTTGGATATCATGCACTGATCACGTGGCTGATCATACACTGTTCACGTGTCTGACCATGCACTGCTCACGTGGCTGATCATACACTGCTCACGTAACTGATCATGCACTGATCACGTGGCTATCATGCACTGAATACGTGGCTGAACATGCACTGTTCACGTGGCTGATCACACACCTGTCACGTGACATATCATGCACTGATCACGTGGCACTCACGCACTGATCACGTGGCTGATCATACTCTGCTCACGTAACTCCTCATGCACACATCATGTGGCTATCATGCACTGCTCACGTGGTTCTTCATGGAATGATCACAAAGCTACCATATATTGGTCACGTGACTGATCATGCACAAATCACGTGGCTGATCATGCAATGATCACGTAGCTACCATGCACTGGTCACGTGACTGATCATGCACTGATCACGTGGCTGATCATGCAATGATCACCTAGCTACCATGCACTGGTCACGTGACTGATCATGCACTGATCACGTGGATATCATGCACTGCTCACGTGGCTGATCATGCAATGATCATGCAGCTACCAGGTACTGGTCACATGACTGATCATGCACTGATCACGTGGCTGATCATGCAATGATCACGTAGCTACCATGCACTGATCACGTGACTGATCATGCACTGATCACGTGGCTGATCATGCATTGATCACGTAGCTACCATGCACTGGTCACGTGACTGATCATGCACTGATCACGTGGATATCATGCACTGCTCACGTGGCTGATCATGCAATGATCATGCAGCTACCATGTACTGGTCACATGACTGATCATGCACTGATCACGTAATTGATCATGCACTGATCACCTGGCTTATCATGCATTGATCATGTGACTGATCATGTGCTGATCATGTTTGGTGTCACACACTGATCATGTGCCTCTGGAGGCAAAGAAAATAGAGCTGAGTAGGCAGGAAACATTCAGCAGGCTATAATCATGGAACTCAGGTCTGAGAAATCATGCTGCTCAGCTGGCAATAATTAAATAGATGAGCAGGCAGGAATTAGGCAGCACAGGTGGCAATTGTCAAGGAGATGGCAGGCAGGAATCGTGCAGCTCAGCTGGCAATTGTCAAGCAGATGAGCAGACAGTAATCACGCAGCTCAGCAGGCCCTGATCATGTGACTGAGCATGCACTGTTCACGTGGCTGATCACACACCTATCACGTGACTGATCATTCACTGATCACGTGGCTCTCATGCACTGATCACGTGATTGCGCATGCATTGTTCACATAATAGTATACACTGATCACGTGGCTATCATGCACTGATGACGTGGCTAATCATGCACTGATCATATGACTGATCATGCACTGATCACGTAGCTATCTTGCACTGATCACTTGGCTGATCATACACTCATCACGGGACTGATCGTGCACTGATGAAGGCGCTACCGTGCATTGATTACATGACTCCACATGCACTGATCACGTGGATGATCATCTACTGATCACGTGACTGACCATGCACTGATCACGTGATTGATCATGCACTGATAACGTGGCTATCAAGCACTGATCACCTGGCTATCATGCACAGATCACGTGACTGATCATGCACTGATCACGTGACTGATCATGCACTGATCACGTGGCTATCATGCACTGATCACTTGGCTGGACATACACTGATCACGTGCCTGGTCATGCACTGATCACGTGGCTGATCATGCACTGATCACGTGACTGATCATGCACTGATCACGTGTCTGATCATGCACTGATCACGTGGCTGATCATGCAATGATCACGTGGCTGATCATGCAATGATCACGTAGCTACCATGCACTGATCACGTGACTGATCATGCACTGATCACGTGGCTGATCATGCAATGATCACGTAGCTACCATGCACTGGTCACGTGACTGATCATGCACTGATCACGTGGCTATCATGCACTGCTCACGTGGCTGATCATGCAATGATCACGCAGCTACCATGTACTGGTCACATGACTGATCATGCACTGATCACCTAATTGATCATGCACTGATCACCTGGCTTATCATGCATTGATCATGTGACTGATCATGTGCTGATCATGTTTGGTGTCACAGACTGATCATGTGCCTCTGGAGGCAAAGAAAATAGAGCTGAGTAGGCAGGAGACAGTCAGCAGGCTATAATCATGGAACTCAGCTCTGAGAAATCATGCTGCTCAGTTGGCAATAATTAAATAGATGAGCAGGCAGGAATTACGCAGCACAGGTGGCAATTGTCAAGGAGATGGCAGGCAGGAATCGTGCAGCTCAGCTGGCAATTGTCAAGCAGATGAGCAGACAGTAATCACCCAGCTCAGCAGGCCCTGATTATGTGACTGAGCATGCACTGTTCACATGGCTGATCACACACCTATCACGTGACTGATCATGCACTGATCACGTGGCTCTCATGCACTGATCACGTGAATGCGCATGCATTGTTCACGTAATAGTATGCACTGATCACGTGGCTATCATGCACTGATGACGTGGCTAATCATGCACTGATCATATGACTGATCATGCACTGATCACGTAGCTATCTTGCACTGATCACTTGGCTGATCATACACTCATCACGGGACTGATCGTGCACTGATCAAGGCGCTATCATGCATTGATTACATGACTCCACATGCACGGATCACGTGGATGATCATGCACTGATCACGTGACTGACCATGCACTGATCACGTGACTGATCATGCACTGATCACGTGGCTATCATGCACTGATCACCTGGCTATCATGCACAGATCACGTGAATGATCATGCACTGATCATGTGACTGATCATGCACTGATCACGTGGCTATCATGCACTGATCACTTGACTGGACATACACTGATCACGTGCCTGGTCATGCACTGATCACGTGGCTGATCATGCACTGATTACGTGACTGATCATGCACTGATCTCGTGTCTGATCATGCACTGATCAGGTGGCTATCATGCACTGCTCACGTGGCTGATCATGCGATGATCACGCAGCTACCATGTACTGGTCACATGACTGATCATGCACTGATCACGTGACTGATCATGCAGTGATCACGTGGCTATCATGCACTACTCACGTGGCTGATCATGCAATGATCATGTAGCTACCATGTACAGGTCACGTGAATGATCATACACCCATCAGGTGACTGATCATGCACTGATCACGTGGCTATCATGCACTGATCACGATACTGATCATGCACTGATCACGTCTATATCATGCACTGATCACATGACTGCCCATGCACTGATCACGTGGATGATCATGCACTGATACCGTGAGTGAGCATGGACTGATCACATGACTATCATGTAGTGATCACGTGACTTAATGGCGCTGATCATGTGACTGATCATGCGCTGATCATGTTTGCTATCATACACTGATCATGTGCCTCTGGAGGCAATAAACAAAGAGCTGAGTAGGCACGAATGAAACAGTCAGCAGGCAATAATCATGGAACTCAGGGGTGAGGAATCATGCTGCTCAGCTGGCAATAATCAAGCAGCTGAGCAGGCAGGAATTACGCAGCTCAGCTGGCAATTGTCAAGCAGATGACAGGCAGCAATCGTGCAGCTCAGCTGGCAATTGTCAAGCAGATGAGCAGACAGTAATCACGCAGCTCAGCAGGCCCAGATCACGTGACTGAGCATGCACTGTTCACGTGGCTGATCATACACTGATCACGTGATTGATCATGCACTGATCACTTGGATATCATGCACTGATCACGTGGCTGATCATACACTGTTCACGTGTCTGACCATGCACTGCTCACGTGGCTGATCATACACTGCTCACGTAACTGATCATGCACTGATCACGTGGCTATCATGCACTGAATACGTGGCTGAACATGCACTGTTCACGTGGCTGATCACACACCTGTCACGTGACATATCATGAACTGATCACGTGGCACTCACGCACTGATCACGTGGCTGATCATACTCTGCTCAGGTAACTCATCATGCACACATCACGTGGCTATCATGCACTGCTCACGTGGTTCTTCATGGAATGATCACGAAGCTACCATATACTGGTCACGTGACTGATCATGCACAGATCACGTAAATGATCATGCACTGTTCACGTGTCTGATCATGTACTGATCACGTGACTAATCATGAAGTGATCACGTGGCTATCCTGCACTGATCACGTGGATATCATGCACTGATCACGTGGCTGATCATGCAATGATCACGTAGCTACCATGCACTGATCACGTGACTGATCATGCACTGATCACCTGGCTGATCATGCAATGATCACGTAGCTACCATGCACTGGTCACGTGACTGATCATGCACTGCTCACGTGGCTGATCATACACTGCTCACGTAACTGATCATGCACTGATCACGTGGCTATCATGCACTGATCATGTGGCTGAACATGCACTGTTCACGTGGCTGATCACACACCTGTCACCTGACATATCATGCACTGATCACGTGGCACTCATGCACTGATCACGTGGCTGATCATACTCTGCTCTCGTAACTCATCATGCACACATCACGTTTCTATCATGCACTGCTGACTTGGCTCGTCATGGAATGATCACGTAGCTACCATGTACTGGTCACATGACTGATCATGCACTGATCACGTGACTGATCATGCAGTGATCACGTGGCTATCATGCACTGATCACGTGGCTGATCACGCAATGATCACGTAGCTACCATGTACTGGTCACGTGACTGATGATGCATTGATTACGTAATTGATCCTGCACTGATCACATGGCTCATCACGCACTGATCAGGTGGCTGATCACACACGTATCACGTGACTGATCATGTACAGATCACGTGAATAATCATGAAGTGATCACGTGGCTATCCTGCACTGATCACGTGGATATCATGCACTGATCACGTGGCTGATCACACTCGTATCACGTGACTTATCATGCACTGATCACGTGACTGATCATGCACTGATCACGTGGCTATCATGCCCTGATCACGTGGCTTTCATGCACTGATCACGTGGCTGATCATGCAATGATCACGTAGCTACCATGCACTGGACACGTGACTGATCATGCACTGATCAGGTAATTGATCATGCACTGATCACGTGACTGATCATGCACAGATCACGTGACTGATCATGCACAGATCACGTGACTGATCATGCACTCATCACGTGGCTATCATGCACTGCTCACGTGGCTGATCATGCAATGATCACGCAGCTCCATGTACTGGTCACATGACTGATCATGCACTGATCACATAATTGATCATGCACTGATCACCTGGCTTATCATGCATTGATCATGTGACTGATTATGTGCTGATCATGTTTGGTGTCACACACTGATCATGTGCCTCTGGAGGCAATGAACATAGAGCTGAGTAGGCAGGAATCAGTCAGCAGGCTATAATCATGGAACTCACCTCTGAGAAATCATGCTGCTCAGCTGGCAATAATCAAGTAGATGAGCAGGCAGGAATTACGCAGCACAGGTGGCAATTGTCAAGAAGATGACAGGCAGGAATCGTGCAGCTCAGCTGGAAATTGTCAAGCAGATGAGCAGACAGTAATCACGCAGCTCAGCAGGCCCTGATCACGTGACTGAGCATGCACTGTTCACATGGCTGATCACACACCTATCACGTGACTGACCATGCACTGATCATGTGACTGATCATGCACTGATCACGTGGCTATCATGCACTGTTTACTTGGCTGGACATACACTGATCACGTGCCTGGTCATGCACTGATCACGTGGCTGATCATGCACTGATCACGTGACTGATCATGCACTGATCTCGCGTCTGATCATGCACTGATCACGTGGCTATCATGCACTTCTCACGTGGCTGATCATGTACAGATCACGTGAATAATCATGAAGTGATCACGTGGCTATCCTGCACTGATCACGTGGATATCATGCACTGATCACGTGGCTGATCACACACGTATCACGTGACTGATCATGGCCTGATCACGTGACTGATCATGCCCTGATCACGTGGCTATCATGCCCTGATCACGTGGCTATCATGCACTGATCACGTGGCTGATCATGCAATGATCACGTAGCTACCATACACTGGTCACGTGACTGATCATGCACTGATCAGGTAATTGATCATGCACTGATCACGTGACTGATCATGCACTGATCAAGTGACTGATAATGCACTGATCACGTGGCTGGTCATGCACTGATCATGTGGCTATATGCACTGCTCACGTCGCTGATCTGGCAATGATCACGTAGCTACCATGTACTGGTTACGTGACTGATCATGCACTGTTCACGTAATTGATCAGGCACTGATCATGTGGCTGATCATGCACTGATCATGTGACTGATCATGCAGTGATCACGTGGCTATCATGCACTACTCACGTGGCTGATCATGCAATGATCATGTAGCTACCATGTACAGGTCACGTGAATGATCATACACCCATCAGGTGACTGATCATGCACTGATCACGTGGCTATCATGCACTGATCACGATACTGATCATGCACTGATCACGTCTATATCATGCACTGATCACATGACTGCCCATGCACTGATCACGTGGATGATCATGCACTGATACCGTGAGTGAGCATGGACTGATCACATGACTATCATGTAGTGATCACGTGACTTAATGGCGCTGATCATGTGACTGATCATGCGCTGATCATGTTTGCTATCATACACTGATCATGTGCCTCTGGAGGCAATAAACAAAGAGCTGAGTAGGCACGAATGAAACAGTCAGCAGGCAATAATCATGGAACTCAGGGGTGAGGAATCATGCTGCTCAGCTGGCAATAATCAAGCAGCTGAGCAGGCAGGAATTACGCAGCTCAGCTGGCAATTGTCAAGCAGATGACAGGCAGCAATCGTGCAGCTCAGCTGGCAATTGTCAAGCAGATGAGCAGACAGTAATCACGCAGCTCAGCAGGCCCAGATCACGTGACTGAGCATGCACTGTTCACGTGGCTGATCATACACTGATCACGTGATTGATCATGCACTGATCACTTGGATATCATGCACTGATCACGTGGCTGATCATACACTGTTCACGTGTCTGACCATGCACTGCTCACGTGGCTGATCATACACTGCTCACGTAACTGATCATGCACTGATCACGTGGCTATCATGCACTGAATACGTGGCTGAACATGCACTGTTCACGTGGCTGATCACACACCTGTCACGTGACATATCATGAACTGATCACGTGGCACTCACGCACTGATCACGTGGCTGATCATACTCTGCTCAGGTAACTCATCATGCACACATCACGTGGCTATCATGCACTGCTCACGTGGTTCTTCATGGAATGATCACGAAGCTACCATATACTGGTCACGTGACTGATCATGCACAGATCACGTAAATGATCATGCACTGTTCACGTGTCTGATCATGTACTGATCACGTGACTAATCATGAAGTGATCACGTGGCTATCCTGCACTGATCACGTGGATATCATGCACTGATCACGTGGCTGATCATGCAATGATCACGTAGCTACCATGCACTGATCACGTGACTGATCATGCACTGATCACCTGGCTGATCATGCAATGATCACGTAGCTACCATGCACTGGTCACGTGACTGATCATGCACTGCTCACGTGGCTGATCATACACTGCTCACGTAACTGATCATGCACTGATCACGTGGCTATCATGCACTGATCATGTGGCTGAACATGCACTGTTCACGTGGCTGATCACACACCTGTCACCTGACATATCATGCACTGATCACGTGGCACTCATGCACTGATCACGTGGCTGATCATACTCTGCTCTCGTAACTCATCATGCACACATCACGTTTCTATCATGCACTGCTGACTTGGCTCGTCATGGAATGATCACGTAGCTACCATGTACTGGTCACATGACTGATCATGCACTGATCACGTGACTGATCATGCAGTGATCACGTGGCTATCATGCACTGATCACGTGGCTGATCACGCAATGATCACGTAGCTACCATGTACTGGTCACGTGACTGATGATGCATTGATTACGTAATTGATCCTGCACTGATCACATGGCTCATCACGCACTGATCAGGTGGCTGATCACACACGTATCACGTGACTGATCATGTACAGATCACGTGAATAATCATGAAGTGATCACGTGGCTATCCTGCACTGATCACGTGGATATCATGCACTGATCACGTGGCTGATCACACTCGTATCACGTGACTTATCATGCACTGATCACGTGACTGATCATGCACTGATCACGTGGCTATCATGCCCTGATCACGTGGCTTTCATGCACTGATCACGTGGCTGATCATGCAATGATCACGTAGCTACCATGCACTGGACACGTGACTGATCATGCACTGATCAGGTAATTGATCATGCACTGATCACGTGACTGATCATGCACAGATCACGTGACTGATCATGCACAGATCACGTGACTGATCATGCACTCATCACGTGGCTATCATGCACTGCTCACGTGGCTGATCATGCAATGATCACGCAGCTCCATGTACTGGTCACATGACTGATCATGCACTGATCACATAATTGATCATGCACTGATCACCTGGCTTATCATGCATTGATCATGTGACTGATTATGTGCTGATCATGTTTGGTGTCACACACTGATCATGTGCCTCTGGAGGCAATGAACATAGAGCTGAGTAGGCAGGAATCAGTCAGCAGGCTATAATCATGGAACTCACCTCTGAGAAATCATGCTGCTCAGCTGGCAATAATCAAGTAGATGAGCAGGCAGGAATTACGCAGCACAGGTGGCAATTGTCAAGAAGATGACAGGCAGGAATCGTGCAGCTCAGCTGGAAATTGTCAAGCAGATGAGCAGACAGTAATCACGCAGCTCAGCAGGCCCTGATCACGTGACTGAGCATGCACTGTTCACATGGCTGATCACACACCTATCACGTGACTGACCATGCACTGATCATGTGACTGATCATGCACTGATCACGTGGCTATCATGCACTGTTTACTTGGCTGGACATACACTGATCACGTGCCTGGTCATGCACTGATCACGTGGCTGATCATGCACTGATCACGTGACTGATCATGCACTGATCTCGCGTCTGATCATGCACTGATCACGTGGCTATCATGCACTTCTCACGTGGCTGATCATGTACAGATCACGTGAATAATCATGAAGTGATCACGTGGCTATCCTGCACTGATCACGTGGATATCATGCACTGATCACGTGGCTGATCACACACGTATCACGTGACTGATCATGGCCTGATCACGTGACTGATCATGCCCTGATCACGTGGCTATCATGCCCTGATCACGTGGCTATCATGCACTGATCACGTGGCTGATCATGCAATGATCACGTAGCTACCATACACTGGTCACGTGACTGATCATGCACTGATCAGGTAATTGATCATGCACTGATCACGTGACTGATCATGCACTGATCAAGTGACTGATAATGCACTGATCACGTGGCTGGTCATGCACTGATCATGTGGCTATATGCACTGCTCACGTCGCTGATCTGGCAATGATCACGTAGCTACCATGTACTGGTTACGTGACTGATCATGCACTGTTCACGTAATTGATCAGGCACTGATCATGTGGCTGATCATGCACTGATCACGTTGCTGATCATACAATGATCACGTGACTGATCATGCACTGATCACGTGACTGATCATGCACTGATCACGTGGCTATCATGCACTGATCACTTAGCTGGACATACACTGATCACGAGCCTGGTCATGCACTGATCACATGACTGATCATGCACTGATCACGTGACTGATCATGCAGTGATCACGTGGCTATCGTGCACTACTCACGTGGCTGATCATGCAATGATCATGTAGCTACCATGTACAGGTCACGTGAATGATCATACAACCATCAGGTGACTGATCATGCGCTGATCACGTGGCTATCATGCACTGATCACGAGACTGATCATGCACTGATCACGTCTATATCATGCACTGATCACATGACTCCCCATGCACTGATCACGTGGATGATCATACACTAATCATGTGACAGATCATGCACTGATTACGTGGCTGATCATGCACTGATACCGTGACTGAGCATGGACTGATCACATGCCTATGATGTAGTGATCACGTGACTTAATGGTGCTGATCATGTGACTGATCACGCGATGATCATGTTTGCTATCATACACTGATCATGTGCCTCTGGAGGCAATAAACAAAGAGCTGAGTAGGCACGAATCATACAGTCAACAGGCAATAATCATGGAACTCAGGTGTGAGGAATCATGCTGCTCAGCTGGCAATAATCAAGCAGCTAGCAGGCAGGAATTACACAGCACAGCTGGCAATTGTCAAGCAGATGACAGGCAGGAATCGTGCAGCTCAGCTGGCAATTGTCAAGCAGATGAGCAGACAGTAATCACGCAGCTCAGCAGGCCCTGATCACGTGACTGAGCATGCATTGTTCACGTGGCTGATCATACACTGATCACGTGATTGATCATGCACTGATCACGTGGTTGATCATACACTGCTCACGTAACTGATCATGCACTGATCACGTGGCTATCATGCACTGAATACGTGGCTGAACATGCACTGTTCACGTGGCTGATCACCCACCTGTCACGTGACATATCATGCACTGATCACGTGGCACTCATGCACTGATCACGTGGCTGATCATACTCTGCTCACGTAACTCATCATGCACACATCACGTTTCTATCATGCACTGCTCACGTGCCTCGTCATGGAATGATCACTTAGCTACCATATACTGGTCACGTGACTGATCATGCACAGATCACGTAAATGATCATGCACTGTTCATGTGACTGATCATGTACTGATCACGTGACTGATCATGCACTGATCACGTGGCTGATCATGCACTGATCACGTAACTGATCATGCACTTATCATTTGGCTGATCATGCACTGATCACGTGGCTGATCATACCCTGATCACGTGACTGATCATGCTCTGATCACGTGGCTATCATGCACTGATCACTTGGCTGGTCATACACTGATCACTTGACTGATCATGCACTGTTCACGTGAGTGATCATGTACAGATCACGTGAATAATCATGAAGTGATCACGTGGCTATCCTGCGCTGATCACGTGGATATCATGCACTGATCACGTGGCTGATCACACACGTATCACGTGACTGATCATGCCCTGATCACGTGGCTATCATGCCCTGATCACGTGGCTATCATGCACTGATCACGTGGCTGATCATGCAATGATCACATAGCTACCATACACTGGTCACGTGACTGATCATGCACTGATCAGGTAATTGATCATGCACTGATCACGTGACTGATCATGCACAGATCACGTGACTGATCATGCACAGATCACGTGACTGATCATGCACTCATCACGTGGCTATCATGCACTGCTCACGTGGCTGATCATGCAATGATCACGCAGCTACCATGTACTGGTCACATGACTGATCATGCACTGACCACATAATTGATCATGCACTGATCACCTGGCTTATCATGCATTGATCATGTGACTGATCATGTGCTGATCATGTTTGGTGTCACACACTGATCATGTGCCTCTGGAGGCAATGAACATAGAGCTGAGTAAGCAGGAATCAGTCAGCAGGCTATAATCATGGAACTCAGCTCTGAGAAATCATGCTGCCCAGCTGGCAATAATCAAGTAGATGAGCAGGCAGGAATTACGCAGCACATGTGGCAATTGTCAAGGAGATGACAGGCAGGAATCGTGCAGCTCAGCTGGAAATTGTCAAGCAGATGAGCAGACAGTAATCACGCAGCTCAGCAGGCCGTGATCACGTGACTGAGCATGCACTGTTCACATGGATGATCACACACCTATCACGTGACTGATCACGCACTGATCATGTGACTGATCATGCACTGATCACGTAGCTATCTTGCACTGATCACTTGGCTGATCATACACTCATCACGGGACTGATCGTGCACTGATCACAGCGCTATCATGCATTGACTGCATGACTCCACATGCACTGATCACGTGGATGATCATGCACTGATCACGAGACTGACCATGCACTGATCACGTGACTGATCAGGCACTGATCACATGGCTGATCATGCACTGACCACGTGGCTTTAATGCACTGCTCACGTGGATGATCAGGCAATGATCACGTAGCTACCATATACTGGTCACGTGACTGATCATGCACTGATCATGTGGCTGATCATGCACTGATAACGTGGCTGATCATACACTGATCACGTGACTGATCATGCACTGATCACGTGGCTATCATGCACTGATCACTTGGCTGGACATACACTGATCACGTGCCTGGTCATGCACTGATCACGTGGCTGATCATGCACTGATCACGTGACTGATCATGCACTGATCTCGTGTCTGATCATGCACTGATCACGTGGCTATCATGCACTGCTCACGTGGCTGATCATGCGATGATCACGCAGCTACCATGTACTGGTCACATGACTGATCATGCACTGATCACGTGACTGATCATGCATTGATCACGTGGCTATCATGCACTACTCACGTGGCTGATCATGCAATGATCATGTAGCTACTTTGTACCGGTCAGGTGACTGATCATACACCCATCAGGTGACGGATCATGGACTGATCACGTGGCTGATCATACACTGTTCACGAGTCTGACCATGCACTGATCACGTGGCTGATCATACACTGCACACGTAACTGATCATGCACTGATCACGTGGCTATCATGCACTGAATACGTGGCTGAACATGCACTGTTCACGTGGCTGATCACACACCTGTCACGTGACATACCATGCACTGATCACGTGGCACTCCTGCACTGATCACGTGGCTGATCATACTCTGCTCACGTAACTCATCATGCACACATCACGTGGCTATCATGCACTACTCATGTAGCTCGTCATGGAATGATCACATAGCTACCATATACTGGTCACGTGACTGATCATGCACAGATCACGTCAATGATCATGCACTGTTCAAGTGGCTGATCATGTACTGATCACGTGACTGATCATGCACTGATCACGTGGCTATCATGCTCTGCTCACGTGGCTGATCATGCAACGATCACGTAGCAACCATGTACTGGTCACGTGACTGATCATGCACTGATCACGTAATTGATCCTGCACTGATCACGTGGCTCATCGTGCACTGGTCACGTGGCTGATCACACATGTATCACGTGACTGATCATGCACTGATCACGTGGCTCTCATGCACTGATCACATGGCTATCATGCTCTGATCACTTGGATATCATGCACTGATCAGGTGGCTGATCACACATGTATCACATGACTGATCATGCACTGATCACGTGGCTATCATGCAGTGATCACGTGGCTATCATGCATTGATCACGTGGCTGGACATACACTGATCATGTGCCTGGTCATGCACTCATCACGTGGCTGATCATGCACTGATCACGTGACTGATCATGCACTGATCACGTGGCTATCATGCACTGCTCACGTGGCTGATCATGCGATATTCACGCAGCTACCATGTACTGGTCACATGACTGATGATGCACTGATCACGTGACTGATCATGCAGTGATCACGTGGCTATCGTGCACTACTCACGTGGCTGATCATGCAATGATCATGTAGCTACCATGTACAGGTCACGTGAATGATCATACACCCATCAGGTGACTGATCATGCACTGATCACGTGGCTATCATGCACTGATCACGAGACTGATTATGCACTGATCACGTCTATATCATGCACTGATCACATGACTCCCCATGCACTGATCACGTGGATGATCGTACACTAATCATGTGACAGATCATGCACTGATCACGTGGTTGATCATGCACTGATACCGTGACTGAACATGGACTGATCACATGCCTATCATGTAGTGATCACGTGACTTAATGGCGCTGATCACGTGACTGATCACGCGCTGATCATGTTTGCTATCATACACTGATCATGTGCCACTGGAGGCAATAAACAAAGAGCTGAGTAGGCACGAATCATATAGTCAGCAGGCAATAATCATGGAACTCAGCTGTGAGGAATCATGCTGCTCAGCTGGCAATAATCAAGCAGCTAGTAGGCAGGAATTACACAGCACAGCTGGCAATTTTCCAGCAGATGACAGGCAGGAATCGTGCAGCTCAACTGGCAATTGTCAAGCATATGAGCAGACAGTAATCACGCAGGTCAGCAGGCCCTGATCACGTGACTGAGCATGCACTGTTCACGTGGCTGATCATACACTGATCACGTGATTGATCATGCACTGATCACTTTGATATCATGCACTGATAACGTGGCTGATCATACACTGTTCACGTATCTGACCATGCACTGATCACGTGGCTGATCATACACTGCTCACGTAACTGATCATGCACTGATCACGTGGCTATCATGCACTGAATACGTGGCTGAACATGCACTGTTCACGTGGCTGATCACACACCTATCACGTGACTGATCATGCACTGATCATGTGACTGATCATGCACTGATCACGTAGCTATCTTGCACTGATCACTTGGCTGATCATACACTCATCACGGGACTGATCGTGCACAATCACGGTGCTATCATGCATTGACTACATGACTCCACATGCACTGATCACGTGGATGATCATGCACTGATCACGTGACTGATCAGGCACTGATCAAATGGCTGATCATGCACTGATCACGTGGCTATGATGCACTGCTCACGTGGCTGATCAGGCAATGATCACGTAGCTACCATGTACTGGTCACGTGACTGAACATGCACTGATCACGTAATTGATCATGCACTGATCATGTGGCTGCTCATGCACTGATCACGTGGCTGATCATATATTGATCACGTGACTGATCATGCACTTATCACGTGACTGATCATGCACTGATCACGTGACTATCATGCACTGATCACTTGGCTGGACATACACTGATCAACTGCCTGGTCATGCACTGATCACGTGGCTGATCATGCACTGATTACGTGACTGATCATGCACTGATCTCCTGTCTGATCATGCACTGATCACGTGGCTATCATGCACTGCTCACGTGGTGATCATGCGATGATCACGCAGCTACCATGTACTGGTCACATGACTGATCATGCACTGATCACGTGCCTGATCATGCAGTGATCACGTGGCTATCATGCACTGCTCACGTGGCTGATCATGCGATGTTCACGCAGCTACCATGTACTGGTCACCTGACTGATCATGCACTGATCTCGTGTCTGATCATGCACTGATCACGTGGCTATCATGCACTGCTCACGTGGCTGATCATGCGATGATCACGCAGCTACCATGTACTGGTCACATGACTGATCATGCACTGATCACGTGACTGATCATGCAGTGATCATGTGGCTATCATGCACTACTCACGTCTCTGATCATGCAATGATCATGTAGCTACCATGTACAGGTCACGTGAATGATCATACACCCGTCAGGTGACTGATCATGCACTGATCACGTGGCTATCATGCACTGATCACGAGACTGATCATGCACTGATCACGTATATATCATGCACTGATCACATGACTGCACATGCAGTGATCACGTGGATGATCATACACTAATCATGTGACAGATCATGCACTGATCACGTGGCTGATCATGCACTGATACCGTGACTGAGCATGAACTGATCACATGACTATCATGTAGTGATCACGTGACTTAATGGCGCTGATCATGTGACTGATCATGCGCTGATCATGTTTGCTATCATACACTGATCATGTGCCTCTGGAGGCAATAAACAAAGAGCTGAGTAGGCACGAATGAAACAGTCAGCAGGCAATAATCATGGAACTCAGGGGTGAGGAATCATGCTGCTCAGCTGGCAATAATCAAGCAGCTGAGCAGGCAGGAATTACGCAGCACAGCTGACAATTGTCCAGCAGATGACAGGCAGGAATCACGCAGCTCAGCAGGCCCAGATCACGTGACTGAGCATGCACTGTTCACGTGGCTGATCATACACTGCTCACGTAACTGATAATGCACTTATCACGTGGCTATCATGCACTGATCACGTGGCTGATCATACACTGTTCACGTGTCTGACCATGCACTGATCACGTGGCTGATCAAACACTGATCAGTTGGCTATCATGCACTTATTACTTTGCTGATCATACACTGATCACATGACTGCCCATGCACTGATCACCCGGATGATCATACACTGATCATGCGACAGATCACGCAATGATCACGTGGCTATCATGCACTGATCACACGGCTGTTCATGCAATGATCACGTAGCTACCATGTACTGGTCACGTGAGTGATCATGCACTGATCACGTAAATGATCATGTACTGATCAGGTGACTTATCATGCACTGTTAACGTGAGTGATCATGCACTGATCACGTGACTGATCATGCACTGATCTCGTGGCTATCATGCACGGCTCATGTGGCTGATCATGCAATGATCACCTAGCTACCATATACTGGTCACGTGACGGATCATGCACTGATCACGTAATTGATCATGCACTACTCACGTGGCTGATCATGCAATGATCATGTAGCTACCATGTACCGGTCAGGTGACTGATCATACACCAGTCAGTTGACGGATCATGCACTGATCACGTGGCTATCATGCACTGTTCACATGGCTGATCATACACTGATCACCTGCCTGGTCATGCACAGATCACGTGACAAATCATGAACTGATCACATAGCTATCATGAACTGATCACCTGGCTGATCATGCACTGATCACGTGGCTGATCATGCACTGATACCGTGACTGAGCATGGACTGATCACATGACTAACATGTAGTGATCACGTGACTTAATGGCGCTGACCATGTGACTGATCATGCGCTGAGCATGTTTGCTATCATACACTGATCATGTGCCTCTGGAGGCAATAAACAAAGAGCTGAGTAGGCACGAATCAAACAGTCAGCAGGCAATAATCATGGAACTCAGCTGTGAGGAATCATGCTGCTCAGCTGGCAATAATCAAGTAGCTGAGCAGGCAGGAATTACGCAGCACCGCTGGCAATTGTCAAGCAGATGACAGGCAGGAATCGTGCAGCTCAGCTGGCAATTGTCAAGCAGATGAGCAGACAGTAATCACGCAGCTCAGCAGGCCCTGATCACGTGACTGAGCATGCACTGTTCACGTGGCTGATCATACACTGATCACGTGATGATCATGCACTGATCACTTGGATATCATGCACTGATCACATGGCTGATCATACACTGTTCACGTGTCTGACCATGCACTGATCACGTGGCTGATCATACACTGCTCAGGTAACTGATCATGCACTGATCACGTGGCTATCATGAACTGATCACGTGGCTGAACATGCACTGTTCACGTGGCTGATCACACACCTGTCACGTAACATATCATGCACTGATCACGTGGCACTCATGCACTGATCACGTGGCTGATCATACTCTGCTCACGTAACTCATCATGCACACATCACGTGGCTATCATGCACTGCTCACGTCGCTCGTCATGGAATGATCACATAGCTACCATATACTGGTCACGTGACTGATCATGCACAGATCACGTAAATGATCATGCACTGTTCACGTGACTGATCATGCACTGATCACGTAATTGATCCTGCACTGATCACGTGGCTCATCATGCACTAATCACGTGGCTGATCACACATGTATCACGTGACTGATCATGCACTGGTCACGTGGCTCTCATGCACTGATCACGTGGCTATCATGCACTAATCACGTGGATATCATGCACTGATCACGTGGCTGATCACACACGTATCACATGACTGATCATGCACTGATCACGTGGCTATCATACACTGTTCACGTGGCTGATCATACACTGTTCACCTGCCTGGTCATGCACAGATCACGTGACTAATCATGAACTGATCACATAGCTATCATGAACTGATCACCTGGCTGATCATGCACTGATCACGTGGCTCATCACGCACTGATCAGGTGGCTGATCACACACGTATCACGTGACTGATCCTGTACAGATCACGTGAATAATCATGAAGTTATCACGTGGCTATCCTGCACTGATCACGTGGATATCATGCACTGATCACGTGGCTGATCACACACATATCACGTGACTGATCATGCACTGATCGCGTGACTGATCATGCAATGATCACGTAGCTACCATGCAGTGGTCACGTGACTGATCATGCACTGATCAGGTAATTGATCATGCACTGATCACGTGACTGATCATGCACAGATCACGTGACTGATCATGCACAGGTCACGTGACTGATCATGCACTCATCACATGGCTATCATGCACTGCTCACGTGGCTGATCATGCAATGATCACGCAGCTCCATGTACTGGTCACATGACTGATCATGCACTGATCACATAATTGAGCATGCACTGATCACCTGGCTTATCATGCATTGATCATGTGACTGATCATGTGCTGATCATGTTTGGTGTGACACACTGATCATGTGCCTCTGGAGGCAATGAACATAGAGCTGAGTAGGCAGGAATCAGTCAGCAGGCTATAATCATGGAACTCACCTCTGAGAAATCATGCTGCTCAGCTGGCAATAATCAAGTAGATGAGCAGGCAGGAATTACGCAGCACAGGTGGCAATTGTCAAGGAGATGACAGGCAGGAATCGTGCAGCTCAGCTGGAAATTGTCAAGCAGATGAGCAGACAGTAATCACGCAGCTCAGCAGGCCCTGATCACGTGACTGATCACACACCTATCACGTGACTGACCATGCACTGATCATGTGACTGATCATGCACTGATCACGTGGCTATCATGCACTGTTTACTTGGCTGGACATACACTGATCACGTGCCTGGTCATGCACTGATCACGTGGCTGATCATGCACTGATCACGTGACTGATCATGCACTGATCTCGCGTCTGATCATGCACTGATCACGTGGCTATCATGCACTTCTCACGTGGCTGATCATGTACAGATCACGTGAATAATCATGAAGTGATCACGTGGCTATCCTGCACTGATCACGTGGATATCATGCACTGATCACGTGGCTGATCACACACGTATCACGTGACTGATCATGGCCTGATCATGTGACTGATCATGCCCTGATCACGTGGCTATCATGCCCTGATCACGTGGCTATCATGCACTGATCACGTGGCTGATCATGCAATGATCACGTAGCTACCATACACTGGTCACGTGACTGATCATGCACTGATCAGGTAATTGATCATGCACTGATCACGTGACTGATCATGCACTGATCAAGTGACTGATAATGCACTGATCACGTGGCTGGTCATGCACTGATCATGTGGCTATATGCACTGCTCACGTCGCTGATCTGGCAATGATCACGTAGCTACCATGTACTGGTTACGTGACTGATCATGCACTGTTCACGTAATTGATCAGGCACTGATCATGTGGCTGATCATGCACTGATCACGTTGCTGATCATACACTGATCACGTGACTGATCATGTACAGATCACGTGACTAATCATGAAGTGATCACGTGGCTATCCTGCACTGATCACGTGGATATCATGCACTGATCACGGGGCTGATCACACACGTATCACGTGACTGATCATGCACTGATCACGTGGCTATCATGCACTGATCACTTGGCTGGTCATACACGGATCACTTGACTGATCATGCACTGTTCACGTGACTGATCATGTACAGATCACGTGAATAATCATGAAGTGATCACGTGGCTATCCTGCACTGATCACGTGGCTGATCACACACGTATCACGTTACTGATCATGCACTGATCATGTGGCTATCATGCCCTGATTACGTGGCTATCATGCACTGATCACGTGGCTGATCATGCAATGATCACGTAGCTACCATACACTGGTCACGTGACTGATCATGCACTGATCAGGTAATTGATCATGCACTGATCACGTGACTGATCATGCACAGATCACGTGACTGATCATGCACAGATCACGTGGCTATCATGCACTGCTCACGTGGCTGATCATGCAATGATCACATAATTGATCATGCACTGATCACCTGGCTTATCATGCATTGATCATGTGACTGATCATGTGCTGATCATGTTTGGTGTCACACACTGATCATGTGCCTCTGGAGGCAATGAACATAGAGCTGAGTAGGCAGGAATCAGTCAGCAGGCTATAATCATGGAACTCAACTCTGAGAAATCATGCTGCTCAGCTGGCAATAATCAAGTAGATGAGCAGGCAGGAATTACGCAGCACAGGTGGCAATTGACAAGGAGATGACAGGCAGGAATCGTGCAGCTCAGCTGGCAATTGTCAAGCAGATGAGCAGACAGTAATCACGCAGCTCAGCAGGCCCTGATCACGTGACTGAGCATGCACTCTTCACATGGCTGATCACACACGTATCACGTGACTGATCATGCACTGATCATGTGACTGATCATGCACTAATCACGTAGCTATCTTGTACTGATCACTTGGCTGATCATACACTCATCACGGGACTGATCGTGCACTGATCATGGCGCTATTATGCATTGACTACATGACTCCACATGCACTGATCACGTGGAAGATCATGCACTGATCACGTGACTGACCATGCACTGATCACGTGACTGATAATGCACTGATCACGTGGCTGATCATGCACTGATCATGTGGCTAACATGCACTGCTCACGTCGCTGATCTGGCAATGATCAGGTAGCTACCATGCACTGGTTACGTGACTGATCATGCACTGATCACGTAATTGATCATGCACTGATCATGTGGCTGATCATGCACTGATCACGTGGCTGATCATCCACTGATCACGTGACTGATCATGCACTGATCACGTGACTGATCATGCACTGCTCACGTGGCTATCATGCACTGATCACTTGGCTGGTCATACACTGATCACGTGCCTGGTCATGCACAGATTACATGACTGATCATGCACTGAACACGTGACTGATCATGCACTGATCACGTGGCTATCATGCACTACTCACGTGGCTGATCATGCAATGATCATGTAGCTACCATGTACCGGTCAGGTGACTGATCATACACCCATCAGGTGACGGATCATGCACTGATCATGTGGCTGATCATACACTGTTCCCGAGTCTGACCATGCATTGATCACGTGGCTGATCATACACTGCTCACGTAACTGATCATGCACTGATCACGTGGCTATCATGCACTGAATATGTGGCTGAACATGCACTGTTCACGTGGCTGATCACACACCTGTCAAGTGACATATCATGCACTGATCACGTGGCACTCATGCACTGATCACGTGGCTGATCATACTATGCTCACGTAACTCATCATGCACACATCACGTGGCTATCATGCACTATTCACGTAGCTCGTCATGGAATGATCACATAGCTAACATATACTGGTCACGTGACTGATCATGCACAGATCACGTAAATGATCATGCACTCTTCTCGTGACTGATCATGTACTGATCACGTGACTGATCATGCACTGATCACGTGGCTATCATGCTCTGCTCACGTGGCTGATCATGCAACGATCACGTAATTGATCCTGCACAGATCACGTGGCTCATCATGCACTGATCACGTGGCTTAACACACATGTATCACGTGACTGATCATGCACTGATCACGTGGCTGCTCATGCACTGATCACGTGGTATCATGCACTGATCACGTGGCTATCATGCACTGATCACGTGCCTGATCAGGCAATGATCACGTAGCTACCATGTACTGGTCACGTGACTGATCATGCACTGATCACGTAATTGATCATGCACTGATCATGTGGCTGATCATGCACTGATCACGTGGCTGATCATACACTGATCACATAACTGATCATACACTGATCACGTGACCTATCATGCACTGATCACATGGCTATCATGCACTGATCACTTGGCTGGACATACACTGATCACGTGCCTGGTCATGCACAGATTACATGACTGATCATGCACTGAACACGTGACTGTACATGCACTGATCACGTGGCTATCATGCACTACTCACGTGGCTGCTCATGCAATGATCATGTAGCTACCATCTACCGGTCAGGTGACTGATCATACACCCATCAGGTGACGGATCATGCACTGATCACGTGGCTGATCATACACTGATCACCTGCCTGGTCATGCACAGATCACGTGACAAATCATGAACTGATCACATAGCTATGATGAACTGATCACCTGGCTGATCATGCACTGATCATGTGGCTGATCATGCACTGATACCGTGACTGAGCATGGACTGATCATATGACTATCATGTAGTGATCACGTGACTTAATGGCTCTGATCATGTGACTGATCATGCGCTGATCATGTTTGCTATCATACACTGATCATGTGTCTCTGGAGGCAATAAACAAAGAGCTGAGTAGGCACGAATCAAACAGTCAGCAGGCAATAATCATGGAACTCAGGTGTGAGGAATCATGCTGCTCAGCTGGCAATAATCAAGCAGCTGAGCAGGCATGAATTACGCAGCACAGCTGGCAATTGTCAAGCAGATGACAGGCAGGAATCGTGCAGCTCAGCTGGCAATTGTCAAGCAGATGAGCAGACAGTAATCACGCAGCTCAGCAGGCCCTGATCACGTGACTGAGCATGCACTGTTCACGTGGCTGATCATACACTGATCACGTGATTGATCATGCACTGATCACTTGGATATCATGCACTGATCACGTGGGTGATCATCAGTGTTCACGTGTCTGACCATGCACTGATTACGTGGCTGATCATACACTGCTCACGTAACTGATCATGCACTGATCACGTGGCTATCATGCACTGAATACGTGGCTGAACATGCACTGTTCACGTGGCTGATCACACACCTGTCACGTGACATATCATGCACTGATCACGTGGCACTCATGCACTGATCACGTCCCTGATCATACTCTGCTCACGTAACTGATCATGCACACATCACGTGGATATCATGCTCTGCTCACGTGGCTCGTCATGGAATGATCACATAGCTACCATATACTGGTCACGTGACTGATCATGCAAAGATCACGTAAATGATCATGCACTGTTCACGTGACTGATCATGTACTGATCACGTGACTGATCATGCACTGATCACGTGGCTATCATGCTCTGCTCACGTGGCTGATCATGCAAGGATCACGTAGCAACCATGTACTGGTCACGTGACTGATCATGCACTGATCACGTAATTGAATCTGCACTGATCACGTGGCTCATCATGCACTGATCACGTGGCTGATCACACATGTATCACGTGACTGATCATGCACTGATCACGTGGCTCTCATGCACTGACCACGTGGCTGATCACACACGTATCACATGACTGATCATGCACTGATCACGTGGCTATCATGCACTGATCATGTAGCTATCATGCACTGATCACGTGCCTGATCAGGCAATGATCACGTTGCTACCATGTACTGGTCACGTGACTGATCATGCACTGATCACGTAATTGATCATGCACTGATCACGTGGCTGATCATGCACTGATCACGTGGCTGATCATACACTGATCACATGACTGATCATGCACTGATCACGTGACTGATCATGCACTGATCACGTGGCTATCATGCACTGATCACGTGGCTGACATACACTGATCACGTGCCTGATCATGCACTGATCACATGACTGATCATGCACTGATCACGTGACTGATCATGCACTGATCACGTGGCTATCATGCACTACTCACGTGGCTGATCATGCAATGATCATGTAGCTACCATGTACTGGTCACGTGACTGATCATACACCCATCAGGTGACTGATCATGCACTGATCACGTGGCTGATCATGCACTGATCACCTGCCTGATCATGCACTGATCACGTGACAAATCATGCACTGATCACATAGCTATCATGAACTGATCACGTGGCTGATCATGCACTGATCACGTGGCTGATCATGCACTGATACCGTGACTGAGCATGGACTGATCACATGACTATCATGTAGTGATCACGTGACTTAATGGCGCTGATCATGTGACTGATCATGCTCTGATCATGTTTGCTATCATACACTGATCATGTGCCTCTGGAGGCAATAAACAAAGAGCTGAGTAGGCACGAATCAAACAGTCAGCAGGCAATAATCATGGAACTCAGGTGTGAGGAATCATGCTGCTCAGCTGGCAATAATCAAGCAGCTGAGCAGGCAGGAATTACGCAGCACAGCTGGCAATTGTCAAGCAGATGACAGGCAGGAATCGTGCAGCTCAGCTGGCAATTGTCAAGCAGATGAGCAGACAGTAATCACGCAGCTCAGCAGGCCCTGATCACGTGACTGAGCATGCACTGTTCACGTGGCTGAACATACACTGATTACGTGATTGATCATGCACTGATCACTTGGATATCATGCACTGATCACGTGGCTGATCATACACTGTTCACGTGGCTGACCATGCACTGATCACGTGGCTGATCATACACTGCTCACGTAACTTATCATGCACTGATCACGTGTCTGACGATGCACTGATCACGTGGCTGATCATGCACTGATCACGTAACTGATCATGCACTGATCACGTGGCTATCATGCACTGATCACGTGGCTGATCATGCACTGATCACGTGGCTGATCATACACCTGTCACGTGACTATCATGCACTGATCACGTGGCATCATGCACTGATCACGTGGCTGATCATGCACTGATCACGTAACTGATCATGCACTGATCACGTGGCTGATCATGCACTGATCACGTGGCTGATCATGTGACTGATCATGCACTGATCACGTGACTGATCATGCACTGATCACGTGGCTATCATGCACTGATCACGTGGCTGATCATGCACTGATCACGTGACTGATCATGCACTGATCACGTGACTGATCATGCACTGATCACGTGACTGATCATGCACTGATCACGTGGCTATCATGCACTGATCACGTGGATATCATGCACTGATCACGTGGCTGATCACACACGTATCACGTGACTGATCATGCACTGATCACGTGGCTATCATGCACTGATCACGTGGCTATCATGCACTGATCACGTGGCTGATCATGCAATGATCACGTAGCTACCATGCACTGATCACGTGACTGATCATGCACTGATCACGTAATTGATCATGCACTGATCACGTGACTGATCATGCACTGATCACGTGACTGATCATGCACTGATCACGTGACTGATCATGCACTGATCACGTGGCTATCATGCACTGATCACGTGGCTGATCATGCAATGATCACGCAGCTACCATGTACTGGTCACATGACTGATCATGCACTGATCACATAATTGATCATGCACTGATCACGTGGCTTATCATGCATTGATCATGTGACTGATCATGTGCTGATCATGTTTGGTGTCATACACTGATCATGTGCCTCTGGAGGCAATGAACATAGAGCTGAGTAGGCAGGAATCAGTCAGCAGGCTATAATCATGGAACTCAGCTCTGAGAAATCATGCTGCTCAGCTGGCAATAATCAAGTAGATGAGCAGGCAGGAATTACGCAGCACAGGTGGCAATTGTCAAGCAGATGACAGGCAGGAATCGTGCAGCTCAGCTGGCAATTGTCAAGCAGATGAGCAGACAGTAATCACGCAGCTCAGCAGGCCCTGATCACGTGACTGAGCATGCACTGTTCACGTGGCTGATCACACACCTATCACGTGACTGATCATGCACTGATCACGTGACTGATCATGCACTGATCACGTGGCTATCATGCACTGATCACGTGGCTGATCATACACTGATCACGGGACTGATCATGCACTGATCATGGCGCTATCATGCATTGAATACATGACTCCACATGCACTGATCACGTGGCTGATCATGCACTGATCACGTGACTGATCATGCACTGATCACGTGACTGATCATGCACTGATCACGTGGCTGATCATGCACTGATCACGTGGCTATCATGCACTGATCACGTGGCTGATCATGCAATGATCACGTAGCTACCATGTACTGGTCACGTGACTGATCATGCACTGATCACGTAATTGATCATGCACTGATCACGTGGCTGATCATGCACTGATCACGTGGCTGATCATGCACTGATCACGTGACTGATCATGCACTGATCACGTGACTGATCATGCACTGATCACGTGGCTATCATGCACTGATCACGTGGCTGATCATGCACTGATCACGTGCCTGATCATGCACTGATCACATGACTGATCATGCACTGATCACGTGACTGATCATGCACTGATCACGTGGCTATCATGCACTACTCACGTGGCTGATCATGCAATGATCATGTAGCTACCATGTACAGGTCACGTGAATGATCATACACCCATCAGGTGACTGATCATGCACTGATCACGTGGCTATCATGCACTGATCACGAGAATGATCATGCACTGATCACGTCTATATCATGCACTGATCACATGACTGATCATGCACTGATCACGTGGCTGATCATGCACTGATACCGTGACTGAGCATGGACTGATCACATGACTATCATGTAGTGATCACGTGACTTAATGGCGCTGATCATGTGACTGATCATGCGCTGATCATGTTTGCTATCATACACTGATCATGTGCCTCTGGAGGCAATAAACAAAGAGCTGAGTAGGCACGAATCAAACAGTCAGCAGGCAATAATCATGGAACTCAGGTGTGAGGAATCATGCTGCTCAGCTGGCAATAATCAAGCAGCTGAGCAGGCAGGAATTACGCAGCACAGCTGGCAATTGTCAAGCAGATGACAGGCAGGAATCGTGCAGCTCAGCTGGCAATTGTCAAGCAGATGAGCAGACAGTAATCACGCAGCTCAGCAGGCCCTGATCACGTGACTGAGCATGCACTGTTCACGTGGCTGATCATACACTGATCACGTGATTGATCATGCACTGATCACTTGGATATCATGCACTGATCACGTGGCTGATCATACACTGTTCACGTGTCTGACCATGCACTGATCACGTGGCTGATCATACACTGCTCACGTAACTGATCATGCACTGATCACGTGGCTATCATGCACTGATCACGTGGCTGAACATGCACTGTTCACGTGGCTGATCACACACTGTCACGTGACATATCATGCACTGATCACGTGGCACTCATGCACTGATCACGTGGCTGATCATACTCTGTTCACGTAACTCATCATGCACACATCACGTGGCTATCATGCACTGCTCACGTGGCTCGTCATGGAATGATCACGTAGCTACCATATACTGATCACGTGACTGATCATGCACAGATCACGTAAATGATTATGCACTGTTCACGTGACTGATCATGCACTGATCACGTAACTGATCATGCACTGATCACGTGGCTATCATGCACTGATCACGTGGCTGATCACACATGATCACGTGACTGATCATGCACTGATCACGTGGCTGATCATGCACTGATCACGTGGCTATCATGCACTGATCACGTGGCTGATCATGCACTGATCACGTGGCTATCATGTACTGATCACGTGACTGATCATGCACTGATCACGTAACTGATCATGCACTGATCACGTGGCTGATCATGCACTGATCACGTGGCTGATCATGCAATGATCACGTAGCTATCATGCACTGATCACGTGACTGATCATGCACTGATCACGTAATTGATCATGCACTGATCACGTGGCTGATCATGCACTGATCACGTGGCTGATCATGCACTGATCACGTGACTGATCATGCACTGATCACGTGACTGATCATGCACTGATCACGTGGCTATCATGCACTGATCACGTGGCTATCATGCACTGATCACGTGGCTGATCACACAGGTATCACGTGACTGATCATGCACTGATCACGTGACTGATCATGCACTGATCACGTAGCTACCATGCACTGATCACGTGACTGATCATGCACTGATCACGTAATTGATCATGCACTGATCACGTGACTGATCATGCACTGATCACGTGACTGATCATGCACTGATCACGTGACTGATCATGCACTGATCACGTGGCTATCATGCACTGATCACGTGGCTGATCATGCAATGATCACGCAGCTCCATGTACTGGTCACATGACTGATCATGCACTGATCACATAACTGATCATGCACTGATCACGTGGCTTATCATGCACTGATCATGTGACTGATCATGTGCTGATCATGTTTGGTGTCATACACTGATCATGTGCCTCTGGAGGCAATGAACATAGAGCTGAGTAGGCAGGAATCAGTCAGCAGGCTATAATCATGGAACTCAGCTCTGAGAAATCATGCTGCTCAGCTGGCAATAATCAAGTAGCTGAGCAGGCAGGAATTACGCAGCACAGGTGGCAATTGTCAAGCAGATGACAGGCAGGAATCGTGCAGCTCAGCTGGCAATTGTCAAGCAGATGAGCAGACAGTAATCACGCAGCTCAGCAGGCCCTGATCACGTGACTGATCACACACTGATCACGTGACTGATCATGCACTGATCACGTGACTGATCATGCACTGATCACGTGGCTATCATGCACTGATCACGTGGCTGATCATACACTGATCACGTGCCTGATCATGCACTGATCACGTGGCTGATCATGCACTGATCACGTGACTGATCATGCACTGATCACGTGGCTGATCATGCACTGATCACGTGGCTGATCATGCACTGATCACGTGGCTGATCATGCACTGATCACGTGAATGATCATGCACTGATCACGTGGCTATCATGCACTGATCACGTGGCTGATCATGCACATCACGTGATCACGTGACTGATCATGCACTGATCACGTGGCTGATCATGCACTGATCACGTGACTGATCATGCACTGATCACGTGACTGATCATGCACTGATCACGTGGCTGATCATGCACTGATCACATGATCACATAATTGATCATGCACTGATCACGTGGCTTATCATGCACTGATCATGTGACTGATCATGTGCTGATCATGTTTGGTGTCATACACTGATCATGTGCCTCTGGAGGCAATGAACATAGAGCTGAGTAGGCAGGAATCAGTCAGCAGGCTATAATCATGGAACTCAGCTCTGAGAAATCATGCTGCTCAGCTGGCAATAATCAAGTAGATGAGCAGGCAGGAATTACGCAGCACAGGTGGCAATTGTCAAGGAGATGACAGGCAGGAATCGTGCAGCTCAGCTGGCAATTGTCAAGCAGATGAGCAGACAGTAATCACGCAGCTCAGCAGGCCCTGATCACGTGACTGAGCATGCACTGTTCACGTGGCTGATCACACACTGATCACGTGACTGATCATGCACTGATCACGTGACTGATCATGCACTGATCACGTGGCTATCATGCACTGATCACGTGGCTGATCATGCACTGATCACGGGACTGATCATGCACTGATCACGGCGCTATCATGCACTGACTACATGACTGACATGCACTGATCACGTGGCTGATCATGCACTGATCACGTGACTGATCATGCACTGATCACGTGACTGATCATGCACTGATCACGTGGCTGATCATGCACTGATCACGTGGCTATCATGCACTGATCACGTGGCTGATCATGCAATGATCACGTAGCTACCATGCACTGGTCACGTGACTGATCATGCACTGATCACGTAATTGATCATGCACTGATCACGTGGCTGATCATGCACTGATCACGTGGCTGATCATGCACTGATCACGTGACTGATCATGCACTGATCACGTGACTGATCATGCACTGATCACGTGGCTATCATGCACTGATCACGTGGCTGATCATGCACTGATCACGTGCCTGATCATGCACTGATCACATGACTGATCATGCACTGATCACGTGACTGATCATGCACTGATCACGTGGCTATCATGCACTATCACGTGGCTGATCATGCAATGATCATGTAGCTACCATGTACTGGTCACGTGACTGATCATGCACTGATCACGTGACTGATCATGCACTGATCACGTGGCTGATCATGCACTGATCACGTGTCTGATCATGCACTGATCACGTGGCTGATCATGCACTGATCACGTGACTGATCATGCACTGATCACGTGGCTATCATGCACTGATCACGTGGCTGATCATGCACTGATCACGTGGCTGATCATGCACTGTCACGTGACTGATCATGCACTGATCACGTGGCATCATGCACTGATCACGTGGCTGATCATGCACTGATCACATAACTGATCATGCACTGATCACGTGGCTTATCATGCACTGATCATGTGACTGATCATGTGCTGATCATGTTTGGTGTCACACACTGATCATGTGCCTCTGGAGGCAATGAACATAGAGCTGAGTAGGCAGGAATCAGTCAGCAGGCTATAATCATGGAACTCAGCTCTGAGAAATCATGCTGCTCAGCTGGCAATAATCAAGCAGATGAGCAGGCAGGAATTACGCAGCACAGGTGGCAATTGTCAAGCAGATGACAGGCAGGAATCGTGCAGCTCAGCTGGCAATTGTCAAGCAGATGAGCAGACAGTAATCACGCAGCTCAGCAGGCCCTGATCACGTGACTGAGCATGCACTGTTCACGTGGCTGATCACACACTGATCACGTGACTGATCATGCACTGATCACGTGACTGATCATGCACTGATCACGTGGCTATCATGCACTGATCACGTGGCTGATCATACACTGATCACGGGACTGATCATGCACTGATCACGGCGCTATCATGCACTGACTACATGACTCCACATGCACTGATCACGTGGCTGATCATGCACTGATCACGTGACTGATCATGCACTGATCACGTGACTGATCATGCACTGATCACGTGGCTGATCATGCACTGATCACGTGGCTATCATGCACTGCTCACGTGGCTGATCATGCAATGATCACGTAGCTACCATGCACTGGTCACGTGACTGATCATGCACTGATCACGTAATTGATCATGCACTGATCACGTGGCTGATCATGCACTGATCACGTGGCTGATCATGCACTGATCACGTGACTGATCATGCACTGATCACGTGACTGATCATGCACTGATCACGTGGCTATCATGCACTGATCACGTGGCTGATCATGCACTGATCACGTGCCTGATCATGCACTGATCACATGACTGATCATGCACTGATCACGTGACTGATCATGCACTGATCACGTGGCTATCATGCACTGATCACGTGGCTGATCATGCAATGATCATGTAGCTACCATGTACTGGTCACGTGACTGATCATGCACTGATCACGTGACTGATCATGCACTGATCACGTGGCTGATCATGCACTGATCACGTGTCTGATCATGCACTGATCACGTGGCTGATCATACACTGATCACGTAACTGATCATGCACTGATCACGTGGCTATCATGCACTGATCACGTGGCTGATCATGCACTGATCACGTGGCTGATCACACACTGTCACGTGACATATCATGCACTGATCACGTGGCACTCATGCACTGATCACGTGGCTGATCATACATGCTCACGTAACTGATCATGCACACATCACGTGGCTATCATGCACTATTCACGTGGCTGTCATGGAATGATCACGTAGCTATCATATACTGGTCACGTGACTGATCATGCACTGATCACGTAAATGATCATGCACTGATCACGTGACTGATCATGCACTGATCACGTGACTGATCATGCACTGATCACGTGGCTATCATGCACTGATCACGTGGCTGATCATGCACTGATCACGTAATTGATCATGCACTGATCACGTGGCTGATCATGCACTGATCACGTGGCTGATCACACATGATCACGTGACTGATCATGCACTGATCACGTGGCTGTCATGCACTGATCACGTGGCTGATCACACACGTATCACATGACTGATCATGCACTGATCACGTGATCATGCACTGATCACGTGGCTATCATGCACTGATCACGTGGCTGATCATGCAATGATCACGTAGCTACCATGTACTGATCACGTGACTGATCATGCACTGATCACGTAATTGATCATGCACTGATCACGTGGCTGATCATGCACTGATCACGTGGCTGATCATGCACTGATCACGTAACTGATCATGCACTGATCACGTGACTGATCATGCACTGATCACGTGGCTATCATGCACTGATCACGTGGCTGATCATGCACTGATCACGTGCCTGATCATGCACTGATCACATGACTGATCATGCACTGATCACGTGACTGATCATGCACTGATCACGTGGCTATCATGCACTACTCACGTGGCTGATCATGCAATGATCATGTAGCTACCATGTACTGGTCACGTGACTGATCATACACCCATCAGGTGATGATCATGCACTGATCACGTGGCTGATCATGCACTGATCACCTGCCTGATCATGCACTGATCACGTGACAAATCATGCACTGATCACATAGCTATCATGAACTGATCACGTGGCTGATCATGCACTGATCACGTGGCTGATCATGCACTGATACCGTGACTGAGCATGGACTGATCACATGACTATCATGTAGTGATCACGTGACTTAATGGCTCTGATCATGTGACTGATCATGCGCTGATCATGTTTGCTATCATACACTGATCATGTGCCTCTGGAGGCAATAAACAAAGAGCTGAGTAGGCACGAATCAAACAGTCAGCAGGCAATAATCATGGAACTCAGGTGTGAATAATCATGCTGCTCAGCTGGCAATAATCAAGCAGCTGAGCAGGCAGGAATTATGCAGCACAGCTGGCAATTGTCAAGCAGATGACAGGCAGGAATCGTGCAGCTCAGCTGGCAATTGTCAAGCAGATGAGCAGACAGTAATCACGCAGCTCAGCAGGCCCTGATCACGTGACTGAGCATGCACTGTTCACGTGGCTGATCATGCACTGATCACGTGGCTATCATGCACTGATCACGTGGCTGATCATGCACTGATCACGTAGCTACCATGCACTGATCACGTGACTGATCATGCACTGATCACGTAACTGATCATGCACTGATCACGTGGCTGATCATGCACTGATCACGTGGCTGATCATGCACTGATCACGTAGCTATCATGCACTGGTCACGTGACTGATCATGCACTGATCACGTAACTGATCATGCACTGATCACGTGGCTCATCATGCACTGATCACGTGGCTGATCACACACGATCACGTGACTGATCATGCACTGATCACGTGACTGATCATGCACTGATCACGTGGCTATCATGCACTGATCACGTGGATCATGCACTGATCACGTGGCTGATCAGACAGGTATCACGTGACTGATCATGCACTGATCACGTGACTGATCATGCACTGATCACGTAGCTACCATGCACTGGTCACGTGACTGATCATGCACTGATCACGTAACTGATCATGCACTGATCACGTGACTGATCATGCACTGATCACGTGACTGATCATGCACTGATCACGTGACTGATCATGCACTGATCACGTGGCTATCATGCACTGATCACGTGGCTGATCATGCAATGATCACGCAGCTCCATGTACTGGTCACATGACTGATCATGCACTGATCACATAATTGATCATGCACTGATCACGTGGCTTATCATGCACTGATCATGTGACTGATCATGTGCTGATCATGTTTGGTGTCACACACTGATCATGTGCCTCTGGAGGCAATGAACATAGAGCTGAGTAGGCAGGAATCAGTCAGCAGGCTATAATCATGGAACTCAGCTCTGAGAAATCATGCTGCTCAGCTGGCAATAATCAAGTAGATGAGCAGGCAGGAATTACGCAGCACAGGTGGCAATTGTCAAGGAGATGACAGGCAGGAATCGTGCAGCTCAGCTGGCAATTGTCAAGCAGATGAGCAGACAGTAATCACGCAGCTCAGCAGGCCCTGATCACGTGACTGATCACACACTGATCACGTGACTGATCATGCACTGATCACGTGACTGATCATGCACTGATCACGTGGCTATCATGCACTGATCACGTGGCTGATCATACACTGATCACGTGCCTGATCATGCACTGATCACGTGGCTGATCATGCACTGATCACGTGACTGATCATGCACTGATCACGTGGCTGATCATGCACTGATCACGTGGCTATCATGCACTGATCACGTGGCTGATCATGCACTGATCACGTGAATGATCATGCACTGATCACGTGGCTATCATGCACTGATCACGTGGCTATCATGCACTGATCACGTGGCTGATCATGCACGATCACGTGACTGATCATGCACTGATCACGTGACTGATCATGCACTGATCACGTGGCTGATCATGCACTGATCACGTGGCTATCATGCACTGATCACGTGGCTGATCATGCACTGATCACGTAGCTACCATGCACTGATCACGTGACTGATCATGCACTGATCACGTAATTGATCATGCACTGATCACGTGACTGATCATGCACTGATCACGTGACTGATCATGCACTGATCACGTGGCTGATCATGCACTGATCACGTGGCTATCATGCACTGATCACGTGGCTGATCATGCAATGATCACGTAGCTACCATGCACTGGTCACGTGACTGATCATGCACTGATCACGTAATTGATCATGCACTGATCACGTGGCTGATCATGCACTGATCACGTGGCTGATCATGCACTGATCACGTGACTGATCATGCACTGATCACGTGACTGATCATGCACTGATCACGTGGCTATCATGCACTGATCACGTGGCTATCATGCACTGATCACGTGGCTGATCACACACTGATCACGTGACTGATCATGCACTGATCACGTGGCTATCATGCACTGATCACGTGGCTGATCATGCACTGATCACGTGACTGATCATGCACTGATCACGTGACTGATCATGCACTGATCACGTGACTGATCATGCACTGATCACGTGGCTATCATGCACTGATCACGTGGCTGATCACACACGTATCACGTGACTGATCATGCACTGATCACGTGGCTATCATGCACTGATCACGTGGCTATCATGCACTGATCACGTGGCTGATCATGCACTGATCACGTAGCTACCATGCACTGATCACGTGACTGATCATGCACTGATCACGTAACTGATCATGCACTGATCACGTGACTGATCATGCACTGATCACGTGACTGATCATGCACTGATCACGTGGCTATCATGCACTGATCACGTGACTGATCATGCACTGATCACATGACTGATCATGCACTGATCACGTGGCTTATCATGCACTGATCATGTGACTGATCATGTGCTGATCATGTTTGGTGTCATACACTGATCATGTGCCTCTGGAGGCAATGAACAAAGAGCTGAGTAGGCAGGAATCAGTCAGCAGGCTATAATCATGGAACTCAGCTCTGAGAAATCATGCTGCTCAGCTGGCAATAATCAAGCAGATGAGCAGGCAGGAATTACGCAGCACAGGTGGCAATTGTCAAGCAGATGACAGGCAGGAATCGTGCAGCTCAGCTGGCAATTGTCAAGCAGATGAGCAGACAGTAATCACGCAGCTCAGCAGGCCCTGATCACGTGACTGAGCATGCACTGTTCACGTGGCTGATCACACACTGATCACGTGACTGATCATGCACTGATCACGTGACTGATCATGCACTGATCACGTGGCTATCATGCACTGATCACGTGGCTGATCATACACTGATCACGGGACTGATCATGCACTGATCATGGCGCTATCATGCACTGACACATGACTGACATGCACTGATCACGTGGCTGATCATGCACTGATCACGTGACTGATCATGCACTGATCACGTGACTGATCATGCACTGATCACGTGGCTATCATGCACTGATCACGTGGCTGATCATGCAATGATCACGTAGCTACCATGCACTGGTCACGTGACTGATCATGCACTGATCACGTAATTGATCATGCACTGATCACGTGGCTGATCATGCACTGATCACGTGGCTGATCATGCACTGATCACGTGACTGATCATGCACTGATCACGTGACTGATCATGCACTGATCACGTGGCTATCATGCACTGATCACGTGGCTGATCATGCACTGATCACGTGCCTGATCATGCACTGATCACGTGACTGATCATGCACTGATCACGTGACTGATCATGCACTGATCACGTGGCTATCATGCACTGATCACGTGGCTGATCATGCACTGATCACGTAGCTACCATGTACTGGTCACGTGACTGATCATGCACTGATCAGTGACTGATCATGCACTGATCACGTGGCTGATCATGCACTGATCACGTGTCTGATCATGCACTGATCACGTGGCTGATCATGCACTGATCACGTGACTGATCATGCACTGATCACGTGGCTGATCATGCACTGATCACGTGGCTGATCATGCACTGATCACGTAGCTATCATGCACTGATCACGTGACTGATCATGCACTGATCACGTGACTGATCATGCACTGATCACGTGGCTGATCATGCACTGATCACGTGTATGATCACACACGATCACGTGACTGATCATGCACTGATCACGTGACTGATCATGCACTGATCACGTGGCTATCATGCACTGATCACGTGGCTGATCATGCACTGATCACGTGACTGATCATGCACATGCACTGATCACGTGACTGATCATGCACTGATCACGTGACTGATCATGCACTGATCACGTGGCTGATCATGCACTGATCACGTGGCTGATCATGCAATGATCACGCAGCTCCATGTACTGGTCACATGACTGATCATGCACTGATCACATAATTGATCATGCACTGATCACGTGGCTTATCATGCACTGATCATGTGACTGATCATGTGCTGATCATGTTTGGTGTCACACTGATCATGTGCCTCTGGAGGCAATGAACATAGAGCTGAGTAGGCAGGAATCAGTCAGCAGGCTATAATCATGGAACTCAGCTCTGAGAAATCATGCTGCTCAGCTGGCAATAATCAAGTAGATGAGCAGGCAGGAATTACGCAGCACAGGTGGCAATTGTCAAGCAGATGACAGGCAGGAATCGTGCAGCTCAGCTGGCAATTGTCAAGCAGATGAGCAGACAGTAATCACGCAGCTCAGCAGGCCCTGATCACGTGACTGATCATGCACTGATCACGTGACTGATCATGCACTGATCACGTGACTGATCATGCACTGATCACGTGGCTATCATGCACTGATCACGTGGCTGATCATACACTGATCACGTGTGATCATGCACTGATCACGTGGCTGATCATGCACTGATCACGTGACTGATCATGCACTGATCACGTGGCTGATCATGCACTGATCACGTGGCTGATCATGCACTGATCACGTGGCTGATCATGCACTGATCACGTGACTGATCATGCACTGATCACGTGGCTATCATGCACTGATCACGTGGCTATCATGCACTGATCACGTGGCTGATCACACACTGATCACGTGACTGATCATGCACTGATCACGTGACTGATCATGCACTGATCACGTGGCTATCATGCACTGATCACGTGGCTATCATGCACTGATCACGTGGCTGATCATGCACTGATCACGTAGCTACCATACACTGGTCACGTGACTGATCATGCACTGATCACGTAATTGATCATGCACTGATCACGTGACTGATCATGCACTGATCACGTGACTGATCATGCACTGATCACGTGGCTGATCATGCACTGATCACGTGGCTATCATGCACTGATCACGTGGCTGATCATGCAATGATCACGTAGCTACCATGTACTGGTCACGTGACTGATCATGCACTGATCACGTAATTGATCATGCACTGATCACGTGGCTGATCATGCACTGATCACGTGGCTGATCATGCACTGATCACGTGACTGATCATGCACTGATCACGTGACTGATCATGCACTGATCACGTGGCTATCATGCACTGATCACGTGGATATCATGCACTGATCACGTGGCTGATCACACACTGATCACGTGACTGATCATGCACTGATCACGTGGCTATCATGCACTGATCACGTGGCTGATCATGCACTGATCACGTGACTGATCATGCACTGATCACGTGACTGATCATGCACTGATCACGTAACTGATCATGCACTGATCACGTGGCTATCATGCACTGATCACGTGGCTGATCACACACGTATCACGTGACTGATCATGCACTGATCACGTGGCTATCATGCACTGATCACGTGGCTATCATGCACTGATCACGTGGCTGATCATGCACTGATCACGTAGCTACCATGCACTGATCACGTGACTGATCATGCACTGATCACGTGACTGATCATGCACTGATCACGTGACTGATCATGCACTGATCACGTGACTGATCATGCACTGATCACGTGGCTATCATGCACTGATCACGTGGCTGATCATGCACTGATCACATAATTGATCATGCACTGATCACGTGGCTTATCATGCATTGATCATGTGACTGATCATGTGCTGATCATGTTTGGTGTCACACACTGATCTTGTGCCTCTGGAGGCAATGAACATAGAGCTGAGTAGGCAGGAATCAGTCAGCAGGCTATAATCATGGAACTCAGCTCTGAGAAATCATGCTGCTCAGCTGGCAATAATCAAGTAGATGAGCAGGCAGGAATTACGCAGCACAGGTGGCAATTGTCAAGCAGATGACAGGCAGGAATCGTGCAGCTCAGCTGGAAATTGTCAAGCAGATGAGCAGACAGTAATCACGCAGCTCAGCAGGCCCTGATCACGTGACTGAGCATGCACTGTTCACGTGGCTGATCACACACTGATCACGTGACTGATCATGCACTGATCATGTGACTGATCATGCACTGATCACGTGGCTATCATGCACTGATCACGTGGCTGATCATACACTGATCACGGGACTGATCATGCACTGATCACGGCGCTATCATGCACTGACTACATGACTCCACATGCACTGATCACGTGGCTGATCATGCACTGATCACGTGACTGATCATGCACTGATCACGTGACTGATCATGCACTGATCACGTGGCTGATCATGCACTGATCACGTGGCTATCATGCACTGCTCACGTGGCTGATCATGCAATGATCACGTAGCTACCATGCACTGGTCACGTGACTGATCATGCACTGATCACGTAATTGATCATGCACTGATCACGTGGCTGATCATGCACTGATCACGTGGCTGATCATGCACTGATCACGTGACTGATCATGCACTGATCACGTGACTGATCATGCACTGATCACGTGGCTATCATGCACTGATCACGTGGCTGATCATGCACTGATCACGTGCCTGATCATGCACTGATCACGTGACTGATCATGCACTGATCACGTGGCTATCATGCACTGATCACGTGGCTGATCATGCACTGATCACGTAGCTACCATGCACTGATCACGTGACTGATCATGCACTGATCAGTGACTGATCATGCACTGATCACGTGGCTGATCATGCACTGATCACGTGTCTGATCATGCACTGATCACGTGGCTGATCATGCACTGATCACGTAACTGATCATGCACTGATCACGTGGCTATCATGCACTGATCACGTGGCTGATCATGCACTGATCACGTGGCTGATCACACACTGTCACGTGACATATCATGCACTGATCACGTGGCACTCATGCACTGATCACGTGGCTGATCATACATGCTCACGTAACTGATCATGCACTGATCACGTGGCTATCATGCACTATCACGTGGCTGTCATGCAATGATCACGTAGCTATCATGCACTGGTCACGTGACTGATCATGCACTGATCACGTAAATGATCATGCACTGATCACGTGACTGATCATGCACTGATCACGTGACTGATCATGCACTGATCACGTGGCTATCATGCAACGATCACGTAATTGATCCTGCACAGATCACGTGGCTCATCATGCACTGATCACGTGGCTTAACACACATGTATCACGTGACTGATCATGCACTGATCACATGGCTTTCATGCACTGATCACGTGGCTGTCATGCACTGATCACCTGGCTGATCACACACGTATCGCATGACTGATCATGCACTGATCACGTCGGTATCATGCACTGATCACGTGGCTATCATGCACTGATCACGTGCCTGATCAGGCAATGATCACGTAGCTACCATGTACTGGTCACGTGACTGATCATGCACTGATCACGTAATTGATAATGCACTGATCATGTGGCTGATCATGCACTGATCACGTGGCTGATCATACACTGATCACATAACTGATCATACACTGATCACGTGACCTATCATGCACTGATCACATGGCTATCATGCACTGATCACTTGGCTGGACATACACTGATCACGTGCCTGGTCATGCACAGATTACATGACTGATCATGCACTGAACACGTGACTGTACATGCACTGATCACGTGGCTATCATGCACTACTCACGTGGCTGCTCATGCAATGATCATGTAGATACCATCTACCGGTCAGGTGACTGATCATACACCCATCAGGTGACGGATCATGCACTGATCACGTGGCTGATCATACACTGATCACCTGCCTGGTCATGCACAGATCACGTGACAAATCATGAACTGATCACATAGCTATGATGAACTGATCACCTGGCTGATCATGCACTGATCATGTGGCTGATCATGCACTGATACCGTGACTGAGCATGGACTGATCATATGACTATCATGTAGTGATCACGTGACTTAATGGCTCTGATCATGTGACTGATCATGCGCTGATCATGTTTGCTATCATACACTGATCATGTGTCTCTGGAGGCAATAAACAAAGAGCTGAGTAGGCACGAATCAAACAGTCAGCAGGCAATAATCATGGAACTCAGGTGTGAGGAATCATGCTGCTCAGCTGGCAATAATCAAGCAGCTGAGCAGGCAGGAATTAGGCAGCACAGCTGGCAATTGTCAAGCAGATGACAGGCAGGAATCGTGCGGCTCAGCTGGCAATTGTCAAGCAGATGAGCAGACAGTAATCACGCAGCTCAGCAGGCCCTGATCACGTGACTGAGCATGCACTGTTCACGTGGCTGATCATACACTGATAACGTGATTGATCATGCACTGATCACTTGGATATTATGCACTGATCACGTGGGTGATCATACAGTGTTCACGTGTCTGACCATGCACTGATTACGTGGCTGATCATACACTGCTCACGTAACTGATCATGCACTGATCACGTGGCTATCATGCACTGAATACTCGGCTGAACATGCACTGTTCACGTGGCTGATCACACACCTGTCACGTGACATATCATGCACTGATCACGTGGCACTCATGCACTGATCACGTCCCTGATCATACTCTGCTCACGTAACTGATCATGCACACATCACGTGGATATCATGCACTGCTCACGTGGCTCGTCATGGAATGATCACGTAGCTACCATATACTGGTCACGTGACTGATCATGCAAAGATCACGTAAATGATCATGCACTGTTCACGTGACTGATCATGTACTGATCACGTGACTGATCATGCACTGATCACGTGGCTATCATGCTCTGCTCACGTGGCTGATCATGCAAGGATCACGTAGCAACCTTGTACTGGTCACGTGTCTGATCCTGCACTGATCACGTGGCTCATCATGCACTGATCACGTGGCTGATCACACACGTATCACATGACTGATCATGCACTGATCACGTGGGTATCATGCACTGATCACGTCCCTGATCATACTCTGCTCACGTAACTGATCATGCACACATCACGTGGATATCATGCACTGCTCACGTGGCTCGTCATGGAATGATCACGTAGCTACCATATACTGGTCACGTGACTGATCATGCAAAGATCACGTAAATGATCATGCACTGTTCACGTGACTGATCATGTACTGATCACGTGACTGATCATGCACTGATCACGTGGCTCTCATGCACTGACCACGTGGCTGATCACACACGTATCACATGACTGATCATGCACTGATCACGTGGGTATCATGCACTGATCACGTGGCTATCATGCACTGATCACGTGCCTGATCAGGCAATGATCACGTAATTGATCATGCACTGATCATGTGGCTGATCATGCACTGATCACGTGGCTGATCATACACTAATCACATAACTGATCATGCACTGATCACGTGACTGATCATGCACTGATCACGTGGCTGATCATACACTAATCACATAACTGATCATGCACTGATCACGTGACTGATCATGCACTGATCACGTGGCTATCATGCACTGATCACTTGGCTGGACATACACTGATCATGTGCCTGGTCATGCACAGATTACATGACTGATCATGCACTGAACACGTGACTGATCATGCACTGATCACGTGGCTGATCATGCAATGATCATGTAGCTACCATCTACCGGTCAGGTGACTGATCATACACCCATCAGGTGACGGATCATGCACTGATCACGTGGCTGATCATACACTGATCACCTGCCTGGTCATGCACAGATCACGTGACAAATCATGAACTGATCACATAGCTATCATGAACTGATCACCTGGGTGATCATGCACTGATCATGTGGCTGATCATGCACTGATACCGTGACTGAGCATGGACTGATCACATGACTATCATGTAGTGATCACGTGACTTAATGGCTCTGATCATGTGACTGATCATGCTCTGATCATGTTTGCTATCATACACTGATCATGTGTCTCTGGAGGCAATAAACAAAGAGCTGAGTAGGCACGAATCAAACAGTCAGCAGGCAATAATCATGGAACTCAGGTGTGAGGAATCATGCTGCTCAGCTGGAAATAATCAAGCAGCTGAGCAGGCAGGAATTACGCAGCACAGCTGGCAATTGTCAAGCAGATGACAGGCAGGAATCGTGCAGCTCAGCTGGCAATTGTCAAGCAGATGAGCAGACAGTAATCACGCAGCTCATCAGGCCCTGATCACGTGACTGAGCATGCACTGTTCACGTGGCTGATCATACACTGATCACGTGATTGATCATGCACTGATCACTTGGATATCATGCACTGATCACGTGGCTGATCATACACTGTTCACGAGGCTGACCATGCACTGATCACGTGGCTGATCATACACGGCTCATGTAACTGATCATGCACTGATCACTTGGATATCATGCACTGATCACGTGGCTGATCATACACTGATCACGTGATTGATAATGCACTGATCACCTGGCTATCATGCACTGAATACGTGGCTGAACATGCACTGTTCACGTGGCTGATCACACACCTGTCACGTGACATATCATGCACTGATCACGTGGCACTCATGCACTGATCACGTGGCTGATCATACTCTGCTCACGTAATTGATCATGCACTTATCATTTGGCTGATCATGCACTGATCACGTGGCTGATCATGTGACTGATCATGCACTGATCACGTGACTGATCATGCACTGATCACGTGGCTATCATGCACTGATCACTTGGCTGGTCATACACTGATCACATGACTGATCATTCACTGTTCACGTGACTGATCCTGTACAGATCACATGAATAATCATGAAGTGATCACGTGGCTATCCTGCACTGATCACGTGGATATCATGCACTGATCACGTGGCTGATCACACACGTATCACGTGACTGATCATGCACTGATCACGTGGCTATCATGCCCTGATCACGTGGCTATCATGCACTTCTCATGTGGCTGATCATGTACAGATCACGTGAATAATCATGAAGTGATCACGTGGCTATCCTGCACTGATCACGTGGATATCATGCACTGATCACGTGGCTGTTCACACACGTATCACGTGACTGATCATGGCCTGATCACGTGACTGATCATGCCCTGATCACGTGGCTATCATGCCCTGATCACGTGGCTATCATGCACTGATCACGTGGCTGATCATGCAATGATCACGTAGCTACCATACACTGGTCACGTGACTGATCATGCACTGATCAGGTAATTGATCATGCACTGATCACGTGACTGATCATGCACAGATCACGTGACTGATCATGCACTGATCACGTGGCTATCAGGCACTGATCACGTGGCTGAACATGCACTGTTCACGTGGCTGATCACACACCTGTCACGTGACATATCATGCACTGATCACGTGGCACTCATGCACTGATCACGTGGCTGATCATACTCTGCTCACGTAATTGATCATGCACTTATCATTTGGCTGATCATGCACTGATCACGTGGCTGATCATGTGACTGATCATGCACTGATCACGTGGCTATCATGCACTGATCACTTGGCTGGTCATACACTGATCACATGACTGATCATTCACTGTTCACGTGACTGATCCTGTACAGATCACATGAATAATCATGAAGTGATCACGTGGCTATCCTGCACTGATCACGTGGATATCATGCACTGATCACGTGGCTGATCACACACGTATCACGTGACTGATCATGCACTGATCACGTGGCTATCATGCCCTGATCACGTGGCTATCATGCACTGATCACGTGGCTGATCATGCAATGATCCCGTAGCTACCATGCAGTGGTCACGTGACTGATCATGCACTGATCAGGTAATTGATCATGCACTGATCACGTGACTGATCATGCACAGATCACCTGACTGATCATGCACAGATCACGTGACTGATCATGCACTCATCACGTGGCTATCATGCACTGCTCACGTGGCTGATCATGCAATGATCACGCAGCTACCATGTACTGGTCACATGACTGATCATGCACTGATCACATAATTGATCATGCACTGATCACCTGGCTTATCATGCATTGATCATGTGACTGATCTTGTGCTGATCATGTTTGGTGTCACACACTGATCATGTGCCTCTGGAGGCAATGAACATAGAGCTGAGCAGGCAGGAATCAGTCAGCAGGATATAATCATGGAACTCAACTCTGAGAAATCATGCTGCTCAGCTGGCAATAATCAAATAGATGAGCAGGCAGGAATTACGCAGCACAGGTGGCAATTGTCAAGGAGATGACAGGCAGGAATCGTGCAGCTCAGCTGGAAATTGTCAAGCAGATGAGCAGACAGTAATCACACAGCTAAGCAGGCCCTGATCACGTGACTGAGCATGCACTCTTCACATGGCTGATCACACACCTATCACGTGACTGATCATGCACTGATCATGTGACTGATCATGCACTAATCACGTAGCTATCTTGTACTTATCACTTGGCTGATTATACACTCATCACGGGACTGATCGTGCACTGATCATGGCGCTATTATGCATTGAATACATAACTCCACATGCACTGATCACGTGGAAGATCATGCACTGATCACGTGTCTGACCATGCACTGATCAAGTGACTGATAATGCACTGATCACGTGGCTGGTCATGCACTGATCATGTGGCTATATGCACTGCTCACGTCGCTGATCTGGCAATGATCACGTAGCTACCATGTACTGGTTACGTGACTGATCATGCACTGTTCACGTAATTGATCATGCACTGGTCATGTGGCTGATCATGCACTGATCACGTGGCTGATCATACACTGATCACGTGACTGATCATGCACTGATCACGTGACTGATCATGCACTGATCACGTGGCTATCATGCACTGACCACTTGGATGGACATACACTGATCACGAGCCTGGTCATGCACTGATCACATGACTGATCATGCACTGATCACGTGACTGATCATGCCGTGATCACGTGGCTATCGTGCACTACTCACGTGGCTGATCATGCAATGATCATGTAGCTACCATGTACATGTCACGTGAATGATCATACACCCATCAGGTGACTGATCATGCACTGATCACGTGGCTATCATGCACTGATCACGAGAATGATCATGCACTGATCACGTCTATATCATGCACTGATCACATGACTGCCCATGCACTGATCACGTGGATGATCATACACTAATCATGTGACAGATCATGCACTTATCACGTGGCTGATCATGCACTGATACCGTGACTGAGCATGGACTGATCACATGCCTATCATGTAGTGATCACGTGACTTAATGGCGCTGATCATGTGACTGATCACGCGCTGATCATGTTTGCTATCATACACTGATCATGTGCCTCTGGAGGCAATAAACAAAGAGCTGAGTAGGCACGAATCATACAGTCAACAGGCAATAATCATGGAACTCAGGTGTGAGGAATCATGCTGCTCAGCTGGAAATAATCAAGCAGCTAGCAGGCAGGAATTACACAGCACAGCTGGCAATTGTCAAGCAGATGACAGGCAGGAATCGTGCAGCTCAGCTGGCAATTGTCAAGCAGATGAGCAGACAGTAATCACGCAGCTCAGCAGGCCCTGATCACGTGACTGAGCATGCACTGTTCACGTGGCGGATCATACACTGATCACGTGATTGATCATGCACTGATCACTTAGATATCATGCACTGATAACGTGGCTGATCATACACTGTTCACGTATCTGACCATGCACTGATCACGTGGCTGATCATACACTGCTCACGTAACTGATCATGCACTGATCACGTGGCTATCATGCACTGAATACGTGGCTGAACATGCACTGTTCACGTGGCTGATCACACACCTGTCACGTGACATATCATGCACTGATCACGTGGCACTCATGCACTGATCACGTGGCTGATCATACTCTGCTCACGTAACTCATCATGCACACATCACGCTTCTATCATGCACTGCTCACGTGCCTCGTCACGGAATGATCACGTAGCTACCATATACTGGTCACGTGACTGATCATGCACAGATCATGTAAATGATCATGCACTGTTCACATGACTGATCATGTACTGATCACGTGACTGATCATGCACTGATCACGTGGCTGATCATGCACTGATCACGTAATTGATCATGCACTTATCATTTGGCTGATCATGCACTGATCACGTGGCTGATCATACACTGATCACGTGACTGATCATGCACTGATCACGTGACTGATCATGCACTGATCACGTGGCTATCATGCACTGATCACTTGGCTGGTCATACACTGATCACTTGACTGATCATGCACTGTTCACGTGACTGATCATGTACAGATCACGTGAATAATCATGAAGTGATCACGTGGCTATCCTGCACTGATCACGTGGATATCATGCACTGATCACGTGGCTGATCACACACGTATCACGTGACTTATCATGCACTGTTCACGTGACTGATCATGTACAGATCACGTGAATAATCATGAAGTGATCACGTGGCTATCCTGCACTGATCACGTGGCTATCATGCCCTGATCACGTGGCTATCATGCACTGATCACGTGGCTGATCACGCAATGATCACGTAGCTACCATACACTGGTCACGTGACTGATCATGCACTGATCAGGTAATTGATCATGCACTGATCACGTGACTGATCATGCACAGATCACGTGACTGATCATGCACAGATCACGTGACTGATCATGCACTCATCACGTGGCTATCATGCACTGCACACGTGGCTGATCATGCAATGATCACACAGCTACCATGTACTGGTCACATGACTGATCATGCACTGATCACATAATTGATCATGCACTGATCACCTGGCTTATCATGCATTGATCATGTGACTGATCATGTGCTGATCATGTTTGGTGTCACACACTGATCATGTGCCTCTGGAGGCAATGAACATAGAGCTGAGTAAGCAGGAATCAGTCAGCAGGCTATAATCATGGAACTCAGCTCTGAGAAATCATGCTGCTCAGCTGGCAATAATCAAGTAGATGAGCAGGCAGGAATTATGCAGCACAGGTGGCAATTGTCAAGGAGATGACAGGCAGGAATCGTGCAGCTCAGCTGGAAATGGTCAAGCAGATGAGCAGACAGTAATCACGCAGCTCAGCAGGCCCTGATCACGTGACTGAGCATGCACTCTTCACATGGCTGATCACACACCTATCACGTGACTGATCATGCACTGATCATGTGACTGATCATGCACTGATCACGTAGCTATCTTGCACTGATCACTTGGCTGATCATACACTCATCACGGGACTGATCGTGCACTGATCACAGCGCTATCATGCATTGACTGCATGACTCCACATGCACTGATCACGTGGATGATCATGCACTGATCACCTGCCTGGTCATGCACAGATCACGTGACAAATAATGAACTGATCACATAGCTATCATGAACTGATCACCTGGCTGACCATGCACTGATCATGTGGCTGATCATGCACTGATACCGTGACTGAGCATGGACTGATCACATGACTATCATGTAGTGATCACGTGACTTAATGGCTCTGATCATGTGACTGATCATGCGCTGATCATGTTTGCTATCATACACTGATCATGTGTCTCTGGAGGCAATAAACAAAGAGCTGAGTAGGCACGAATCAAACAGTCAGCAGGCAATAATCATGGAACTCAGGTGTGAGGAATCATGCTGCTCAGCTGGCAATAATCAAGCAGCTGAGCAGGCAGGAATTACGCAGCACAGCTGGCAATTGTCAAGCAGATGACAGGCAGGAATCGTGCAGCTCAGCTGGCAATTGTCAAGCAGATGAGCAGACAGTAATCACGGAGCTCAGCAGGCCCTGATCACGTGACTGAGCATGCACTGTTCACGTGGCTGATCATACACTGACCACGTGATTGATCATGCACTGATCACTTGGATATCATGCACTGATCACGTGGCTGATCATACACTGCTCACGTAACTGATCATGCACTGATCACGTGGCTATCATGCACTGAATACGTGGCTGAACATGCACTGTTCACGTGGCTGATCACACACCTGTAACGTGACATATCATGCACTGATCACGTGGCACTCATGCACTGATCACGTGGCTGATCATACTCTGCTCACGTAACTCATCATGCACACATCACGTTTCTATCATGCACTGCTCACGTGCCTCGTCACGGAATGATCACCTAGCTACCATATACTGGTCACGTGACTGATCATGCACAGATCACGTAAATGATCATGCACTGTTCACGTGACTGATCATGTACAGATCACGTGAATAATCATGAAGTGATCACGTGGCTATCCTGCACTGATCACGTAATTGATCATGCACTTATCATTTGGCTGATCATGCACTGATCACGTGTCTGATCATGCACTGATCACGTAATTGATCATGCACTTATCATTTGGCTGATCATGCACTGATCACGTGGCTGATCATACACTGATCACGTGACTGATCATGCACTGATCACCTGGCTATCATTCACTGATCACTTGGCTGGTCATACACTGATCACTTGACTGATCATGCACTGTTCACGTGACTGATCATGTACAGATCACGTGAATAATCATGAAGTGATCACGTGGCTATCCTGCACTGATCACGTGGATATCATGCACTGATCACGTGGCTGATCACACACATATCACGTGACTGATCATGCCCTGATCACGTGGCTATCATGCCCTGATCACGTGGCTATCATGCACTGATCACGTGGCTGATCATGCAATGATCACGTAGCTACCATACACTGGTCACGTGACTGATCTTGCACTGATCAGGTAATTGATCATGCACAGATCACGTGACTGATCATGCACAGATCACGTGACTGATCATGCACTCATCACGTGGCTATCATGCACTGCTCACGTGGCTGATCATGCAATGATCACGCAGCTACCATGTACTGGTCACCTGACTGATCATGCACTGATCACATAATTGATCATGCACTGATCACCTGGCTTATCATGCATTGATCATGTGACTGATCATGTGCTGCTCATGTTTGGTGTCACACACTGATCATGTGCCTCTGGAGGCAATGAACATAGAGCTGAGTAGGCAGGAATCAGTCAGCAGGCTATAATCATGGAACTCAGCTCTGAGAAATCATGCTGCTCAGCTGGCAATAATCAAGTAGATGAGCAGGCAGGAATTACGCAGCACAGGTGGCAATTGTCAAGGAGATGACAGGCAGGAATCGTGCAGCTCAGCTGGAAATGGTCAAGCAGATGAGCAGACAGTAATCACGCAGCTCAGCAGGCCCTGATCACGTGACTGAGCATGCACTGTTCACATGGATGATCACACACCTATCACGTGACTGATCATGCACTGATCATGTGACTGATCATGAACTGATCACGAAGCTATCTTGCACTGATCACTTGGCTGATCATACACTCATCACGGGACTGATCGTGCACTGATCACAGCGCTATCATGCATTGACTGCATGACTCCACATGCACTGATCACGTGGATGATCATGCACTGATCACGAGACTGACCATGCACTGATCACGTGACTGATCAGGCACTGATCACATGGCTGATCATGCACTGACCACGTGGCTTTAATGCACTGCTCACGTGGATGATCAGGCAATGATCACGTAGCTACCATATACTGGTCACGTGACTGATCATGCACTGATCACGTAATTGATCATGCACTATTCATGTGGCTGATCATGCACTGATAACGTGGCTGATCATACACTGATCACGTGACTGATCATGCACTGATCACGTGGCTATCATGCACTGATCACTTGGCTGGACATACACTGATCACGTGTCTGGTCATGCACTGATCACGTGGCTGATCATGCACTGATCACGTGACTGATCATGCACTGATCTCGTGTCTGATCATGCACTGATCACGTGGCTATCATGCACTGCTCACGTGGCTGATCATGCGATGATCACGCAGCTACCATGTACTGGTCACATGACTGATCATGCACTGATCACGTGACTGATCATGCAGTGATCACGTGGCTATCATGCACTACTCACGTGGCTGATCATGCAATGATCATGTAGCTACCATGTACCGGTCACGAGAATGATCATATACCCATCAGGTGACGGATCATGCACTGCTCACATGGCTGATCATACACTGTTCACTTGTCTGACCATGCACTGAACACGTGGCTGAACAGGCACTGTTCACGTGGCTGATCACACACCTGTCATGTGACATACCATGCACTGATCACGTGGCACTCATGCACTGATCACGTGGCTGATCATACTCTGCTCACGTAACTCATCATGCACACATCACGTGGCTATCATGCACTACTCACGTAGCTCGTCATGGAATGATCACATAGCTACCATATACTGGTCACGTGACTGATCATGCACAGATCACGTAAATGATCATGCACTCTTCTCGTGACTGATCATGTACTGATCACGTGACTGATCATGCACTGATCACGTGGCTATCATGCTCTGCTCACGTGGTTGATCATGCAACGATCACGTAGCAACCATGTACTGGTCACGTGACTGATCATGCACTGATCACGTAATTGATCCTGCACTGATCACGTGGCTCATCGTGCACTCATCTCGTGGCTGATCACACATGTATCACGTGACTGATCATGCACTAATCACGTGGTTCTCATGCACTGATCACATGGCTATCATGCTCTGATCACGTGGATATCATGCACTGATCAGGTGGCTGATCACACATGTATCACATGACTGATCATGTACTGATCACGTGGCTATCATGCAGTGATCACGTGGCTATCATGCACTGATCACGTGGCTGGACATAAACTGATCATGTGCCTGGTCATGCACTGATCACGTGGCTGATCATGCACTGATCACGTGACTGATCATGCACTGATGACATGGCTATCATGCACTGCTCACGTGGCTGATCATGCGATATTCACGCAGCTACCATGTACTGGTCACATGACTGATCATGCACTGATCACGTGACTGATCATGCAGTGATCACGTGGCTATCGTGCACTACTCACGTGGCTGATCATGCAATGATCATGTAGCTACCATGTACAGGTCAGGTGAATGATCATACACCCATCAGGTGACTGATCATGCACTGATCACGTGACTGATCATGCAGTGATCACGTGGCTATCGTGCACTACTCACGTGGCTGATCATGCAATGATCACGTAGCTACCATACACTGGTCACGTGAATGATCATGCACTGATCAGGTAATTGATCATGCACTGATCACGTGACTGATCATGCACAGATCACGTGACTGATCATGCACAGATCACGTGACTGATCATGCACTCATCACGTGGCTATCATGCACTGCTCACGTGACTGATCATGCAATGATCACATAATTGATCATGCACTGATCACCTGGCTTATCATGCATTGATCATGTGACTGATTATGTGCTGATCATGTTTGGTGTCACACACTGATCATGTGCCTCTGGAGGCAATGAACATAGAGCTGAGTAGGCAGGAATCAGTCAGCAGGCTATAATCATGGAACTCAACTCTGAGAAATCATGCTGCTCAGCTGGCAATAATCAAATAGATGAGCAGGCAGGAATTACGCAGCACAGGTGGCAATTGTCAAGGAGATGACAGGCAGGAATCGTGCAGCTCAGCTGGAAATTGTCAAGCAGATGAGCAGACAGTAATCACACAGCTAAGCAGGCCCTGATCACGTGACTGAGCATGCACTCTTCACATGGCTGATCACACACCTATCACGTGACTGATCATGCACTGATCATGTGACTGATCATGCACTAATCACGTAGCTATCTTGTACTGATCACTTGGCTGATCATACACTCATCACGGGACTGATCGTGCACTGATCATGGCGCTATTATGCATTGACTACATGACTCCACATGCACTGATCACGTGGAAGATCATGCACTGATCACGTGACTGACCATGCACTGATCACGTGACTGATAATGCACTGATCACGTGGCTGATGATGCACTGATCATGTGGCTATCATGCACTGCTCACTTCGCTGATCTGGCAATGATCAGGTAGCTACCATGTACTGGTTACGTGACTGATCATGCACTGATCACCTAATTGATCATGCACTGATCATGTGGCTGATCATGCACTGATCACGTGGCTGATCATCCACTGATCACGTGACTGATCATGCACTGATCACGTGACTGATCATGCACTGATCACGAGGCTATCATGCACTGATCACTTGGCTGGTCATACACTGATCACGTGCCTGGTCATGCACAGATTACATGACTGATCATGCACTGAACACGTGACTGATCATGCACTGATCACGTGGCTATCATGCACTATCACGTGGCTGATCATGCAATGATCATGTAGCTACCATGTACCGGTCAGGTGACTGATCATACACCCATCAGGTGACGGATCATGCACTGATCATGTGGCTGATCATACACTGTTCCCGAGTCTGACCATGCACTGATCACGTGGCTGATCATACACTGCTCACGTAACTGATCATGCACTGATCACGTGGCTATCATGCACTGAATACGTGGCTGAACATGCACTGTTCACATGGCTGATCACACACCTGCCAAGTGACATATCATGCACTGATCACGTGGCACTCATGCACTGATCACGTGGCTCATCATACTCTGCTCACGTAACTCATCATGCACACATCACGTGGCTATCATGCACTACTCACGTAGCTCGTCTTGGAATGATCACATAGCTACCATATACTGGTCACGTGACTGATCATGCACAGATCACGTAAATGATCATGCACTGTTCTCGTGACTGATCATTTACTGATCACGTGACTGATCATGCACTGATCACGTGGCTATCATACTCTGCTCACGTGGCTGATCATGCAACGATCACGTAGCAACCATGTACTGGTCACGTGACTGATCATGCACTGATCACGTAATTGATCCTGCACTGATCACGTGGCTCATCATGCACTGATCACGTGGCTGATCACACGTGTATCACGTGACTGATCATGTACTGATCACGTGGCTCTCATGCACTGATCACGTGGATATCATGCACTGATCACGTGGATATCATGCACTGATCAGGTGGCTGATCACACACGTATCACATGACTGATCATGCACTGATCATGTGACTGATCATGCACTGATCACGTAGCTATCTTGCACTGATCACTTGGCTGATCATACACTCATCACGGGACTGATCGTGCACTGATCACGGCGCTATCATGCATTGACTACATGACTCCACATGCACTGATCACGTGGATGATCATGCACTGATCACGTGACTGATCATGCACTGATCACATGGCTGGTCATGCACTGATCACGTGACTGATCATGCACTGATCACGTGACTGATCATGCACTGATCACGTGGCTATCATGCACTGATCACTTGGCTGGACATACACTGATCACTTGGCTGGACATACACTGATCACCTGCTTGGACATGCACTGATCACGTGGCTGATCATGCACTGATCACGTGACTGATCATGCACTGATCTCGTGTCTGATCATGCACTGATCACGTGGCTATCATGCACTGCTCACGTAGCTGATCATGCGATGATCACGCAGCTACAATGTACTGGTCACATGACTGATCATGCACTGATTACGTGACTGATCATGCACTGATCACGTGGCTATCATGCACTGCTCACGTGGCTGATCATGCGATGATCACGCAGCTACCATGTACTGGTCACCTGACTGATCATGCACTGATCTCGTGTCTGATCATGCACTGATCACGTGGCTATCATGCACTGCTCACGTGGCTAATCATGCGATGATCACGCAGCTACCATGTACTGGTCACATTACTGATCATGCACTGATCACGTGACTGATCATGCAGTGATCACCTGGCTATCATGCACTACTCACGTGGCTGATCATGCAATGATCATGTAGCTACCCTGTACAGGTCACCTGAATGATCATACACCCATCAGGTGACTGATCATGCACTGATCACGTGGCTATCATGCACTGATCACGAGACTGACCATGCATTGATCACGTCTATATCATGCACTGATCACATGACTGCCCATGCACTGATCATGTGGATGATCATACACTAATCATGTGACAGATCATGCACTGATCACGTGGCTGATCATGCACTGATACTGTGACTGAGCATGGACTGATCACATGACTATCATGTAGTGATCACGTGACTTAATGGCTCTGATCATGTGACTGATCATGTCCTGATCATGTTTGCTATCATACACTGATCATGTGCCTCTGGAGGCAATAAACAAAGAGCTGAGTGGGCACGAATCAAACAGTCAGCAGGCAATAATCATGGAACTCAGCTGTGAGGAATCATGCTGCTCAGCTGGCAATAATCAAGCAGCTGAGCAGGCAGGAATTACGCAGCACAGCTGACAATTGTCAAGCAGATGACAGGCAGGAATCACGCAGCTCAGCAGGCCCACATCACGTGACTGAGCATGCACTGTTCACGTGGCTGATCATACACTGATCACGTGATTGATCATGCACTGATCACTTGGATATCATGCACTGATCACGTGGCTGATCATACACTGTTCACGTGTCTGACCATGCACTGATCACGTGGCTGATCATACACTGCTCACATAACTGATAATGCACTGATCACGTGGCTATCATGCACTGAATACGTGGCTGAACATGCACTGTTCACGTGGCTGATCACACACCTGTCACGTGACATATCATGCACTGATCACCTGGCACTCATGCACTGATCACGTGGCTGATCATACTCTGCTCACGAAACTCATCATGCACACATCATGTGGCTATCATGCACTGGTCACGTGACTGATCATGCAACGATCACGGAGCAACCATGTACTGGTCACGTGACTGATCATGCACTAATCACGTAATTGATCCTGCACTGATCACGTGGCTCTTCATGCACTGATCACGTGACTGATCACACATGTATCACTTGACTGATCATGCACTGATCGTGTGGCTCTCATGCACTGATCACGTGGCTATCATGCACTGATCACGTGGCTATCATGCACTGATCACGTGGCTGATCACGCAATGATCACGTAGCAACCATGTACTGGTCACGTGACTGATCATGCACTGATCATGTAATTGATCCTGCACTGATCACATGGCTCATCACGCACTGATCAGGTGGCTGATCACACACGTATCACGTGACTGATCATGTACAGATCACGTGAATAATCATGAAGTGATCACGTGGCTATCCTGCACTGATCACGTGGCTGATCACACACGTATCACGTGACTGATCATGCACTGCTCACGTGGCTGAACATGCACTGCTCACGTGGCTGATCATGCAATGATCACACAGCTACCATGTACTGGTCACATGACTGATCATGCACTGATCACATAATTGATCATGCACTGATCACCTGGCTTATCATGCATTGATCATGTGACTGATCATGTGCTGATCATGTTTGGTGTCACACACTGATCATGTGCCTCTGGCAATAATCAAGCAGCTGAGCAGGCAGGAATTAGGCAGCACAGCTGGCAATTGTCAAGCAGATGACAGGCAGGAATCGTGCAGCTCAGCTGGCAATTGTCAAGCAGATGAGTAGACAGTAATCACACAGCTCAGCAGGCCCAGATCACGTGACTGAGCATGCACTGTTCACCTGGCTGATCATACACTGATCACGTGATTGATCATGCACTGATCACTTGGATATCATGCACTGATCACGTGGCTGATCATACACTGTTCACGTGTCTGACCATGCACTGATCACGTGATTGCCCATGCATTGTTCACGTAATAGTATGCACTGATCACGTGGCAATCATGCACTGATGACGTGGCTAATCATGCACTGATTATATGACTGATCATGCACTAATCACGTAGCTATCTTGCACTGATCACTTGGCTGATCATACACTCATCACGGGACTGATCGTGCACTGATCAAGGCGCTATCATGCATTGATTACATGACTCCACATGCACTGATCACGTGGATGATCATGCACTGATCACGTGACTGACCATGTACTGATCACGTGACTGATCATGCACTGCTCACGTGGCTGATCATGCAATGATCACACAGCTACCATGTACTGGTCACATGACTGATCATGCACTGATCACATAATTGATCATGCACTGATCACCTGGCTTATCATGCATTGATCATGTGACTGATCATGTGCTGATCATGTTTGGTGTCACACACTGATCATGTGCCTCTGGAGGCAATGAACATAGAGCTGAGTAAGCAGGAATCAGTCAGCAGGCTATAATCATGGAACTCAGCTCTGAGAAATCATGCTGCTCAGCTGGCAATAATCAAGTAGATGAGCAGGCAGGAATTACTCAGCACAGGTGGCAATTGTCAAGGAGATGACAGGCAGGAATCGTGCAGCTCAGCTGGAAATTGTCAAGCAGATGAGCAGACAGTAATCACGCAGCTCAGCAGGCCCTGATCACGTGACTGAGCATGCACTGTTCACGTGGATGATCACACACCTATCACGTGACTGATCCTGCACTGATCATGTGCCTGGTCATGCACTGATCACGTAGCTATCTTGCACTGATCACTTGGCTGATCATACACTCATCACGGGACTGATCGTGCACTGATCAGGGCGCTATCATGCATTGACTAAATGACTCCACATGCACTGATCACGTGGATGATCATGCACTGATCACGTGACTGACCATGTACTGATCACGTGACTGATCATGCACTTTTCACGTAACTGATCATGTACTTATCACGTGACTGATAATGCACTGATCACGTGGCTATCATGCTTTGCTCACGTGGCTGATCATGCAACGATCACGTAGCAACCATGTAGTGGTCTCGTGACTGATCATGCACTGATCACGTAATTGATCCTGCATTGATCAGGTGGCTCATCCCGCACTGATCCGGTGGCTGATCACACACGTATCACGTGACTGGTCATGTACAGATCATGTGATTAATCATGAAGTGATCACGTGGCTATCCTGCACTGATCACGTGGATATCATGCACTGATCACGTGGCTGATCACACACGTGTCACGTGACTGATCATGCACTGATCACGTGGCTATCACGCACTGATCACTTGGCTGATCATACACTGATCACGTGACTGATAATGCACTGATCATCTGGCTATCGTGCACTCATTACCTGGCTATCCTGCACTGATCACGTGGTTGATCATACACTGATCACGAGACTGATCATGCACTGATCACGTCTATATCATGCACTGATCACATGACTGCCCATGCGCTGATCACCCGGATGATCATACACTGATCATGAGACAGATCATGCACTGATCACGTGGCTATCATGCACTGCTCACGCGGCTGTTCATGCAATGATCACTTAGCTACCATGTACTGGTCACGTGAGTGATCATGCACTGATCACGTAATTGTTCATGCACTGATCATGTGACTGATCATGCACTGTTAACGTGAGTGATCATGCACTGATCACGTGACTGATCATGCACTGATCTCGTGGCTATCATGCACGGCTCATGTGGCTGATCATGCATTGATCACCTAGCTACCATATACTGCTCACGTGACTGATCATGCACTGATCACGTAATTGATCATGCACTGATCATGTGGCTGATCATGCACTGATCACGTGGCTGATCATCCATTGATCACGTGACTGATCATGCACTGATCACGTGGCTATCATGCACTGATCACTTGGCTGGTCATACACTGATCACGTGCCTGGTCATGCACAGATTACATGACTGATCATGCACTGAACACGTGACTGATCATGCACTGATCACGTGGCTATCATGCACTACTCACGTGGCTGATCATGCAATGATCATGTAGCTACCATGTACCGGTCAGGTGACTGATCATACACCCATCAGGTGACGGATCATGCACTGATCACGTGGCTATCATGCACTGTTCACGTGGCTGATCATACACTGATCACCTGCCTGGTCATGCACAGATCACGTGACAAATCATGAACTGATAACATAGCTATCATGAACTGATCACCTGCCTGATCATGCACTGATCACGTGGCTGATCATGCACTGATACCGTGACTGAGCATGGACTGATCACATGACTATCATGTAGTGATCACGTGACTCAATGGCTCTGATCATGTGACTGATCATGCGCTGATCATGTTTGCTATCATACACTGATCATGTGCCTCTGGAGGCAATAAACAAAGAGCTGAGTAGGCACGAATCAAACAGTCAGCAGGCAATAATCATGGAACTCAGCTGTGAGGAATCATGCTGCTCAGCTGGCAATAATCAAGCAGCTGAGCAGGCAGGAATTAGGCAGCACAGCTGGCAATTGTCAAGCAGATGACAGGCAGGAATCGTGCAGCTCAGCTGGCAATTGTCAAGCAGATGAGCAGACAGTAATCACGCAGCTCAGCAGGCCCAGATCACGTGACTGAGCATGCACTGTTCACGTGGCTGATCATACACTGATCACGTGATTGATCATGCACTGATCACTTGGATATCATGCACTGATCACGTGGCTGATCATACACTGTTCACGTGTCTGACCATGCACTGATCACGTGATTGCGCATGCATTGTTCACGTAATATTATGCACTGATCACGTGGCTATCATGCACTGATGACGTGGCTAATCATGCACTGATTATATGACTGGTCATGCACTAATCACGTAGCTGTCTTGCACTGATCACTTGTCTGATCATACAATCATCACGGGACTGATCGTGCACTGAACAAGGCGCTATCATGCATTGATTACATGACTCCACATGCACTGATCACGTGGATGATCATGCACTGATCACGTGACTGACCATGTACTGATCACGTGACTGATCATGCACTGCTCACGTGGCTGATCATGCAATGATCACACAGCTACCATGTACTGGTCACATGACTGATCATGCACTGATCACATAATTGATCATGCACTGATCACCTGGCTTATCATGCATTGATCATGTGACTGATCATGTGCTGATCATGTTTGGTGTCACACACTGATCATGTGCCTCTGGAGGCAATGAACATAGAGCTGAGTAAGCAGGAATCAGTCAGCAGGCTATAATCATGGAACTCAGCTCTGAGAAATCATGCTGCTCAGCTGGCAATAATCAAGTAGATGAGCAGGCAGGAATTACGCAGCACAGGTGGCAATTGTCAAGGAGATGACAGGCAGGAATCGTGCAGCTCAGCTGGAAATTGTCAAGCAGATGAGCAGACAGTAATCACGCAGCTCAGCAGGCCCTGATCACGTGACTGAGCATGCACTGTTCACGTGGATGATCACACACCTATCACGTGACTGATCCTGCACTGATCATGTGCCTGGTCATGCACTGATCACGTAGCTATCTTGCACTGTTCACTTGGCTGATCATACACTCATCACGGGACTGATCGTGCACTGATCAGGGCGCTATCATGCATTGACTACATGACTCCACATGCACTGATCACGTGGATGATCATGCACTGATCACGTGACTGACCATGTACTGATCACGTGACTGATCATGCACTGTTCACGTGACTGACCATGTACTGATCACGTGACTGATCATGCACTGTTCACGTGACTGATCATGTACCTATCACGTGACTGATAATGCACTGATCACGTGGCTATCATGCTCTGCTCACTTGGCTGATCATGTAACGATCACGTAGCAACCATGTAGTGGTCACGTGACTGATCATGCACTGATCACGTAATTGATCCTGCACTGATCAGGTGGCTCATCACGCACTGATCCGGTGGCTGATCACACACGTATCATGTGACTGGTCATGTACAGATCACGTGATTAATCATGAAGTGATCACGTGGCTATCCTGCACTGATCACGTGGATATCATGCACTGATCACGTGGCTGATCACACACGTATCACGTGACTGATCATGCACTGATCACGTGGCTATCATGCACTGATCACGTGACTTATCATGCACAGATCACGTGACTGATCATGCACTGATCACGTGACTGATCATGCACTGATCACGTGGCTATCATGCACTGCTCACGAGGCTCATCATGCAATGATCACGTAGCTACCATGCACTGATCACGTGGCTGATCATGCAATGATCACGTAGCTACCATGCACTGATCACGTGGCTGATCATGCAATGATCACGTAGCTACCAGGCACTGATCACGTGGCTGATCATGCAATGATCACGTAGCTACCATGTACTGATCACGTGGCTGATCATGCAATGATCACGTAGCTACCATACACTGATCACGTGCCTGGTCATGCACTGATCACGTGGCTGATCATGCACTGATCACGTGACTGATCATGCTCTGATCTCGTGTCTGATCATGCACTGATCACGTGGCTATCATGCACTGCTCACGTGGCTGATCATGCGATGATCACGCAGCTGCCATGTACTGGTCACATGACTGATTATGCACTGATCACGTGACTGATCATGCACTGATCACGTGGCTATCAGGCACTGATCACGTGGCTGAACATGCACTGTTCACGTGGCTGATCACACACCTGTCACGTGACATATAATGCACTGATCACGTGGCACTCATGCACTGATCACGTGGCTGATCATACTCTGCTCTCGTAACTCATCATGTACACATCACGTTTCTATCATGCACTGCTCACGTGGCTCATCATGGAATGATCACGTAACTACCATATACTGGTCACGTGACTGATCATGCACAGATTACGTAAATGATCACACACTGTTCATGTCGCTGATCATGTACTGATCACGTGACTGATCATGCACTGATCACGTGGCTGATCTTGCACTGATCACGTAATTGATCATGCACTTATCATTTGGCTGATCATGCACTGATCACGTGGCTGATCATACACTGATCACGTGACTGATCATGCACTGATCACGTGACTGATCATGCACTGATCACGTGGCTATCATGCACTGATCACTTGGCTGGTCATACACTGATCACATGACTGATCATGCACTGTTCACGTGACTGATCATGTACTGATCACGTGACTGATCATGCACTGATCAAGTAATTGATCGTGCACTGATCACGTGGCTGATCATGCAATGATCACGTGACTGATCAAGCACTGATCACGTGGCTATCATGCACTGATTACTTGGCTGATCATACACTGATCACGTGACTGATAATGCACTGATCATCTGGCTATCGTGCACTCATTACCTGGCTATCGTGTACTGATCACGTGGTTGATCATACACTGATCACGAGACTGATCATGCAATGATCACGTCTATATCATGCACTGATCACATGACTGCCCATGCACTGATCACCCGGATGATCATACACTGATCATGCGACAGATCATGCACTGATCACGTGGCTATCATGCACTGCTCACGTGGCTGTTCATGCAATGATCACCTAGCTACCATGTACTGGTCACGTGAGTGATCATGCACTGATCACGTAATTGTTCATGCACTGATCAGGTTACTTATCATGCACTGTTAACGTGAGTGATCATGCACTGCTCACGTAACTGATCATGCACTGATCACGTGGCTATCATGCACTGATCACGTGGCTGAACATGCACTGTTCACGTGGCTGATCACACACCTGTCACGTGAAATATCATGCACTGATCACGTGGCACTCATGCACTGATCACGTGGCTGATCATACTCTGCTCACGTAACTCATCATGCACTGATCACGTGACTGATCATGCACTGCTCACGTGGCTGATCATGCAATGATCACACAGCTACCATGTACTAGTCACATGACTGATCATGCACTGATCACATAATTGATCATGCACTGATCACCTGGCTTATCATGCATTGATCATGTGACTGATCATGTGCTGATCACGTTTGGTGTCACACACTGATCATGTGCCTCTGGAGGCAATGAACATAGAGCTGAGTAGGCAGGAATCAGTCAGCAGGCTATAATCATGGAACTCAGCTCTGAGAAATCATGCTGATCAGCTGGCAATAATCAAGTAGATGAGCAGGCAGGAATTACGCAGCACAGGTGGCAATTGTCAAGGAGATGACAGGCAGGAATCGTGCAGCTCAGCTGGAAATTGTCAAGCAGATGAGCAGACAGTAATCACGCAGCTCAGCAGGCCCTGATCACGTGACTGAGCATGCACTGTTCACATGGCTGATCACACACCTATCACGTGACTGATCATGCACTGATCATGTGACTGATCATGCACTGATCACGTAGCTATCTTGCACTGATCACTTGGCTGATCATACACTCATCACGGGACTGATCGTGCACTGATCACGGCGCTATCATGCATTGACTACTTGACTCCACATGCACTGATCACGTGGATGATCATGCACTGGTCACAAGACTGACCATGTACTGATCACGTGACTGATCAGGCACTGATCACATGGCTGATCATGCACTGATCACGTGGCTATCAGGCACTGCTCACGTGGCTGATCATGGGATGATCACGCAGCTACCATGTACTGGTCACATGACTGATCATGCATTGATCACGTGACTGATCATGCAGTGCTCACGTGGCAATCATGCACTCGTCACGTGGCTGATCATGCGATGATCACGCAGCTACCATGTACTGGTCTCGTGACTGATCATGCAATGATCACGTGACTGATCATGCAGTGATCACGTGGCTATCATGCACTACTCACGTGGCTGATCATGCAATGATCATGTAGCTACCATGTACAGGTCACGTGAATGATCATACACCCATCAGGTGACTGATCATGCACTGATCACGTGGCTATCATGCACTGATCACATGACTGCCCATGCACTGGTCACGTGGATGATCATACACTAATCATGTGACAGATCATGCACTGATCACGTGGCTGATCATGCAGTGATACCGTGACTGACCATGGACTGATCACATGACTATCATGTAGTGATGACGTGACTTAATGGCGCTGATCATGTGACTGATCATGCGCTGATCATGTTTGCTTTCATACACTGATCATGTGCCTCTGGAGGCAATAAACAAAGAGCCGAGTAGGCACGAATCAAACAGTCAGCAGGCAATAATCATGGAGCTCAGGTGTGAGGAATCATGCTGCTCAGCTGGCAATAATCAAGCAGCTGAGCAGGCAGGAATTACGCAGCACAGCTGACAATTGTCAAGCAGATGACAGGCATGAATCACGCAGCTCAGCAGGCCCAGACACGTGACTGAGCATGCACTGTTCACGTGGCTGATCATACACTGTTCACGTGTCTGACCATGCACTGATCACGTGGCTGATCATACACTGATCAGTTGGCTATCATGCACTTATTACTTGGCTGATCATACACTGATCACGTGACTGATAATGCACTGATCATCTGGCTATCGTGCACTCATTACCTAGCTATCGTGCACTGATCAAGTGGTTGATCATACACTGATCACGAGACTGATCATGCACTAATCATGTCTATATCATGCACTGATCACATGACTTCCCATGCACTGATCACCCGGATGATCATACACTGATCATGTGACAGATCACGCACTGATCACGGGGCTATCATGCACTGCTCACGCGGCTGTTCATGCAATGATCACGTAGCTACCATATACAGGTCACGTGAGTGATCATGCACTGATCACGTAATTGATCATGCACTGATCATGTAGCTACCATGTACCGGTCAGGTGACTGATCATACACCCATCAGGTGACGGATCATGCACTGATCACGTGGCTATCATGCACTGTTCACGTGGCTGATCATACACTGATCACCTGCCTGGTCATGCACAGATCACGTGACAAATCATGAACTGATCACATAGCTATCATGAACTGATCACCTGGCTGATCATGCACTGATCACGTGGCTGATCATGCACTGATACCGTGACTGAGCATGGACTGATCACATGACTATCATGTAGTGATCACGTGACTTAATGGCTCTGATCATGTGACTGATCATGCGCTGATCATGTTTGCTATCATACACTGATCATGTGCCTCTGGAGGCAATAAACAAAGAGCTGAGTAGGCACGAATCAAACAGTCAGCAGGCAATAATCATGGAACTCAGGTGTGAGGAATCATGCTGCTCAGCTGGCAATAATCAAGCAGCTGAGCAGGCAGGAATTAGGCAGCACAGCTGGCAATTGTCAAGCAGATGACAGGCAGGAATCGTGCAGCTCAGCTGGCAATTGTCAAGCAGATGAGCAGACAGTAATCACGCAGCTCAGCAGGCCCAGATCACGTGACTGAGCATGCACTGTTCACGTGGCTGATCATACACTGATCACGTGATTGACCATGCTCTGATCACTTGGATATCATGCACTGATCACGTGGCTGATCATACACTGTTCACGTGTCTGACCATGCACTGATCACGTGATTGCCCATGCATTGTTCACGTAATAGTATGCACTGATCACGTGGCTATCATGCACTGATGACGTGGCTAATCATGCACTGATTATATGACTGATCATGCACTAATCACGTAGCTATCTTGCACTGATCACTTGGCTGATCATACACTCATCACGGGACTGATCGTGCACTGATCAAGGCGCTATCATGCATTGATTACATGACTCCACATGCACTGATCACGTGAATGATCATGCACTGATCACGTGACTGAACATGTACTGATCACGTGACTGATCATGCACTGCTCACGTGGCTGATCATGCAATGATCACACAGCTACCATGTACTGATCACATGACTGATCATGCACTGGTCACATAATTGATCATGCACTGATCACCTGGCTTATCATGCATTGATCATGTGACTGATCATGTGCTGATCATGTTTGGTGTCACACACTGATCATGTGCCTCTGGAGGCAATGAACATAGAGCTGAGTAAGCAGGAATCAGTCAGCAGGCTATAATCATGGAACTCAGCTCTGAGAAATCATGCTGCTCAGCTGGCAATAATCAAGTAGATGAGCAGGCAGGAATTACGCAGCACAGGTGGCAATTGTCAAGGAGATGACAGGCAGGAATCGTGCAGCTCAGCTGGAAATTGTCAAGCAGATGAGCAGACAGTTATCACGCAGCTCAGCAGGCCCTGATCACGTGACTGAGCATGCACTGTTCACGTGGATGATCACACACCTATCACGTGACTGATCCTGCACTGATCATGTGCCTGGTCATGCACTGATCACGTAGCTATCTTGCACTGTTCACTTGGCTGATCATACACTCATCACGGGACTGATCGTGCACTGATCAGGGCGCTATCATGCATTGACTACATGACTCCACATGCACTGATCACGTGGATGATCATGCACTGATCACGTGACTGACCATGTACTGATCACGTGACTGATCATGCACTGTTCACGTGACTGATCATGTACTTATCACGTGACTGATAATGCACTGATCACGTGGCTATCATGCTCTGCTCAGGTGGCTGATCATGCAACGATCACGTAGCAACCATGTAGTGGTCTCGTGACTGATCATGCACTGATCACGTAATTGATCCTGCACTGATCAGGTGGCTCATCACGCACTGATCCGGTGGCTGATGACACACGTATCACGTGACTGGTCATGTACAGATCACGTGATTAATCATGAAGTGATCACGTGGCTATCCTGCACTGATCACGTGTATATCATGCACTGATCACGTGGCTGATCACACACGTATCACGTGACTGATCATGCACTGATCACGTGGCTATCATGCACTGATCACGTGACTGATCATGCACAGATCACGTGACTGATCATGCACTGATCACGTGACTGATCATGGACTGATCACGTGGCTATCATGCACTGCTCACGAGGCTCATCATGCAATGATCACATAGCTACCATGCACTGATCACGTGGCTGATCATGCAATGATCACGTAGCTACCATGCACTGATCACGTGGCTGATCATGCAATGATCACGTAGCTACCAGGCACTGATCACGTGGCTGATCTTGCAATGATCATGTAGCTACCATGCACTGATCACGTGGCTGATCATGCAATGATCACGTAGCTACCATACACTGATCACGTGCCTGGTCATGCACTGATCACGTGGCTGATCATGCACTGATCACGTGACTGATCATGCTCTGATCTCGTGTCTGATCATGCACTGATCACGTGGCTATCATGCACTGCTCTCGTGGCTGATCATGCGATGATCACGCAGCTACCATGTACTGGTCACATGACTGATTATGCACTGATCACGTGACTGATCATGCACTGATCACATGGCTATAAGGCACTGATCACGTGGCTGAACATGCACTGTTCACGTGGCTGATCACACACCTGTCACGTGACATATCATGCACTGATCACGTGGCACTCATGCACTGATCACGTGGCTGATCATACTCTGCTCTCGTAACTCATCATGCACACATCACGTTTCTATCATGCACTGCTCACGTGGTTCATCATGGAATGATCACGTAACTACCATATACTGGTCACGTGACTGATCATGCACAGATTATGTAAATGATCACACACTGTTCATGTCGCTGATCATGTACTGATCACGTGACTGATCATGCACTGATCACGTGGCTGATCATACACTGATCACGTGACTGATCATGCACTGATCACGTGACTGATCATGCACTGATCACGTGGCTATCATGCACTGATCACTTGGCTGGTCATACACTGATCACATGACTGATCATGCACTGTTCACGTGACTGATCATGCACTGATCACGTAATTGATCGTGCACTGATCACGTGGCTGATCATGCACTGATTACTTGGCTGATCATACACTGATCACGTGACTGATAATGCACTGATCATCTGGCTATCGTGCACTCATTACCTGGCTATCGTGTACTGATCACGTGGTTGATCATACACTGATCACGAGACTGATCATGCACTGATCACGTCTATATCATGCACTGATCACATGACTGCCCATGCACTGATCAACCGGATGATCATACACTGATCATGCGACAGATCATGCACTGATCACGTGGCTATCATGCACTGCTCACGGGGCTGTTCATGCAATGATCACCTAGCTACCATGTACTGGTCACGTGAGTGATCATGCACTGATCACGTAATTGTTCATGCACTGATCAGGTTACTTATCATGCACTGTTAACGTGAGTGATCATGCACTGCTCACGTAACTGATCATGCACTGATCACGTGGCTATCATGCACTGATCACGTGGCTGAACATGCACTGTTCACGTGGCTGATCACACACCTGTCACGTGAAATATCATGCACTGATCACGTGGCACTCATGCACTGATAACGTGGCTGATCATACTCTGCTCACGTAACTCATCATGCACTGATCACGTGACTGATCATGCACTGCTCACGTGGCTGATCATGCAATGATCACACAGCTACCATGTACTAGTCACATGACTGATCATGCACTGATCACATAATTGATCATGCACTGATCACCTGGCTTATCATGCATTGATCATGTGACTGATCATGTGCTGATCACGTTTGGTGTCACACACTGATCAAGTGCCTCTGGAGGCAATGAACATAGAGCTGAGTAGGCAGGAATCAGTCAGCAGGCTATAATCATGGAACTCAGCTGTGAGAAATCATGCTGATCAGCTGGCAATAATCAAGTAGATGAGCAGGCAGGAATTACGCAGCACAGGTGGCAATTGTCAAGGAGATTCCAGGCAGGAATCGTGCAGCTCAGCTGGAAATTGTCAAGCAGATGAGCAGACAGTAATCACGCAGCTCAGCAGGCCCTGATCACGTGACTGAGCATGCACTGTTCACATGGCTGATCACACACTTATCACGTGACTGATCATGCACTGATCATGTGACTGATCATGCACTGATCACGTAGCTATCTTGCACTGATCACTTGGCTGATCATACACTCATCACGGGACTGATCGTGCACTGATCACGTGGCTGATCATGCAGTGATACCGTGACTGACCATGGACTGATCACATGACTATCATGTAGTGATGACGTGACTTAATGGCGCTGATCATGTGACTGATCATGCGCTGATCATGTTTGCTTTCATACACTGATCATGTGCCTCTGGAGGCAATAAACAAAGAGCCGAGTAGGCACGAATCAAACAGTCAGCAGGCAATAATCATGGAGCTCAGGTGTGAGGAATCATGCTGCTCAGCTGGCAATAATCAAGCAGCTGAGCAGGCAGGAATTACGCAGCACAGCTGACAATTGTCAAGCAGATGACAGGCATGAATCACGCAGCTCAGCAGGCCCAGACACGTGACTGAGCATGCACTGTTCACGTGGCTGATCATACACTGTTCACGTGTCTGACCATGCACTGATCACGTGGCTGATCATACACTGATCAGTTGGCTATCATGCACTTATTACTTGGCTGATCATACACTGATCACGTGACTGATAATGCACTGATCATCTGGCTATCGTGCACTCATTACCTAGCTATCGTGCACTGATCAAGTGGTTGATCATACACTGATCACGAGACTGATCATGCACTAATCATGTCTATATCATGCACTGATCACATGACTTCCCATGCACTGATCACCCGGATGATCATACACTGATCATGTGACAGATCACGCACTGATCACGGGGCTATCATGCACTGCTCACGCGGCTGTTCATGCAATGATCACGTAGCTACCATGTACTGGTCACGTGAGTGATCATGCACTGATCACGTAATTGATCATGCACTGATCATGTAGCTACCATGTACCGGTCAGGTGACTGATCATACACCCATCAGGTGACGGATCATGCACTGATCACGTGGCTATCATGCACTGTTCACGTGGCTGATCATACACTGATCACCTGCCTGGTCATGCACAGATCACGTGACAAATCATGAACTGATCACATAGCTATCATGAACTGATCACCTGGCTGATCATGCACTGATCACGTGGCTGATCATGCACTGATACCGTGACTGAGCATGGACTGATCACATGACTATCATGTAGTGATCACGTGACTTAATGGCTCTGATCATGTGACTGATCATGCGCTGATCATGTTTGCTATCATACACTGATCATGTGCCTCTGGAGGCAATAAACAAAGAGCTGAGTAGGCACGAATCAAACAGTCAGCAGGCAATAATCATGGAACTCAGCTGTGAGGAATCATGCTGCTCAGCTGGCAATAATCAAGCAGCTGAGCAGGCAGGAATTAGGCAGCACAGCTGGCAATTGTCAAGCAGATGACAGGCAGGAATCGTGCAGCTCAGCTGGCAATTGTCAAGCAGATGAGCAGACAGTAATCACGCAGCTCAGCAGGCCCAGATCACGTGACTGAGCATGCACTGTTCACGTGGCTGATCATACACTGATCACGTGATTGATCATGCACTGATCACTTGGATATCATGCACTGATCACGTGGCTGATCATACACTGTTCACGTGTCTGACCATGCACTGATCACGTGATTGCCCATGCATTGTTCACGTAATAGTATGCACTGATCACGTGGCTATCATGCACTGATGACGTGGCTAATCATGCACTGATTATATGACTGATCATGCACTAATCACGTAGCTATCTTGCACTGATCACTTGGCTGATCATACACTCATCACGGGACTGATCGTGCACTGATCAAGGCGCTATCATGCATTGATTACATGACTCCACATGCACTGATCACGTGAATGATCATGCACTGATCACGTGACTGAACATGTACTGATCACGTGACTGATCATGCACTGCTCACGTGGCTGATCATGCAATGATCACACAGCTACCATGTACTGATCACATGACTGATCATGCACTGGTCACATAATTGATCATGCACTGATCACCTGGCTTATCATGCATTGATCATGTGACTGATCATGTGCTGATCATGTTTGGTGTCACACACTGATCATGTGCCTCTGGAGGCAATGAACATAGAGCTGAGTAAGCAGGAATCAGTCAGCAGGCTATAATCATGGAACTCAGCTCTGAGAAATCATGCTGCTCAGCTGGCAATAATCAAGTAGATGAGCAGGCAGGAATTACGCAGCACAGGTGGCAATTGTCAAGGAGATGACAGGCAGGAATCGTGCAGCTCAGCTGGAAATTGTCAAGCAGATGAGCAGACAGTTATCACGCAGCTCAGCAGGCCCTGATCACGTGACTGAGCATGCACTGTTCACGTGGATGATCACACACCTATCACGTGACTGATCCTGCACTGATCATGTGCCTGGTCATGCACTGATCACGTAGCTATCTTGCACTGTTCACTTGGCTGATCATACACTCATCACGGGACTGATCGTGCACTGATCAGGGCGCTATCATGCATTGACTACATGACTCCACATGCACTGATCACGTGGATGATCATGCACTGATCACGTGACTGACCATGTACTGATCACGTGACTGATCATGCACTGTTCACGTGACTGATCATGTACTTATCACGTGACTGATAATGCACTGATCACGTGGCTATCATGCTCTGCTCAGGTGGCTGATCATGCAACGATCACGTAGCAACCATGTAGTGGTCTCGTGACTGATCATGCACTGATCACGTAATTGATCCTGCACTGATCAGGTGGCTCATCACGCACTGATCCGGTGGCTGATGACACACGTATCACGTGACTGGTCATGTACAGATCACGTGATTAATCATGAAGTGATCACGTGGCTATCCTGCACTGATCACGTGTATATCATGCACTGATCACGTGGCTGATCACACACGTATCACGTGACTGATCATGCACTGATCACGTGGCTATCATGCACTGATCACGTGACTGATCATGCACAGATCACGTGACTGATCATGCACTGATCACGTGACTGATCATGGACTGATCACGTGGCTATCATGCACTGCTCACGAGGCTCATCATGCAATGATCACATAGCTACCATGCACTGATCACGTGGCTGATCATGCAATGATCACGTAGCTACCATGCACTGATCACGTGGCTGATCATGCAATGATCACGTAGCTACCAGGCACTGATCACGTGGCTGATCTTGCAATGATCATGTAGCTACCATGCACTGATCACGTGGCTGATCATGCAATGATCACGTAGCTACCATACACTGATCACGTGCCTGGTCATGCACTGATCACGTGGCTGATCATGCACTGATCACGTGACTGATCATGCTCTGATCTCGTGTCTGATCATGCACTGATCACGTGGCTATCATGCACTGCTCTCGTGGCTGATCATGCGATGATCACGCAGCTACCATGTACTGGTCACATGACTGATTATGCACTGATCACGTGACTGATCATGCACTGATCACATGGCTATAAGGCACTGATCACGTGGCTGAACATGCACTGTTCACGTGGCTGATCACACACCTGTCACGTGACATATCATGCACTGATCACGTGGCACTCATGCACTGATCACGTGGCTGATCATACTCTGCTCTCGTAACTCATCATGCACACATCACGTTTCTATCATGCACTGCTCACGTGGTTCATCATGGAATGATCACGTAACTACCATATACTGGTCACGTGACTGATCATGCACAGATTATGTAAATGATCACACACTGTTCATGTCGCTGATCATGTACTGATCACGTGACTGATCATGCACTGATCACGTGGCTGATCATACACTGATCACGTGACTGATCATGCACTGATCACGTGACTGATCATGCACTGATCACGTGGCTATCATGCACTGATCACTTGGCTGGTCATACACTGATCACATGACTGATCATGCACTGTTCACGTGACTGATCATGCACTGATCACGTAATTGATCGTGCACTGATCACGTGGCTGATCATGCACTGATTACTTGGCTGATCATACACTGATCACGTGACTGATAATGCACTGATCATCTGGCTATCGTGCACTCATTACCTGGCTATCGTGTACTGATCACGTGGTTGATCATACACTGATCACGAGACTGATCATGCACTGATCACGTCTATATCATGCACTGATCACATGACTGCCCATGCACTGATCAACCGGATGATCATACACTGATCATGCGACAGATCATGCACTGATCACGTGGCTATCATGCACTGCTCACGGGGCTGTTCATGCAATGATCACCTAGCTACCATGTACTGGTCACGTGAGTGATCATGCACTGATCACGTAATTGTTCATGCACTGATCAGGTTACTTATCATGCACTGTTAACGTGAGTGATCATGCACTGCTCACGTAACTGATCATGCACTGATCACGTGGCTATCATGCACTGATCACGTGGCTGAACATGCACTGTTCACGTGGCTGATCACACACCTGTCACGTGAAATATCATGCACTGATCACGTGGCACTCATGCACTGATAACGTGGCTGATCATACTCTGCTCACGTAACTCATCATGCACTGATCACGTGACTGATCATGCACTGCTCACGTGGCTGATCATGCAATGATCACACAGCTACCATGTACTAGTCACATGACTGATCATGCACTGATCACATAATTGATCATGCACTGATCACCTGGCTTATCATGCATTGATCATGTGACTGATCATGTGCTGATCACGTTTGGTGTCACACACTGATCAAGTGCCTCTGGAGGCAATGAACATAGAGCTGAGTAGGCAGGAATCAGTCAGCAGGCTATAATCATGGAACTCAGCTGTGAGAAATCATGCTGATCAGCTGGCAATAATCAAGTAGATGAGCAGGCAGGAATTACGCAGCACAGGTGGCAATTGTCAAGGAGATTCCAGGCAGGAATCGTGCAGCTCAGCTGGAAATTGTCAAGCAGATGAGCAGACAGTAATCACGCAGCTCAGCAGGCCCTGATCACGTGACTGAGCATGCACTGTTCACATGGCTGATCACACACTTATCACGTGACTGATCATGCACTGATCATGTGACTGATCATGCACTGATCACGTAGCTATCTTGCACTGATCACTTGGCTGATCATACACTCATCACGGGACTGATCGTGCACTGATCACGTCGCTATCATGCATTGACTACTTGACTCCACATGCACTGATCACGTGGATGATCATGCACTGGTCACATGACTGACCATGTACTGATCACGTGACTGATCAGGCACTGATCACATGGCTGATCATGCACTGATCACGTGGTTATCATGCACTGCTCACGTGGCTGATCAGGCAATGATCATGTAGCTACCATGTACTGGTCACGTGACTGATAATGCACTGATCACTTAATTGGTCATGCACTGATCACGTGGCTGATCATGCACTGATCACGTGACTGATCATGCACTGATCACGTGACTGATCATGCACTGATCACGTGGCTGATCATGCACTGATCACGTGACTGATCATGCACTGATCTCGTGTCTGATCATGCACTGATCACGTGGCTATCATGCACTGCTCACGTGGCTGATCATGGGATGATCACGCAGCTACCATGTACTGGTCACATGACTGATCATGCATTGATCACGCGACTGATCATGCAGTGCTCACGTGGCAATCATTCACTCGTCACGTGGCTGATCATGCGATGATCACGCAGCTACCATGTACTGGTCTCGTGACTGATCATGCAATGATCACGTGACTGATCATGCAGTGATCACGTGGCTATCATGCACTACTCACGTGGCTGATCATGCAATGATCATGTAGCTACCATGTACAGGTCACGTGAATGATCATACACCCATCAGGTGACTGATCATGCACTGATCACGTGGCTATCATGCACTGATCACGAGACTGATCATGCACTGATCACGTCTATATCATGCACTGATCACATGACTGCCCATGCACTGGTCACGTGGATGATCATACACTAATCATGTGACAGATCATGCACTGATCACGTGGCTGATCATGCAGTGATACCGTGACTGACCATGGACTGATCACATGACTATCATGTAGTGATGACGTGACTTAATGGCGCTGATCATGTGACTGATCATGCGCTGATCATGTTTGCTTTCATACACTGATCATGTGCCTCTGGAGGCAATAAACAAAGAGCCGAGTAGGCACGAATCAAACAGTCAGCAGGCAATAATCATGGAGCTCAGGTGTGAGGAATCATGCTGCTCAGCTGGCAATAATCAAGCAGCTGAGCAGGCAGGAATTACGCAGCACAGCTGACAATTGTCAAGCAGATGACAGGCATGAATCACGCAGCTCAGCAGGCCCAGACACGTGACTGAGCATGCACTCTTCACGTGGCTGATCATACACTGTTCACGTGTCTGACCATGCACTGATCACGTGGCTGATCATACACTGATCAGTTGGCTATCATGCACTTATTACTTGGCTGATCATACACTGATCACGTGACTGATAATGCACTGATCATCTGGCTATCGTGCACTCATTACCTGGCTATCGTGCACTGATCAAGTGGTTGATCATACACTGATCACGAGACTGATCATGCACTAATCATGTCTATATCATGCACTGATCACATGACTTCCCATGCACTGATCACCCGGATGATCATACACTGATCATGTGACAGATCACGCACTGATCACGGGGCTATCATGCACTGCTCACGCGGCTGTTCATGCAATGATCACGTAGCTACCATGTACTGGTCACGTGAGTGATCATGCACTGATCACGTAATTGATCATGCACTGATCAGGTGACTTATCATGCACTGTTAACGTGAGTGATCATGCACTGATCACGTGACTGATCATGCACTGATCTCGTGGCTATCATGCTCGGCTCATGTGGCTGATCAGGCAATGATCACCTAGCTACCATGTACTGGTCACGTGAGTGATCATGCAATGATCACGTAGCTACCAGGCACTGATCACGTGGCTGATCATGCAATGATCACGTAGCTACCATGCACTGATCACGTGGCTGATCATGCACTGATCACGTGGCTATCATGCACTGCTCACGAGGCTCATCATGCAATGATCACGTAGCTACCATGCACTGATCACGTGGCTGATCATGCAATGATCACGTAGCTACCATGCACTGATCACGTGGCTGATCATGCAATGATCACGTAGCTACCATGCACTGATCACGTGGCTGATCATGCAATGATCACGTAGCTACCATATACTGCTCACGTGACTGATCATGCACTGTTAACATGAGTGATCATGCACTGATCACGTGACTGATCATGCACTGATCTCGTGGCTATCATGCACGGCTCATGTGGCTGATCATGCATTGATCACCTAGCTACCATATACTGCTCACGTGACTGATCATGCACTGATCACGTAATTGATCATGCACTGATCATGTGGCTGATCATGCACTGATCACGTGGCTGATCATCCACTGATAACGTGACTGATCATGCACTGATCACGTGACTTATCATGCACTGATCACGTGGCTATCATGCACTGATCACTTGGCTGGTCATACACTGCTCACGTGCCTGGTCATGCACAGATTACATGACTGATCATGCACTGAACACGTGACTGATCATGCACTGATCACGTGGCTATCATGCACTACTCACGTGGCTGATCATGCAATGATCATGTAGCTACCATGTACCGGTCAGGTGACTGATCATACACCCATCAGGTGACGGATCATGCACTGATCACGTGGCTATCATGCACTGTTCACGTGGCTGATCATACACTGATCACCTGCCTGGTCATGCACAGATCACGTGACAAATCATGAACTGATCACATAGCTATCATGAACTGATCACCTGGCTGATCATGCACTGATCACGTGGCTGATCATGCACTGATACCGTGACTGAGCATGGACTGATCACATGACTATCATGTAGTGATCACGTGACCTAATGGCTCTGATCATGTGACTGATCATGGGCTGATCATGTTTGCTATCATACACTGATCATGTGCCTCTGGAGGCAATAAACAAAGAGCTGAGTAGGCACGAATCAAACAGTCAGCAGGCAATTATCATGGAACTCAGGTGTGAGGAATCATGCTGCTCAGCTGGCAATAATCAAGCAGCTGAGCAGGCAGGAATTATGCAGCACAGCTGGCAATTGTCAAGCAGATGACAGGCAGGAATCGTGCAGCTCAGCTGGCAATTGTCAAGCAGATGAGCAGACAGTAATCACGCAGCTCAGCAGGGCCAGATCACGTGACTGAGCATACACTGTTCACGTGGCTGATCATACACTGATCACGTGATTGATCATGCACTGATCACTTGGATATCATGCACTGATCACGTGGCTGATCATACACTGTTGACGTGTCTGACCATGCACTGATCACGTGATTGCGCATGCATTGTTCACGTAATAGTATGCACTGATCACGTGGCTATCATGCACTGATGACGTGGCTAATCATGCACTGATTATATGACTGATCATGCACTAATCACGTAGCTATCTTGCACTGATCACTTGGCTGATCATACACTCATCACGGGACTGATCGTGCACTGATCAAGGCGCTATCATGCATTGATTACATGACTCCACATGCACTGATCACGTGGATGATCATGCACTGATCACGTGACTGACCATGCACTGATCACGTGACTGATCATGCACTGATCACGTGTCTTTCATGCACTGATCACTTGGCTGGACATACACTGATCACGTGCCTGGTCATGTACTGATCACGTGGCTGATCATGCACTGATCACGTGACTGATCATGCACTGATCACGTGGCTATCATGCACTGATCACCTGGCTATCATGCACTGAACACGTGACTGATCATGCACTGATCACGTGACTGATCATGCACTGATCACGTGTCTATCATGCACTGATCACTTGGCTGGACATACACTGATCACGTGCCTGTTCATGCACTGATCATGTGGCTGATCATGCACTGATCACGTGATTGATCATGCACTGATCACGTGGCTATCATGCACTGATCACCTGGCTATCATGCACAGATCACGTGACTGATCATGCACTGATCACGTGACTGATCATGCACTGATCACGTGGCTATCATGCACTGATCACTTGGCTGGACATACACTGGTCACGTGCCTGGTCATGCACTGATCACGTGGCTGATCATGCACTGATCATGTGACTGATCATGCACTGATCTCGTGTCTGATCATGCACTGATCACGTGGCTATCATGCACTGCTCACGTGGCTGATCATGCGATGGTCACGCAGCTACCATGTACTGGTCACATGACTGATCATGCTCTGATCACGTGACTGATCATGCAGTGATCACGTGGCTATCATGCACTACTCACGTGGCTGAAAATGCAATGATCATGTAGCTACCATGTACAGGTCACGTGAATGATCATACACCCATCAGGTGACAGATCATGCACTGATCACGTGGCTATCATGCACTGATCACTATACTGATCATGAACTGATCACGTCTATATCATGCACTGATCACATGACTGCCCATGCACTGATCACGTGGATGATCATACACTAATCATGTGACAGATCATGCACTGATCACGTGGCTCATCATGCACTGATACCGTGACTGAGCATGGACTGATCACATGACTATCATGTAGTGATCACGTGACTTAACGGCGCTGATCATGTGACTGATCATGCGCTGATCATGTTTGCTATCATACACTGATCATGTGCCTCTGGAGGCAATAAACAAAGAGCTGAGTAGGCACGAATCAAACAGTCAGCAGGCAATAATCATGGAACTCAGGTGTGAGGAATCATGCTGCTCAGCTGGCAATAATCAAGCAGCTGAGCAGGCAGGAATTACGCAGCACAGCTGGCAATTGTCAAGCAGATGACAGCCAGGAATCGTGCAGCTCAGCTGGCAATTGTCAAGCAGATGAGCAGACAGTAATCACGCAGCTCAGCAGGCCCTGATCACGTGACTGAGCATGCACTGTTCACGTGGCTGATCATACACTGATCACGTGATTGATCATGCACTGATCACTTGGATATCATGCACTGATCACGTGGCTGATCATACACTGTTCACGTGTCTGACCATGCACTGCTCACGTGGCTGATGATACACTGCTCACGTAACTGATCATGCACTGATCACGTGGCTATCATGCACTGATCACGTGGCAGAACATGCACTGTTCACGTGGCTGATCACACACCTGTCACGTGACATACCATGCACTGATCACGTGGCACTCATGCACTGATCACGTGGCTGATCATACTCTGCTCTCGTAACTCATCATGCACACATCACGTTTCTATCATGCGCTGCTCACGTGGCTCGTCATGGAATGATCACGTAGCTACCATATACTGGTCACGTGACTGATCATGCACAGATGACGTAAATGATCATGCACTGTTCACGTGACTGATCATATACTGATCACGTGACTGATCATGCACTGATCACGTGACTGATCATGCACTGATCACGTAATTGATCATGCACTTATCATTTGGCTGATCATGCACTGATCACGTGGCTGATCATACACTGATCACGTGACTGATCATGCACTGATCACGTGACTGATCATGCACTGATCACGTGGCTATCATGCACTGATCACTTGGCTGGTCATACACTGATCACATGACTGATCATGCACTGTTCACGTGACTGATCATGTACTGATCACGTGACTGATCATGCACTGATCACGTAATTGATCATGCACTGATCAGGTGGCTGATCATGCAATGATCACGTGACTGACCATGCACTGATCACGTGACGGATCATCCACTGATCAGTTGGCTATCATGCACTGATTTCTTGGCTGATCATACACTGATCACGTGACTGATAATGCACTGATCATCTGGCTATCATGCACTCATTACCTGGCTATCGTGCACTGATCACGTGGTTGATCATACACTGATCACGAGACTGATCATGCACTGATCACGTCTGTATCATGCACTGATCACATGACTGCCCATGCACTGATCACCCGGATGATCATACACTGATCATGCGACAGATCATGCACTGATCACGTGGCTATCATGCACTGCTCACGCGGCTGTTCATGCAATGATCACTTAGGTACCATGTACTGGTCACGTGAGTGATCATGCACTGATCACGTAATTGTTCATGCACTGATCATGTGACTGATCATGCACTGTTAACATGAGTGATCATGCACTGATCACATGACTGATCATGTAGTGATCTCGTGGCTATCATGCACGGCTCATGTGGCTGATCATGCAATGGTCACCTAGCTACCATATACTGCTCACGTGACTGATCATGCACTGATCACGTAATTGATCATGCACTGATCATGTGGCTGATCATGCACTGATCACGTGGCTGATCATCCACTGATAACGTGACTGATCGTGCACTGATCACGTAACTTATCATGCACTGATTACGTGGCTATCATGCACTGATCACTTGGCTGGTCATACACTGCTCACGTGCCTGGTCATGCACAGATTACATGACTGATCATGCACTGAACACGTGACTGATCATGCACTGATCACGTGGCTATCATGCACTACTCACGTGGCTGATCATGCAATGATCATGTAGCTACCATGTACCGGTCAGGTGACTGATCATACACCCATCAGGTGACGGATCATGCACTGATCACGTGGCTATCATGCACTGTTCACGTGGCTGATCATACACTGATCACCTGCCTGGTCATGCACAGATCACGTGACAAATCATGAACTGATCACATAGCTATCATGAACTGATCACCTGGCTGATCATGCACTGATCACGTGGCTGATCATGCACTGATACCGTGACTGAGCATGGACTGATCACATGACTATCATGTAGTGATCACGTGACTTAATGGTGCTGATCATGTGACTGATCATGCGCTGATCATGTTTGCTATCATACACTGATCATGTGCCTCTGGAGGCAATAAACAAAGAGCTGAGTAGGCACGAATCAAGCAGTCAGCAGGCAATAATCATGGAACTCAGCTGTGAGGAATCATGCTGCTCAGCTGGCAATAATCAAGCAGCTGAGCAGGCAGGAATTACGCAGCACAGCTGACAATTTTCAAGCAGATGACAGGCAGGACTCATGCAGCTCAGCTGGCAATGGTCAAGCAGATGAGCAGACAGTAATCACGCAGCTCAGCAGGCCCAGATCATGTGACTGAGCATGCACTGATCACGTCGCTGATCATACACTGTTCTCCTGTCTGACCATGCACTGCTCACGTGGCTGATCATACACTGCTCACGTAACTGATCATGCACTGATCACGTGGCTATCATGCACTGACCACGTGGCGGAACATGCACTGTTCACGTGGCTGATCACACACCTGTCACGTGACATATCATGCACTGATCACGTGGCACTCATGCACTGATCACGTGGCTGATCATACTCTGCTCACATAACTCATCATGCACACATCACGTGGCTATCATGCACTGCTCTCGTGGTTCGTCTTGGAATGATCATGAAGCTACCATATACTGGTCACGTGACTGATCATGCACACATCACGTAAATGATCATGCACTGTTCACGTGACTGATCATGTACTGATCACGTGACTAATCATGAAGTGATCACGTGGCTATCCTGCACTGATCACGTGGATAACATGCACTGATCACGTGGCTGATCATGCAATGATCACGTAGCTACCATGCACTTATCACGTGATTGATCATGCACTGATCACGTGGCTGATCATGCAATGATCACGTAGCTACCATGCACTGGTCACGTGACTGATCATGCACTGATCACGTGGCTATCATGCACTGCTCACGTGGCTGATCTTGCAATCATCACGCAGCTACCATGTACTGGTCACGGGACTGATCATGCACTGATCACGTAATAGATCATGCACTGATCACCTGGCTTATCATGCATTGATCATGTGACTGATCATGTGCTGATCATGTTTGGTGTCACACACTGATCATATGCCTCTGGAGGCAAAGAACATAGAGCTGAGTAGGCACGAAACAGTCAGCAGGCTATAATCATGGAACTCAGCTCTGAGAAATCATGCTGCTCAGCTGGCAATAATCAAATAGATGAGCAGGCAGGAATTACGCAGCACAGGTGGCAATTGTCAAGGAAATGGCAGGCAGGAATCGTGCAGCTCAGCTGGCAATTGTCAAGCAGATGAGCAGACAGTAATCACGCAGCTCAGCAGGCCCTGATCACGTGACTGAGCACGCACTGTTCACATGGCTGATCACACACCTATCACGTGACTGATCATGCACTGATCACGTGGCTCTCATGCACTGATCACGTGATTGCGCATGCATTGTTCACGTAATAGTATGCACTGATCACGTGGCTATCATGCACAGATGACGTGGCTAATCATACACTGATCATATGACTGATCATGCTCTGATCACGTGGCTATCTTTCACTGATCACTTGGCTGATCATACACTCATCACGGGACTTATCGTGCACTGATCAAGGCGCTATCATGCATTGATTACATGACTCAACATGCACTGATCACGTGGATGATAATGCACTGATCACGTGAATGACCATGCACTGATCACGTGACTGATCATGCACTGATCACGTGGCTCTCATGCACTGATCACGTGACTGATCATGCACTGATCACGTGACTGATCATGCACTGATCACGTAATTGATCATGCACTTATCATTTGGCTGATCATGCACTGATCACGTGGCTGATCATACACTGATCACGTGACTGATCATGCACTGATCACGTGGCTCTCATGCACTGATCACGTGACTGATCATGCACTGGTCACGTGACTGATCATGCACTGATCACGTAATTGATCATGCACTTATCATTTGGCTGATCATGCACTGATCACGTGGCTGATCATACACTGATCACGTGACTGATCATGCACTGATCACGTGGCTCTCATGCACTGATCACGTGACTGATCATGCACTGGTCACGTGACTGATCATGCACTGATCACGTAATTGATCATGCACTTATCATTTGGCTGATCATGCACTGATCACGTGACTGATCATGCACTGATCACGTGACTGATCATGCACTGATCACGTGGCTATCATGCATTGATCACTTGGCTGGTCATACACTGATCACATGACTGATCATGCACTGTTCACGTGACTGATCATGTACTGATCACGTGACTGATCATGCACTGATCACGTGACTGATCATGCACTGATCACGTAATTGATCATGCACTTATCATTTGGCTGATCATGCACTGATCACGTGGCTGATCATACACTGATCACGTGACTGATCATGCACTGATCACGTGGCTATCATGCACTGATCACTTGGCTGGTCATACACTGATCACATGACTGATCATGCACTGTTCACGTGACTGATCATGTACTGATCACGTGACTGATCATGCACTGATCACGTGACTGATCATGCACTGATCACGTGGCTATCATGCACTGATCACTTGGCTGGACATACACTCGTCACGTGCCTGGTCATGCACTGATCACGTGGCTGATCATGCACAGATGACGTGGCTAATCATACACTGATCATATGACTGATCATGCTCTGATCACGTGGCTATCTTTCACTGATCACTTGGCTGATCATACACTCATCACGGGACTGATCGTGCACTGATCAAGGCGCTATCATGCATTGATTACATGACTCAACATGCACTGATCACGTGGATGATAATGCACTGATCACGTGAATGACCATGCACTGATCACGTGACTGATCATGCACTGATCACGTGGCTCTCATGCACTGATCACGTGACTGATCATGCACTGGTCACGTGACTGATCATGCACTGATCACGTAATTGATCATGCACTTATCATTTGGCTGATCATGCACTGATCACGTGGCTGATCATACACTGATCACGTGACTGATCATGCACTGATCACGTGGCTCTCATGCACTGATCACGTGACTGATCATGCACTGGTCACGTGACTGATCATGCACTGATCACGTAATTGATCATGCACTTATCATTTGGCTGATCATGCACTGATCACGTGACTGATCATGCACTGATCACGTGACTGATCATGCACTGATCACGTGGCTATCATGCATTGATCACTTGGCTGGTCATACACTGATCACATGACTGATCATGCACTGTTCACGTGACTGATCATGTACTGATCACGTGACTGATCATGCACTGATCACGTGACTGATCATGCACTGATCACGTAATTGATCATGCACTTATCATTTGGCTGATCATGCACTGATCACGTGGCTGATCATACACTGATCACGTGACTGATCATGCACTGATCACGTGGCTATCATGCACTGATCACTTGGCTGGTCATACACTGATCACATGACTGATCATGCACTGTTCACGTGACTGATCATGTACTGATCACGTGACTGATCATGCACTGATCACGTGACTGATCATGCACTGATCACGTGGCTATCATGCACTGATCACTTGGCTGGACATACACTCGTCACGTGCCTGGTCATGCACTGATCACGTGGCTGATCATGCACTGATCACGTGACTGAACATGCACTGATCTCGTGTCTGATCATGCACTGATCACGTGACTGATAATGCACTGATCATCTGGCTATCATGCACTCATTACCTGGCTATCGTGCACTGATCACGTGGTTGATCATACACTGATCACCAGACTGATCATGCACTGATCACGTCTATATCATGCACTGATCAGGTGGCTGATCATGCAATGATCACGTGACTGACCATGCACTGATCACGTGACGGATCATCCACTGATCAGTTGGCTATCATGCACTGATTTCTTGGCTGATCATACACTGATCACGTGACTGATATTGCACTGATCATCTGGCTATCATGCACTCATTACCTGGCTATCGTGCACTGATCACGGGGTTGATCATACACTGATCACGAGACTGATCATGCACTGATCACGTCTATATCATGCACTGATCACATGACTGCCCATGCACTGATCACCCGGATGATCATACACTGATCATGCGACAGATCATGCACTGATCACGTGGCTATCATGCACTGCTCACGCGGCTGTTCATGCAATGATCACTTAGCTACCATGTACTGGTCACGTGAGTGATCATGCACTGATCACGTAATTGTTCATGCACTGATCAGGTGACTTATCATGCACTGTTAACGTGAGTGATCATGCACTGATCACGTGACTGATCATGCACTGATCTCGTGGCTATCATGCACGTCTCATGTGGCTGATCATGCAATGATCACCTAGCTACCATATACTGCTCACGTGACTGATCATGCACTGATCACGTAATTGATCATGCACTGATCATGTGGCTGATCATGCACTGATCACGTGGCTGATCATCCACTGATAACGTGACTGATCATGCACTGATCACGTGACTGATCATGCACTGATCACGTGGCTATCATGCACTGATCACTTGGCTGGTCATACACTGCTCACGTGCCTGGTCATGCACAGATTACATGACTGGTCATGCACTGAACACGTGACTGATCATGCACTGATCACGTGGCTATCATGCACTACTCACGTGGCTGAACATGCACTGTTCACGTGGCTGATCACAAACCTGTCACGTGACATATCATGCACTGATCACGTGGCACTCATGCACTGATCACGTGGCTGATCATACTTTGCTCACGTAACTCATCATGCACACATCACGTGGCTATCATGCACTGCTCACGTGGTTCGTCATGGAATGATCACGAAGCTACCATATACTGGTCACGTGACTGGTCATGCACACATCACGTAAATGATCATGCACTGTTCACGTGACTGATCATGTACTGATCACGTGACTAACCATGAAGTGATCACGTGGCTATCCTGCACTGATCACGTGGATATCATGCAATGATCACGTGGCTGATCATGCAATGATCACGTAGCTACCATGCACTGATCACGTGACTGATCATGCACTGATCACGTGGCTATCATGCACTGCTCACGTGGCTGATCATGCAATGATCACGCAGCTACCATGTACTGGTCACGTGACTGATCATGCACTGATCACGTAATACATCATGCACTGATCACCTGGCTTATCATGCATTCATCATGTGACTGATCATGTCCTGATCATGTTTGGTGTCACACACTGATCATGTGCCTCTGGAGGCAAAGAACATAGAGCTGAGTAGGCACGAAACAGTCATCAGGCTATAATCATGGAACTCAGCTCTGAGAAATCATGCTGCTCAGCTGGCAATAATCAAATAGATGAGCAGGCAGGAATTACGCAGCACGGGTGGCAATTGTCAAGGAGATGGCAGGCAGGAATCGTGCAGCTCAGCTGGCAATTGTCAAGCAGATGAGCAGACAGTAATCACGCAGCTCAGCAGGCCCTGATCACGTTACTGAGCATGCACTGTTCACATGGCTGATCACACACCTATCACGTGACTGATCATGCACTGATCACGTGGCTCTCATGCACTGATCACGTGATTGAGCATGCATTGTTCACGTAATAGTATGCACTGATCACGTGGCTATCATGCACAGATGACGTGGCTAATCATGCACTGATCATATGACTGATCATGCACTGAACACGTAGCTATCTTGCACTGATCACTTGGCTGATCATACACTCATCACGGGACTGATCGTGCACTGATCAAGGCGCTATCATGCATTGATTACATGACTCAACATGCACTGATCACGTGGATGATAATGCACTGATCACGTGACTGACCATGCACTGATCACGTGACTGATCATGCACTGATTACGTGGCTATAATGCACTGATCACCTGGCTATCATGCACTGATCACGTGACTGATCATGCACTGATCACGTGACTGATCATGCACTCATCACTTGGCTGGACATACACTGATCACGTGCCTGGTCATGCACTGATCACGTGGCTGATCATGCACTGATCACGTGACTGATCATGCACTGCTCACTTGGCTGATCATGCGATGATCACGCAGCTACCATGTACTGGTCACATGACTGATCATGCACTGATCACGTGACTGATCATGCAGTGATCACGTGGCTATCATGCACTACTCACGTGGCTGATCATGCAATGATCATGTAGCTACCATGTACAGGTCACGTGAATGATCATACACCCATCAGGTGACTGATCATGCACTGATCACGTGGCTATCATGCACTGATCGCGAGACTTATCATGCACTGATCACGTCTATATCATGCACTGATCACATGACTGCCCATGCACTGATCACGTGGATGATCATACACTAATCATGTGACAGATCATGCACTTATCACGTGGCTGATCATGCACTGATACGGTGACTGAGCAATGACTGATCACATGACTATCATGTAGTGATCACGTGACTTAATGGCGCTGATCATGTGACTGATCATGCGCTGATCATGTTTGCTATCATACACTGAAAATGTGCCTCTGGAGGCAATAAACAAAGAGCTGAGTAGGCACGAATCAAACAGTCAGCAGGCAATAATCATGGAACTCAGGTGTGAGGAATCATGCTGCTCAGCTGGCAATAATCAAGCAGCTGAGCAGGCAGGAATTAGGCAGCACAGCTGGCAATTGTCAAGCAGATGACAGGCAGGAATGGTGCAGCTCAGCTGGCAATTGTCAAGCAGATGAACAGACAGTAATCACGCAGCTCAGCAGGCCCAGATCACGTGACTGAGCATGCACTGTTCACGTGGCTGATCATACACTGATCACGTGATTGATCATGCACTGATCACTTGGATATCATGCACTGATCACGTGGCTGATCATACACTGTTCACGTGTCTGACCATGCACTTCTCACGTGGCTGATCATACACTGCTCACATAACTGATCATGCACTGATCACGTGGCTATCATACACTGATCACGTGGCTGAACATGCACTGTTCACGTGGCTGATCACACACCTGTCACGTGACATATCATGCACTGATCACGTGGCACTCATGCACTGATCACGTGGCTGATAATACTCTGCTCTCGTAACTGATCATGCACACATCACGTTTCTATCATGTACTGCACACGTGGCTCGTCATGGAATGATCACGTAACTACCATATACTGGTCACGTGACTGATCATGCACAGACCAAGTAAATGATCACGAACTGTTCATGTGACTGATCATGCACTGATCACGTGGCTATCATGCACTGCTCACGTGGCTGATCATGCAACGATCACGTAGCAACCATGAATTGGTCTCGTGACTGATCATGCACTGATCACATAATTGATCCTGCACTGATCACGTGGCTCATCGCGCACTGATCCGGTGGCTGATCACACACGTATCACGTGACTGATCATGTACAGATCACGTGACTAATCATGAAGTGATCACGTGGCTATCCTGCACTGATCATTTGGATATCATGCACTGATCACGTGGCTGATCACACACGTATCACGTGACTGATCATGCACTGATCTCGTGGATATCATGCAATGATCACGTGACTGATCATGCACAGATCACCTGACTGATCATGCACAGATCACGTGACTGATCATGCACTGATCACGTGGCTATCATGCACTGCTCACGTGGCTGATCATGCAATGATCACACAGCTACCATGTACTGGTCACATGACTGATCATGCACTGATCACATAATTGATCATGCACTGATCACCTGGCTTATCATGCATTGATCATGTGACTGATCATGTGCTGATCATGTTTGGTGTCACACACTGATCATGTGCCTCTGGAGGCAATGAACATAGAGCTGAGTAGGCAGGAATCAGTCAGCAGGCTATAATCATGGAACTCAGCTCTGAGAAATCATGCTGCTCAGCTGGAAATTGTCAAGCAGATGAGCAGACAGTAATCATGCAGCTCAGCAGGCCCTGATCACGTGACTGAGCATGCACTGTTCACATGGCTGATCACACACCTATCACGTGACTGATCATGCACTGATCATGTGACTGATCATGCACTGATCACGTAGCTATCTTGACTGATCACTTGGCTGATCATACACTCATCACGGGACTGATTGTGCACTGATCACGGCGCTATCACGCATTGAGTACATGACTCCACATGCACTGATCACGTGGATGATCATGCACTGATCACGTGACTGACCATGCACTGATCACGTGACTGATCAGGCACTGATCAAATGGCTGATCATGCACTGATCACGTGGCTATCATGCACTGCTCACGTGGCTGATCAGGCAATGATCACGTAGCTACCATGTACTGGTCACGTGACTGATCATGCACTGATCACGTGGCTGATTATACATTGATCACGTGACTGATCATGCACTGATCACGTGACTGATCATGCACTGATCACGTGGCTATCATGCACTGATCACTTGGCTGGACATACACTGATCACGTGCCTGGTCATGCACTGATCACATGGCTGATCATGCACTGATCACGTAATTGATCCTGCACTGATCACATGGCTCATCACGCACAGATCAGGTGGCTGATCACACACGTATAACGTGACTGATCATGTACAGATCACGTGACTGATCATGTAGTGATCACGTGGCTATCATGCACTGCTCACGTGGTTGATCATGCGATGTTCACGAAGCTACCATGTACTGGTCACCTGATTGATCATGCACTGATCTCGTGTCTGATCATGCACTGATCACCTGGCTATCATGCTCTGCTCACGTGGCTGATCATGCAACGATCACGTAGCAACCATGTACTGGTCACGTGACTGATCATGCACTGATCACGTAATTGATCCTGCACTGATCACGTGGCTCATCATGCACTGATCACGTGGCTGATCACACATGTATCACGTGATTGATCACGCACTGATCATGTGGCTCTCATGCACTGATCACGTCGCTATCATGCACTGATCACGTGGCTATCATGCACTGATCACTTGGCTGATCACACAATGATCACGTATCTACCATGTACTGGTCACGTGACTGATCATGCACTGATCACGTAATTGATCCTGCACTGATTACATGGCTCATCACGCACAGATCAGGTGGCTGATCACACACGTATCTCGTGACTGATCATGTACAGATCACGTGAATAATCATGAAGTGATCACGTGGCTATCCTGCACTGATCACGTGGATATCATGCACTGATCACGTGGCTGATCACACACGTATCACGTGACTGATCATGCACTGATCACGTGACTGATCATGCACTGCTCACGTGGCTGATCATGCAATGATCACACAGCTACCATGTACTGGTCACATGACTGATCATGCACTGATCACGTGACTGATCATGCAGTGATCACGTGGCTATCATGCACTACTCACGTGGCTGATCATGCAATGATCATGTAGCTACCATGTACAGGTCACGTGAATGATCATACACCCATCAGGTGACTGATCATGCACTGATCACGTGGCTATCATGCACTGATCACTATACTGATCATGCACTGATCACGTCTATATCATGCACTGATCACATGACTCCCCATGCACTGGTCACGTGGATAATCATACACTAATCCTGTGACAGATCATGCACTGATACTGTGACTGAGCATGGACTGATCACATGACTATCGTGTAGTGATCACGTGACTTAATGGCGCTGATCATGTACTGATCATGCACTGATCATGTTTGCTCTCATACACTGATCATGTGCCTCTGGAGGCAATAAACATAGAGCTGAGTAGGCACGAATCAGTCAGCAGGCAATAATCATGGAACTCAGCTGTGAGGAATCATGCTGCTCAGCTGGCAATAATCAAGCAGCTGAGCAGGCAGGAATTACGCATCACAGCTGACAATTGTCAAGGAGATGACAGGCAGGAATCGTGCAGCTCAGCTGGAAATTGTCAAGCAGATGAGCAGACAGTAATCACGTAGCTCAGCAGGCCCACATCACGTGAGTGAGCATGCACTGTTCACATGGCTGATCATACACTGATCACGTGATTGATCATGCACTGATCACTTGGATATCATGCACTGATCACGTGGCTGATCATACACTGTTCACGTGTCTGACCATGCACTGATCACGTGGCTGATCATACACTGCTCACGTAACTGATCATGCACTGATCACGTGGCTATCATGCACTGAATACGTGGCTGAACATGCACTGTTCACGTGGCTGATCACACAGCTGTCACGTGACATATCATGCACTGATCACCTGGCACTCATGCACTGATCACGTGGCTGATCATACTCTGCTCACGAAACTCATCATGCACACATCACGTGGCTATCATGCACTGCTCACGTGGTTCGTCATGGAATGATCAAGTAGCTACCATATACTGGTCACGTGACTGATCATGCACAGATCACGTAAATGATCATGCACTGTTCACGTGACTGATCATGTACTTATCACGTGACTGATAATGCACTGATCACGTGGCTATCATGCTCTGCTCACGTGGCTGATCATGCAACGATCACATAGCAACCATGTAGTGGTCTCGTGACTGATCATGCACTGATCACGTAATTGCTCCTGCACTGATCACGTGGCTCATCACGCACTGATCCGGTGGCTGATCACACACGTATCACGTGACTGGTCATGTACAGATCACGTGACTAATCATGAAGTGATCACGTGGCTATCCTGCACTGATCACGTGGCTATCATGCACTGATCGCGAGACTTATCATGCACTGATCACGTCTATATCATGCACTGATCACATGACTGCCCATGCACTGATCACGTGGATGATCATACACTAATCATGTGACAGATCATGCACTTATCACGTGGCTGATCATGCACTGATACGGTGACTGAGCAATGACTGATCACATGACTATCATGTAGTGATCACGTGACTTAATGGCGCTGATCATGTGACTGATCATGCGCTGATCATGTTTGCTATCATACACTGAAAATGTGCCTCTGGAGGCAATAAACAAAGAGCTGAGTAGGCACGAATCAAACAGTCAGCAGGCAATAATCATGGAACTCAGGTGTGAGGAATCATGCTGCTCAGCTGGCAATAATCAAGCAGCTGAGCAGGCAGGAATTAGGCAGCACAGCTGGCAATTGTCAAGCAGATGACAGGCAGGAATGGTGCAGCTCAGCTGGCAATTGTCAAGCAGATGAACAGACAGTAATCACGCAGCTCAGCAGGCCCAGATCACGTGACTGAGCATGCACTGTTCACGTGGCTGATCATACACTGATCACGTGATTGATCATGCACTGATCACTTGGATATCATGCACTGATCACGTGGCTGATCATACACTGTTCACGTGTCTGACCATGCACTTCTCACGTGGCTGATCATACACTGCTCACATAACTGATCATGCACTGATCACGTGGCTATCATACACTGATCACGTGGCTGAACATGCACTGTTCACGTGGCTGATCACACACCTGTCACGTGACATATCATGCACTGATCACGTGGCACTCATGCACTGATCACGTGGCTGATAATACTCTGCTCTCGTAACTGATCATGCACACATCACGTTTCTATCATGTACTGCACACGTGGCTCGTCATGGAATGATCACGTAACTACCATATACTGGTCACGTGACTGATCATGCACAGACCAAGTAAATGATCACGAACTGTTCATGTGACTGATCATGCACTGATCACGTGGCTATCATGCACTGCTCACGTGGCTGATCATGCAACGATCACGTAGCAACCATGAATTGGTCTCGTGACTGATCATGCACTGATCACATAATTGATCCTGCACTGATCACGTGGCTCATCGCGCACTGATCCGGTGGCTGATCACACACGTATCACGTGACTGATCATGTACAGATCACGTGACTAATCATGAAGTGATCACGTGGCTATCCTGCACTGATCATTTGGATATCATGCACTGATCACGTGGCTGATCACACACGTATCACGTGACTGATCATGCACTGATCTCGTGGATATCATGCAATGATCACGTGACTGATCATGCACAGATCACCTGACTGATCATGCACAGATCACGTGACTGATCATGCACTGATCACGTGGCTATCATGCACTGCTCACGTGGCTGATCATGCAATGATCACACAGCTACCATGTACTGGTCACATGACTGATCATGCACTGATCACATAATTGATCATGCACTGATCACCTGGCTTATCATGCATTGATCATGTGACTGATCATGTGCTGATCATGTTTGGTGTCACACACTGATCATGTGCCTCTGGAGGCAATGAACATAGAGCTGAGTAGGCAGGAATCAGTCAGCAGGCTATAATCATGGAACTCAGCTCTGAGAAATCATGCTGCTCAGCTGGAAATTGTCAAGCAGATGAGCAGACAGTAATCATGCAGCTCAGCAGGCCCTGATCACGTGACTGAGCATGCACTGTTCACATGGCTGATCACACACCTATCACGTGACTGATCATGCACTGATCATGTGACTGATCATGCACTGATCACGTAGCTATCTTGACTGATCACTTGGCTGATCATACACTCATCACGGGACTGATTGTGCACTGATCACGGCGCTATCACGCATTGAGTACATGACTCCACATGCACTGATCACGTGGATGATCATGCACTGATCACGTGACTGACCATGCACTGATCACGTGACTGATCAGGCACTGATCAAATGGCTGATCATGCACTGATCACGTGGCTATCATGCACTGCTCACGTGGCTGATCAGGCAATGATCACGTAGCTACCATGTACTGGTCACGTGACTGATCATGCACTGATCACGTGGCTGATTATACATTGATCACGTGACTGATCATGCACTGATCACGTGACTGATCATGCACTGATCACGTGGCTATCATGCACTGATCACTTGGCTGGACATACACTGATCACGTGCCTGGTCATGCACTGATCACATGGCTGATCATGCACTGATCACGTAATTGATCCTGCACTGATCACATGGCTCATCACGCACAGATCAGGTGGCTGATCACACACGTATAACGTGACTGATCATGTACAGATCACGTGACTGATCATGTAGTGATCACGTGGCTATCATGCACTGCTCACGTGGTTGATCATGCGATGTTCACGAAGCTACCATGTACTGGTCACCTGATTGATCATGCACTGATCTCGTGTCTGATCATGCACTGATCACCTGGCTATCATGCTCTGCTCACGTGGCTGATCATGCAACGATCACGTAGCAACCATGTACTGGTCACGTGACTGATCATGCACTGATCACGTAATTGATCCTGCACTGATCACGTGGCTCATCATGCACTGATCACGTGGCTGATCACACATGTATCACGTGATTGATCACGCACTGATCATGTGGCTCTCATGCACTGATCACGTCGCTATCATGCACTGATCACGTGGCTATCATGCACTGATCACTTGGCTGATCACACAATGATCACGTATCTACCATGTACTGGTCACGTGACTGATCATGCACTGATCACGTAATTGATCCTGCACTGATTACATGGCTCATCACGCACAGATCAGGTGGCTGATCACACACGTATCACGTGACTGATCATGTACAGATCACGTGAATAATCATGAAGTGATCACGTGGCTATCCTGCACTGATCACGTGGATATCATGCACTGATCACGTGGCTGATCACACACGTATCACGTGACTGATCATGCACTGATCACGTGACTGATCATGCACTGCTCACGTGGCTGATCATGCAATGATCACACAGCTACCATGTACTGGTCACATGACTGATCATGCACTGATCACGTGACTGATCATGCAGTGATCACGTGGCTATCATGCACTACTCACGTGGCTGATCATGCAATGATCATGTAGCTACCATGTACAGGTCACGTGAATGATCATACACCCATCAGGTGACTGATCATGCAGTGATCACGTGGCTATCATGCACTGATCACTATACTGATCATGCACTGATCACGTCTATATCATGCACTGATCACATGACTCCCCATGCACTGGTCACGTGGATAATCATACACTAATCCTGTGACAGATCATGCACTGATACTGTGACTGAGCATGGACTGATCACATGACTATCGTGTAGTGATCACGTGACTTAATGGCGCTGATCATGTACTGATCATGCACTGATCATGTTTGCTCTCATACACTGATCATGTGCCTCTGGAGGCAATAAACATAGAGCTGAGTAGGCACGAATCAGTCAGCAGGCAATAATCATGGAACTCAGCTGTGAGGAATCATGCTGCTCAGCTGGCAATAATCAAGCAGCTGAGCAGGCAGGAATTACGCATCACAGCTGACAATTGTCAAGGAGATGACAGGCAGGAATCGTGCAGCTCAGCTGGAAATTGTCAAGCAGATGAGCAGACAGTAATCACGTAGCTCAGCAGGCCCACATCACGTGAGTGAGCATGCACTGTTCACGTGGCTGATCATACACTGATCACGTGATTGATCATGCACTGATCACTTGGATATCATGCACTGATCACGTGGCTGATCATACACTGTTCACGTGTCTGACCATGCACTGATCACGTGGCTGATCATACACTGCTCACGTAACTGATCATGCACTGATCACGTGGCTATCATGCACTGAATACGTGGCTGAACATGCACTGTTCACGTGGCTGATCACACAGCTGTCACGTGACATATCATGCACTGATCACCTGGCACTCATGCACTGATCACGTGGCTGATCATACTCTGCTCACGAAACTCATCATGCACACATCACGTGGCTATCATGCACTGCTCACGTGGTTCGTCATGGAATGATCAAGTAGCTACCATATACTGGTCACGTGACTGATCATGCACAGATCACGTAAATGATCATGCACTGTTCACGTGACTGATCATGTACTTATCACGTGACTGATAATGCACTGATCACGTGGCTATCATGCTCTGCTCACGTGGCTGATCATGCAACGATCACATAGCAACCATGTAGTGGTCTCGTGACTGATCATGCACTGATCACGTAATTGCTCCTGCACTGATCACGTGGCTCATCACGCACTGATCCGGTGGCTGATCACACACGTATCACGTGACTGGTCATGTACAGATCACGTGACTAATCATGAAGTGATCACGTGGCTATCCTGCACTGATCACGTGGATATCATGCACTAATCACGTGGCTGATCACACACGTATCACGTGACTGATCATGCACTGATCACGTGGCTATCATGCACTGATCACGTGACTGATCATGCAATGATCACGTAGCTACCATGCACTGATCACGTGACTGATCATGCACTGATCACGTGGCTGATGATGCAATGATCACGTGGCTGATCATGCAATGATCACGTAGCTACCATGCACTGATCACGTGACTGATCATGCACTAATCACGTGGCTATCATGCACTGATCACGTGGCTGATCATGCAATGATCACGTAGCTACCATGCACTGATCACGTGACTGATCATGCACTGATCACGTGGCTGATGATGCAATGATCAAGTAGCTACCATGCACTGGTCACGTGACTGATCATGCACTGATCACGGGGCTATCATGCACTGCTCACGTGGCTGATCATGCGCTGATCATATGACTGATCATGCACTGATCACGTAGCTATCTTGCACTGATCACTTGGCTGATCATACACTCATCACGGGACTGATCGTGCACTGATCAAGGCACTATCATGCATTGATTACATGACTCCGCATGCACTGATCACGTGGATGATCATGCACTGATCACGTGACTGATCATGCAGTGATCACGTTACTGATCATGCACTGATCACGTGGCTATCATGCACTGATCACTTGGCTGGACATACACTGGTCACGTGCCTGGTCATGCACTGATCACGTGAATGATCATGCACTGATCACGTGACTGATCATGCACTGATCTCGTGTCTGATCATGCACTGATCACGTGGCTATCATGCACTGCTCACGTGGCTGATCATGCGATGATCACGCAGCTACCATGTACTGGTCACATGACTGATCATGCAATGATCACGTGACTGATCATGCAGTGATCACGTGGCTATCATGCACTACTCACGTAGCTGAAATTGCAATGATCATGTAGCTACCATGTACAGGTCACGTGAATGATCATACACCCATCAGGTGACTGATCATGCAGTGATCACGTGGCTATCATTCACTGATCATGTGGCTGATCATGCACTGATCACGTCTATATCATGCACTGATCACATGACTGCCCATGCACTGATCACGTGGATGATCATACACTAATCATGTGACAGATCATGCACTGATCACGTCTATATCATGCACTGATCACATGACTCCCCATGCACTGGTCACGTGGATAATCATACACTAATCCTGTGACAGATCATGCACTGATACTGTGACTGAGCATGGACTGATCACATGACTATCGTGTAGTGATCACGTGACTTAATGGCGCTGATCATGTGACTGATCATGCACTGATCATGTTTGCTCTCATACACTGATCATGTGCCTCTGGAGGCAATAAACATAGAGCTGAGTAGGCACGAATCAGTCAGCAGGCAATAATCATGGAACTCAGCTGTGAGGAATCATGCTGCTCAGCTGGCAATAATCAAGCAGCTGAGCAGGCAGGAATTACGCATCACAGCTGACAATTGTCAAGGAGATGACAGGCAGGAATCGTGCAGCTCAGCTGGAAATTGTCAAGCAGATGAGCAGACAGTAATCACGCAGCTCAGCAGGCCCACATCACGTGAGTGAGCATGCACTGTTCACGTGGCTGAACATACACTGATCACGTGATTGATCATGCACTGATCACTTGGATATCATGCACTGATCACGTGGCTGATCATACACTGTTCACGTGTCTGACCATGCACTGATCACGTGGCTGATCATACACTGCTCACGTAACTGATCATGCACTGATCACGTGGCTATCATGCACTGAATACGTGGCTGAACATGCACTGTTCACGTGGCTGATCACACAGCTGTCACGTGACATATCATGCACTGATCACCTGGCACTCATGCACTGATCACGTGGCTGATCATACTCTGCTCACGAAACTCATCATGCACACATCACGTGGCTATCATGCACTGCTCACGTGGTTCGTCATGGAATGATCAAGTAGCTACCATATACTGGTCACGTGACTGATCATGCACAGATCACGTAAATGATCATGCACTGTTCACGTGACTGATCATGTACTTATCACGTGACTGATAATGCACTGATCACGTGGCTATCATGCTCTGCTCACGTGGCTGATCATGCAACGATCACATAGCAACCATGTAGTGGTCTCGTGACTGATCATGCACTGATCACGTAATTGCTCCTGCACTGATCACGTGGCTCATCACGCACTGATCCGGTGGCTGATCACACACGTATCACGTGACTGATCATGCACTGATCACGTGACTAATCATGCACTGATCACGTGGCTATCATGCACTGATCACGTGGATATCATGCACTGATCACGTGGCTGGTCACACACGTATCACGTGACTGATCATGCACTGATCACGTGGCTATCATGCACTGATCACGTGACTGATCATGCACTGATCACGTGACTGATCATGCACTGATCACGTGACTGATCATGCACTGATCACGTGGCTGATCATGCACTGATCACGTGGCTGATCATGCACTGATCACGTGGCTATCATGCACTGATCACGTGACTGATCATGCACTGATCACGTGGCTATCATGCACTGATCACGTGGCTGATCATGCACTGATCACGTGGCTATCATGCACTGATCACGTGACTGATCATGCACTGATCACGTGGCTGATCATGCACTGATCACGTGGCTATCATGCACTGATCACGTGACTGATCATGCACTGATCACGTGGCTATCATGCACTGATCACGTGGCTGATCATGCACTGATCACGTGACTGATCATGCACTGATCACGTGGCTATCATGCACTGATCACGTGGCTGATCATGCACTGATCACGGGACTGATCATGCACTGATCACGGCACTATCATGCACTGATCACATGACTGATCATGCACTGATCACGTGGCTGATCATGCACTGATCACGTGACTGATCATGCACTGATCACGTGACTGATCATGCACTGATCACGTGGCTATCATGCACTGATCACGTGGCTGACATGCACTGATCACGTGCCTGATCATGCACTGATCACGTGGATGATCATGCACTGATCACGTGACTGATCATGCACTGATCACGTGACTGATCATGCACTGATCACGTGGCTATCATGCACTGATCACGTGGCTGATCATGCGATGATCACGCAGCTACCATGTACTGGTCACATGACTGATCATGCAATGATCACGTGACTGATCATGCAGTGATCACGTGGCTATTATGCACTACTCACGTAGCTGAAATTGCAATGATCATGTAGCTACCATGTACAGGTCACGTGAATGATCATACACCCATCAGGTGACTGATCATGCAGTGATCACGTGGCTATCATTCACTGATCATGTGGCTGATCATGCACTGATCACGTCTATATCATGCACTGATCACATGACTGCCCATGCACTGATCACGTGGATGATCATACACTAATCATGTGACAGATCATGCACTGATCACGTGGCTTATCATGCACTGATACCGTGACTGAGCATGGACTGATCACATGACTATCATGTAGTGATCACGTGACTTAATGGCGCTGATCATGTGACTGATCATGCGCTGTTCATGTTTGCTATCATACACTGATCATGTGCCTCTGGAGGCAATAAACAAAGAGCTGAGTAGGCACGAATCAAACAGTCAGCAGGCGATGATCATGGAACTCAGGTGTGAGGAATCGTGCAGCTCAGCTGGCAATTGTCAAGCAGCTGAGCAGGCAGGAATTACGCAGCACAGCTGGCAATTGTCAAGCAGATGACAGGCAGGAATCGTGCAGCTCAGCTAGCAATTGTCAAGCAGATGAGCAGATAGTAATCACGCAGCTCAGCAGGCCCAGATCACGTGACTGAGCATGCACTGTTCACGTGGCTGATCATACACTGATCACGTGATTGATCATGCACTGATCACTTGGATATCATGCACTGTTCACGTGGCTGATCATACACTGATCACGTGATTGATCATGCACTGATCACTTGGATATCATGCACTGATCACGTGGCTGATCATGCACTGATCACGTCTATATCATGCACTGATCACATGACTGCCCATGCACTGATCACGTGGATGATCATACACTAATCATGTGACAGATCATGCACTGATCACGTCTATATCATGCACTGATCACATGACTCCCCATGCACTGGTCACGTGGATAATCATACACTAATCCTGTGACAGATCATGCACTGATACTGTGACTGAGCATGGACTGATCACATGACTATCGTGTAGTGATCACGTGACTTAATGGCGCTGATCATGTGACTGATCATGCACTGATCATGTTTGCTCTCATACACTGATCATGTGCCTCTGGAGGCAATAAACATAGAGCTGAGTAGGCACGAATCAGTCAGCAGGCAATAATCATGGAACTCAGCTGTGAGGAATCATGCTGCTCAGCTGGCAATAATCAAGCAGCTGAGCAGGCAGGAATTACGCATCACAGCTGACAATTGTCAAGGAGATGACAGGCAGGAATCGTGCAGCTCAGCTGGAAATTGTCAAGCAGATGAGCAGACAGTAATCACGCAGCTCAGCAGGCCCACATCACGTGAGTGAGCATGCACTGTTCACGTGGCTGAACATACACTGATCACGTGATTGATCATGCACTGATCACTTGGATATCATGCACTGATCACGTGGCTGATCATACACTGTTCACGTGTCTGACCATGCACTGATCACGTGGCTGATCATACACTGCTCACGTAACTGATCATGCACTGATCACGTGGCTATCATGCACTGAATACGTGGCTGAACATGCACTGTTCACGTGGCTGATCACACAGCTGTCACGTGACATATCATGCACTGATCACCTGGCACTCATGCACTGATCACGTGGCTGATCATACTCTGCTCACGAAACTCATCATGCACACATCACGTGGCTATCATGCACTGCTCACGTGGTTCGTCATGGAATGATCAAGTAGCTACCATATACTGGTCACGTGACTGATCATGCACAGATCACGTAAATGATCATGCACTGTTCACGTGACTGATCATGTACTTATCACGTGACTGATAATGCACTGATCACGTGGCTATCATGCTCTGCTCACGTGGCTGATCATGCAACGATCACATAGCAACCATGTAGTGGTCTCGTGACTGATCATGCACTGATCACGTAATTGCTCCTGCACTGATCACGTGGCTCATCACGCACTGATCCGGTGGCTGATCACACACGTATCACGTGACTGGTCATGTACAGATCACGTGACTAATCATGAAGTGATCACGTGGCTATCCTGCACTGATCACGTGGATATCATGCACTAATCACGTGGCTGATCACACACGTATCACGTGACTGATCATGCACTGATCACGTGGCTATCATGCACTGATCACGTGACTGATCATGCAATGATCACGTAGCTACCATGCACTGATCACGTGACTGATCATGCACTGATCACGTGGCTGATGATGCAATGATCACGTGGCTGATCATGCAATGATCACGTAGCTACCATGCACTGATCACGTGACTGATCATGCACTAATCACGTGGCTATCATGCACTGATCACGTGGCTGATCATGCAATGATCACGTAGCTACCATGCACTGATCACGTGACTGATCATGCACTGATCACGTGGCTGATGATGCAATGATCACGTAGCTACCATGCACTGGTCACGTGACTGATCATGCACTGATCACGGGGCTATCATGCACTGCTCACGTGGCTGATCATGCACTGATCATATGACTGATCATGCACTGATCACGTAGCTATCTTGCACTGATCACTTGGCTGATCATACACTCATCACGGGACTGATCGTGCACTGATCAAGGCACTATCATGCATTGATTACATGACTCCGCATGCACTGATCACGTGGATGATCATGCACTGATCACGTGACTGATCATGCAGTGATCACGTTACTGATCATGCACTGATCACGTGGCTATCATGCACTGATCACTTGGCTGGACATACACTGGTCACGTGCCTGGTCATGCACTGATCACGTGGATGATCATGCACTGATCACGTGACTGATCATGCACTGATCTCGTGTCTGATCATGCACTGATCACGTGGCTATCATGCACTGCTCACGTGGCTGATCATGCGATGATCACGCAGCTACCATGTACTGGTCACATGACTGATCATGCAATGATCACGTGACTGATCATGCAGTGATCACGTGGCTATTATGCACTACTCACGTAGCTGAAATTGCAATGATCATGTAGCTACCATGTACAGGTCACGTGAATGATCATACACCCATCAGGTGACTGATCATGCAGTGATCACGTGGCTATCATTCACTGATCATGTGGCTGATCATGCACTGATCACGTCTATATCATGCACTGATCACATGACTGCCCATGCACTGATCACGTGGATGATCATACACTAATCATGTGACAGATCATGCACTGATCACGTGGCTTATCATGCACTGATACCGTGACTGAGCATGGACTGATCACATGACTATCATGTAGTGATCACGTGACTTAATGGCGCTGATCATGTGACTGATCATGCGCTGCTCATGTTTGCTATCATACACTGATCATGTGCCTCTGGAGGCAATAAACAAAGAGCTGAGTAGGCACGAATCAAACAGTCAGCAGGCGATGATCATGGAACTCAGGTGTGAGGAATCGTGCAGCTCAGCTGGCAATTGTCAAGCAGCTGAGCAGGCAGGAATTACGCAGCACAGCTGGCAATTGTCAAGCAGATGACAGGCAGGAATCGTGCAGCTCAGCTAGCAATTGTCAAGCAGATGAGCAGATAGTAATCACGCAGCTCAGCAGGCCCAGATCACGTGACTGAGCATGCACTGTTCACGTGGCTGATCATACACTGATCACGTGATTGATCATGCACTGATCACTTGGATATCATGCACTGATCACGTGGCTGATCATACACTGTTCACGTGTCTGACCATGCACTGCTCACGTGGCTGATGATACACTGCTCACGTAACTGATCATGCCTTGATCACGTGGCTATCATGCACTGATCACGTGGCTGAACATGCACTGTTCACGTGGCTGATCACACACCTGTCACGTGACTTACCATGCACTGATCACGTGGCACTCATGCACTGATCGCGTGGCTGATCATACTCTGCTCTCGTAACTCATCATGCACACATCACGTTTCTATCATGCGCTGCTCACGTGGCTCGTCATGGAATGATCACGTAGCTACGATATACTGGTCACGTGACTGATCATGCACAGATCACGTAAATGATCATGCACTGTTCACGTGACTGATCATGTACTGATCACGTGACTGATCATGCACTGATCACGTGGCTGATCATGCACTGATCACGTAATTGATCATGCACTTATCATTTGGCTGATCATGCACTGATCACGTGGCTGATCATACACTGATCACGTGACATATCATGCACTGACCACGTGACTGATCATGCACTTATCACGTGGCTATCATGCACTGATCACTTGGCTGGTCATACACTGATCACATGACTGATCATGCACTGTTCACGTGACTGATCATGTACTGATCACGTGACTGATCATGCACTGATCACGTGACTGATCATGCACTGATCACGTAATTGATCATGCACTTATCATTTGGCTGATCATGCACTGATCACGTGGCTGATCATGCACTGTTCACGTGACTGATCATGTACTGATCACGTGGCTGATCTGCACTGATCACGTAATTGATCATGCACTGATCAGGTGGCTGATCATGTAATGATCAAGTGACTGACCATGCACTGATCACGTGACGGATCATCCACTGATCAGTTGGCTATCATGCACTGATTACTTGGCTGATCATACACTGATCACGTGACTGATAATGCACTGATCATCTGGCTATCGTGCACTCATTACCTGGCTATCGTGCACTGATCACGTGGTTGATCATACACTGATCACGAGACTGATCATGCACTGATCACGTCTATATCATGCACTGATCACATGACTGCCCATGCACTGATCACCCGGATGATCATACACTGATCATGCGACAGATCATGCACTGATCACGTGGCTATCATGCACTGCTCACGCGGCTGTTCATGCAATGATCACTTAGGTACCATGTACTGGTCACGTGAGTGATCATGCACTGATCACGTAATTGTTCATGCTCTGATCAGGTGACTTACAATGCACTGTTAAGGTGAGTGATCATGAACTGATCACGTGACTGATCATGCACTGATCTCGTGGCTATCATGCACGGCTCATGTGGCTGATCATGCAATGATCACCTAGCTACCATATACTGCTCACGTGACTGATCATGCACTGATCACGTAATTGATCATGCACTGATCACGTGACTGATCATGCACTGATCATGTGGCTATCATGCACTGATCACTTGGCTGGTCATACACTGCTCACGTGCCTGGTCATGAAAAGATTACATGACTGATCATGCACTGAACACGTGACTGATCATGCACTGATCACGTGGCTATCATGCACTACTCACGTGGCTGATCATGCAATGATCATGTAGCTACCATGTACCGGTCAGGTGACTGATCATACACCCATCAGGTGACGGATCATGCACTGATCACGTGGCTATCATGCACTGTTCACGTGGCTGATCATACACTGATCACCTGCCTGGTCATGCACAGATCACGTGACAAATCATGAACTGATCACATAGCTATCATGAACTGATCACCTGGCTGATCATGCACTGATCACGTGGCTGATCATGCACTGATCATGTTTGATATCATACACTGATCATGTGCTTCTGGAGGCAATAAACAAAGAGCTGAGTAGGCACGAATCAAACAGTCAGCAGGCAATAATCATGGAACTCAGCTGTGAGGAATCATGCTGCTCAGCTGGCAATAATCAAGCAGCTGAGCAGGCAGGAATTACGCAGCACAGCTGGCAATTGTCAAGCAGATGACAGCCAGGAATCGTGCAGCTCAGCTGGCAATTGACAAGCAGATGAGCAGACAGTAATCACGCAGCTCAGCAGGCCCAGATCACGTGACTGAGCATGCACTGATCACGTGGCTGATCATACACTGTCTCCTGTCTGACCATGCACTGCTCACGTGGCTGATCATACACTGCTCACGTAACTGATCATGCACTGATCACGTGGCTATTATGCACTGACCACGTGGCTGAACATGCACTGTTCACGTGGCTGATCACACACCTGTCACGTGACATATCATGCACTGATCACGTGGCACTCATGCACTGATCACGTGGCTGATCATACTCTGCTCACGTAACTCATCATGCACACATCACGTGGCTATCATGCACTGCTCACGTGGTTCTTCATGGAATGATCACGAAGCTACCATATACTGGTCACGTGACTGATCATGCACACATCACGTAAATGATCATGCACTGTTCACGTGACTGATCATGTACTGATCACGTGACTAATCATGAAGTGATCACGTGGCTATCCTGCACTGATCACGTGGATATCATGCACTGATCACGTGGCTGATCATGCAATGATCACGTAGCTACCATGCACTGATCACGTGACTGATCATGCACTGATCACGTGGCTGATCATGCAATGATCACGTAGCTACCATGCACTGGTCACGTGACTGATCATGCACTGATCACGTGGTTATCATGCACTGCTCACGTGGCTGATCATGCAATGATCACGCAGCTACCATGTACTGGTCACGTGACTGATCATGCACTGATCACGTAATAGATCATGCACTGATCACCTGGCTTATCATGCATTGATCATGTGACTGATCATTTGCTGATCATGTTTGGTGTCACACACTGATCATGTGCCTCTGGAGGCAAAGAACATAGAGATGAGTAGGCCCGAAACAGTCAGCAGGCTATAATCATGGAACTCAGCTCTGAGAAATCATGCTGCTCAGCTGGCAATAATCAAATAGATGAGCAGGCAGGAATTACGCAGCACAGGTGGCAATTGTCAAGGAGATGGCAGGCAGGAATCATGCAGCTCAGCTGGCAATTGTCAAGCAGATGAGCAGACAGTAATCACGCAGCTCAGCAGGCCCTGATCACGTGACTGAGCACGCACAGTTCACATGGCTGATCACACACCTATCACGTGACTGATCATGCACTGATCACGTGGCTCTCATGCACTGATCACGTGATTGCGCATGCATTGTTCATGTAATAGTATGCACTGATCACGTGGCTATCATGCACAGATGACGTGGCTAATCATGCACTGATCATATGACTGATCATGCACTGATCACTTGGCTGATCATACACTCATCACGGGACTGATCGTGCACTGATCAAGGCGCTATCATGCATTGATTACATGACTCAACATGCACTGATCACGTGGATGATAATGCACTGATCACGTGACTGACCATGCACTGATCACGTGGCTATCATGCACTGATCACTTGGCTGGACATACACTGATCACGTGCCTGGTCATGCACTGATCACCTGGCTGATCATGCACTGATCACGTGACTGATCATGCACTGATCACGTGACTGACCATGCACTGATCACGTGGCTATCATGCACTGATCACTTGGCTGGACATACACTGATCACGTGCCTGGTCATGCACTGATCACGTGGCTGATCAAGCACTGATTACGTGACTGATCATGCACTGATCTCGTGTCTGATAATGCACTGAACACGTGGCTATCATGCACTGCTCACGTGGCTGATCATGCGATGATCACGCAGCTACCATGTACTGGTCACATGACTGATCATGCACTGATCACGTGACTGATCATGCAGTGATCAGGTGGCTATCATGCACTACTCAGGTGGCTGATCATGCAATGATCATGTAGCTACCATGTACACGTCACGTGAATGATCATACACCCATCAGGTGACTGATCATGCACTGATCACGTGGCTATCATGCACTGATCAGGAGACTTATCATGCACTGATCACGTCTATATCATGCACTGATCACATGACTGCCCATGCACTGATCACGTGGATGATCATACACTAATCATGTGACAGATCATGCACTGATCACGTGGCTGATCATGCACTGATACCGTGACTGAGCAATGACTGATCACATGACTATCATGTAGTGATCACGTGACTTAATGGCGCTGATCATGTGACTGATCATGCGCTGATCATGTTTGCTATCATACACTGATCATGTGCCTCTGGAGGCAATAAACAAAGAACTGAGTAGGCACCAATCAAACAGTCAGCAGGCAATGATCATGGAACTCAGCTGTGAGGAATCATGCTGCTCAGCTGGCAATAATCAAGCAGCTGAGCAGGCAGGAATTACGCAGCACAGCTGGCAATTGTCAAGCAGATGACAGGCAGGAATCGTGCAGCTCAGCTGGCAATTGTCAAGCAGATGAACAGACAGTAATCACGCAGCTCAGCAGGCCCAGATCACGTGACTGAGCATGCACTGTTCACGTGGCTGATCATACTCTGATCACGTGATTGATCATGCACTGATCACTTGGATATCATGCACTGATCACTTGGCTGGACATACACTGAACACCTGCATGGTCATGCACTGATCACGTGGCTGATCATGCACTGATCACGTGACAGATCATGCACTGATCACGTGGCTATCATGCACTGATCACCTGGCTATCATGCACTGATCACGTGACTGATCATGCACTGATCACGGGACTGATCATGCACTGATCACGTATCTATCATGCACTGATCACGTGGCTATCATGCACTGATCACCTGGGTATCATGCACTGCTCATGCGGCTGTTCATGCAATGATCACCTAGCTACCATATACTGGTCACGTGACTGATCATGCACTGATCACGTAATTGATCATGCACTGATCATGTGGCTGATCATGCACTGATCACGTGGCTGATCATCCACTGATCACGTGACTGATCATGCACTGATCATGTGACTGATCATGCACTGATCACGTGGCTATCATGCACTGATCACTTGGCTGGTCATACACTGATCACGTGCCTGGTCATGCACAGATTACATGACTGATCATGCACTGATCACGTGGCTGATCATGCACTGATCACGTAATTGATCATGCACTGATCATGTGGCTGATCAGGCACTGATCACGTGGCTGATCATAAACTGGTCACGTGACGGATCATGCACTGATCACCGGACTGATCATGCACTGATCACTTGGCTGGTCATACACTGATCACGTGACTGATCATGCAATGATCACGCAGCTACCCTGTACTGGTCACATAACTGATATTGCGCTGATCACGTGACTGATCATGAACTGATCACGTGGCTATCATGCACCAATCACGTGGCTGATCATGCAATGTTCATGTAGCTACCATGTACTGGTCACGTGACTGATCATACACACATCAGGTGACTGATCATGCACTGATCACGTGACTATAATGCACTGATCACGTGGCTAATCATGAACTGATCAGGTGGCTATAATTCACTGATCACGTGGATATCATGCACTGATTACGTGTCTGTCATGCACAGATCACGTGACTAATCATGAACTGATCACGTCGGTATCATGCAGTGATCACGTGGCTGATCATACACTGTTCACGTGTCTGACCATGCACTGATCACGTGGCTGATCATACACTGCTCACGTAACTGATCATGCAGTGATCACGTCGCTATCATGCACTGATCACGTGGCTGATCATACACTGATCACGTGCCTGGTCATGCACAGATCACGTGACTACTCATGAAGTGATCACGTGGCTATCATGCACTGATCACGTGGCTGATCATGCAAGGATCACGTAGCTAACATGTACTGGTCACGTGACCGATCATGCAATGGTAAAGTATTAATCAGGCACTGATCACGTGGCTGATCTCACACATATCACGTGACTGATCTTGCACTGATCACGTGGCTATCATGCACTGATCACGTGGCTAACATGCACTGATCTCGTGGCTGATCATGCAATGATCACGTAGCTAACATGTACTGGTCACGTGACTGATCATGCACTGATCACGTGGCTGATCTTGCAATGATCACGTAGCAACCATGTACTGGTCACGTGACTGATCATGCACTGATCACGTAATTGATCCTGCACTGACCACGTGGCTGATCACACATATATCTCGTGACTGATCATGCACTGATCACAAGGCTCTCATGCACTGATCACGTGGCTATCATGCACTGATCACGTGGATATCATGCACTGATCACGTGGCTGATCACACACGTATCACGTGACTGATCATGCACTGATCAGGTTACTATCATGCACTGATCACGTGGCTATCATGCACTGATCACGTGGCTGATCATGCAATGATCACGTAGCTACCTTGTACTGGTCATGTGACTGATCATGCACTGATCACGTAATTGATCATGCACTGATCACGTGGCTCACCACGCACTGATCACCTGGCTGATCACACACGTATCACGTGACTGATCATGTACAGGTCACGTGACTAATCATGCAGTGATCACGTGGCTATCCTCTACTGATCACGTGGATATCATGCACTGATCACGTGGCTGATCACACACGTATCACGTGACTGATCATGCACTGATCACGTGGCTATCATGCACTGATCACATGGCCATCATGCACTGATCAGGTGGCTGATCATGCAATGATCACGTTATTGATCATTCACTGATCACATGGCTGATCATGCACTGATCACGTGACTGATCATGCACTGATCACGTGACGGATCATGCACTGATCACGTGACGGATCATGCACTGATCATGTGACTGATCATGCGCTCATCATGTTTGCTATCATACACTGATCAAGTGCCTCTGGAGGCAATAAACAAAGAGCAGATTAGGCACGAATCATACAGTCAGCAGGCAGTAATCATTGAACTCAGGTGTGAGGAATCATGCTGCTCAGCTGGCAATAATCAAGCAGCTGAGCAGGCAGGAATCTTGCAGCTCAGCTTGCAATTGTCAAGCAGATGAACAGACAGTAATCACGAAGCTCAGCAGGCCCTGATCACGTGACTGAGCGTGCACTGTTCACGTGGATGATCATACACTGATCACGTGATTGATCATGCACTGATCACGTGGCTATCATGCACTGATCACGTGGCTGAACATGCACTGTTCACATGGCTGATCACACACCTGTAACGTGACTGATCATGCAATGATCACGTGGCACTTATGCACTGATCACATGGCTGATCATACTCTGCTCACGTAACTGATTATGCACATATCACGTGGCCATCATGCACTGCTCACGTGGCTGGTCATGCAATGATCACGTAGCTACCATATACTGGTCACGTGATTCATCATGCACAGATCACGTAAATGATCATGCACTGTTCAAGTGACTGATCATGTACTGATCACGTGACTGATCATGCACTGATCACATGGCAATCATGCACTGCTCACGTGGCTTATCATGCAATGATCATGTAGCATCCATGTACAGGTCACGTGACTGATCATGCACTGATCACGTAATTGATCCTGAACTGATCACGTGGCTCATCATGCACCGATCACGTGACTGTTCACCCACTGATCACTTGACTGATCATGTACTGATCACGTGGCTATAATTCACTGATCACGTGGATTTCATACACTGATTATGTTCCTGTCATGCACAGATCATGTGACTAATCATGAACTGATCACGTAGGCATCATGCACTGCTCACGTTGTTGATCCTGCAATGATCACGTAGCTAACATGTACTGGTCACGTGACTGATCATGCAAAGGTAACGTAATTGATCATGCACAGATCACGTGACTGATCATGCCCTGATCACGTGACTGATCATGCACTGATCACGTGGCTATCATGAACTGCTCACGTGGCTGATCATGCAATGATCACATAGCTACCATGTACTGGTCACATGGCTGATCATGCACTGATCACGTAATTGATCACGCACTGATCTCGTGGCTGATCATACACTGATCACGTGACTGACCATGCCCTGATCACGTGACTGATCATGCACTGATCACGTGGCTATCATACACTGCTCACGTGGCTGATAATACAATGATCACATAGCTACCATGTACTGGTCACATGGCTGATCATGCACTGATCACGTAATTGATCACACACTGATCTCGTGGCTGATCATACACTGATCACGTGACTGACCATGCACTGTTCACATGACTGATCATGCACTGATCACGTGGCTATCATGCACTGATCACGTGGCTGATCATACACTGATCACGTGCCTCGTCATGCACAGATCACGTGACTACTCATGAAGTGATCTCGTGGCTATCATGCACTGAATATGTGGATATCATGCACTGATCATGTGGCGGATCACACCCGTATCACGTGACTGATCATGCACTGATCACGTGGCTATCATGCACTGATCACGTGGCTGATCATGCAATGATCACGTAGCTACCATGTACTGGTCACGTGACTGATCATGCACTGATCACTTGACTGATCATGCACTGATCACGTGGCTGATCATGCACTGCTCAAGTGGCTATCATGCACTGCTCACGTGGCTGATCACGCAATGATCACACAGCTACCATGTACTAGTCACATGACTGATCATGCACTGATCACGTAATTGATCATGCACTGATCACGTGACTGATCATGCACTGACCACGTGACTGATCATCCACTGAACAGTTGGCTACCATGCACTGATTACTTGGCTGATCATACACTGATGACCTTACTGATAATGCCCTGATTATCTGGCTCTCATGCACTCATTACCTGGCTAACGTGCACTGATCACGTGGTTGATCATACACTGATCACGAGACTGATCATGCACTGATCACGTCTACATCACGCACTGATCACATGACTGCCCATGAAATGAACATGTGGATGATCATACACTGATCATGTGACAGATCATGCAGTGATCACGTGGCTATCATGCACTGATTAAGTGGTTTATCATACTCTGCTCCCGAAACTGATCATGCACTGATCACGTGGCTATCATGCACTACTGACGTGGCTGATCTTGCAATGATCACGTAGCTAACATGTACTGGTCATGTGAGTGATCCTGCACTGATCACGTAATTGATCATGCACTGATCAGGTGACTTAACATGCACAGTTCTCGTGACTGATCATGCACTGATGACGTGACTTATCATGCACTGATCCCGTGGCTATCATGCACTGATCACGTGGCTGATCATGCAATGATCACGTAGCTACCATGTACTGGTCACGTGACTGATCATGCACTGATTACGTAATTGATCATGCACTGATCATGGGACTGATAATGCACTGATCACGTGGCTGATCATACCCTGGTCACGTAACTGATCATGCACTAATCACGTGATTGATCATGCACTGATCACGTGGCTATCATGCACTGATCACGTGACTGCGCATGCACTGATGACGTGGCTGTTCGGGCACTGATCACGTGTTTATCAGGCAGTGATCAGTGACTGACAGGCGCTGATCAGGGGACTGTGCACGCACTGATCAGGTGGTTGATCAGGAACTGAACACCTGACTGCGCATGCAGTGATCACGTGGCTGGTCGTTCACTGATCACGTGTTTATCATACGGTGATCACGTGACTGAGAGGCGCTGATCACGTGACTGTGCCGTCAGTGATCACGTGGCTGAACATGCACTGATATCGTGACTGAGCATGCACTGATCATGTGCCGGGAGCCGGGGAGGCATTCCACTCTGGACAAAGGTCATGAGGAAGGAGGCTCGGCATACGCAAATGCGGGATCGAGCCTCAGGAGTCCACCCGGATATTCTCGAGCATCTCCCCCCAAAAAACCCAGAGTCTGCCTACTGTATTGCTTTGTGCTCTCACCTCTGATTTCACTGGGGGCTGTCCCCCAACACCATCTCGCTCTCTCTGTCAAAGAGTTAACTTACAGCTCCAATTCATAAAGTTCCTTGTCATTCTTCCCTTTAACTTCCAGCTGAGTCTCCATCTGGAGCGCGGAACCCACCACGCTCACTAATTAGGCCTGGGCTGCTAAGACCCACTCGAGAAGGTGTCTAGGGTGAGGCACCTTTCGCTATTCGAGAGCGCGCCTGCGGCCTACGTAAGTGGTGCAAACTTCTTGTCTTGAAGTTTGATTGGTCTTCCGCGTAAACCAAGCTACTCAGTCTCTTTTCTCCACCGAATTTTCCTACTGAGCTCTCCTCATACTATTATTCTTGACATCTCTGATTAGCATATAAATAGTCGCCTAGGCCATCTCTCCTTCGAATACCCTGGATCAGTTGGGGCTGGTCCCCGGCAGGTGGCGACCGAACAGGGACCTCAGGAGGCGATACTCAAAGAGCTGAGCAGACACGAACCACGCAATCAGCAGGCAATAAGCATGGAGCTCAGCAGTGACGAATCATGCTGCTCAACTGGCAATAATCAAGCACGTGACCAGGCAGGAATCACGCAGCTCAGCTGGCAATTGTCAAGCAGATGAGCCGACAGGAATCACGCAGCTCAAATGGCAATTGTCATGCAGATGAGCCGGCAGGAATCACGCAGCTCAGCAGGCCCTGATCACGTGACTCTGCAGGCACTGATCACGTGGCTGATCAAGTACATATCACGTGACTGAGCAGGCACTGATCACGTGGCTATCATGCACTGATGACGTGACTGCGCATGCACTGATGACGTGGCTGATCAGGCACTGATCACATGGCTCATCATGCACTGATCACGTGGTTATCAGGCAATGATCAGTGACTGACAGGCGCTGATCATGGGACTGTGCACGCACTGATCACGTGGCTATCATGCACTGATCACGTGACTGCGCATGCACTGATGACGTGGCTGTTCGGGCACTGATCACGTGTTTATCAGGCAGTGATCAGTGACTGACAGGCGCTGATCAGGGGACTGTGCACGCACTGATCAGGTGGCTGATCAGGAACTGACCACCTGACTGCGCATGCAGTGATGACGTGGCTGGTCGTTCACTGATCACGTGTTTATCATACGGTGATCACGTGACTGAGAGGCGCTGATCACGTGACTGTGCCGTCAGTGATCACGTGGCTGAGCATGCACTGATATCGTGACTGAGCATGCACTGATCATGTGCCGGGGGCCGGGGAGGCATTCCACTCTGGACAAAGGTCATGAGGAAGGAGGCTCGGCATACGCAAATGCGGGATCGAGCCTCAGGAGTCCACCCGGATATTTTCGAGCATCTCCCCCCAAAAAAACCCAGAGTCTGCCTACTGTATTGCTTTGTGCTCTCACCTCTGATTTCACTGGGGGCTGTCCCCCAACACCATCTCGCTCTCTCTGTCAAAGAGTTAACTTACAGCTCCAATTCATAAAGTTCCTTGTCATTCTTCCCTTTAACTTCCAGCTGAGTCTCCATCTGGAGCGCGGAACCCACCACGCTCACTAATTATGCCTGGGCTGCTAAGACCCACTCGAGAAGGTGTCTAGGGTGAGGCACCTTTCGCTATTCGAGAGGGCGCCTGTGGCCTACGTAAGTGGTGCAAACTTCTTGTCTTGAAGTTTGATTGGTCTTCCGCGTAAACCAAGCTACTCAGTCTCTTTTCTCCACCGAATTTTCCTACTGAGCTCTCCTCATACTATTATTCTTGACAGCTCTGATTAGCATATAAATAGTCGCCTAGGCCATCTCTCCTTCGAATACCCTGGATCAGTTGGGGCTGGTCCCCGGCAGGTGGCGACCGAACAGGGACCTCAGGAGGCGATACTCAAAGAGCTGAGCAGACACGAACCACGCAATCAGCAGGCAATAAGCATGGAGCTCAGCAGTGACGAATCATGCTGCTCAACTGGCAATAATCAAGCACGTGACCAGGCAGGAATCACGCAGCTCAGCTGGCAATTGTCAAGCAGATGAGCCGACAGGAATCACGCAGCTCAGATGGCAATTGTCATGCAGATGAGCCGGCAGGAATCACGCAGCTCAGCAGGCCCTGATCACGTGATTCTGCAGGCACTGATCACCTGGCTGATCAAGTACAGATCACGTGACTGAGCATGCACTGATCACGTGGCTATCATGCACTGATGACGTGACTGTGCATGCACTGATGACGTGGCTGATCAGGCACTGATCACATGGCTCATCATGCACTGATCACGTGTTTATCAGGCAATGATCAGTGACTGACAGGCGCTGATCATGGGACTGTGCACGCACTGATCACGTGGCTATCATGCACTGATCACGTGACTGCGCATGCAATGATGACGTGGCTGTTCGGGCACTGATCCCGTGTTTATCAGGCAGTGATCAGTGACTGACAGGTGCTGATCAGGGGACTGTGCACGCACTGATCAGGTGGCTGATCAGGAACTGACCACCTGACTGCGCATGCAGTGATCACGTGGCTGGTCGTTCACTGATCACGTGTTTATCATACGGTGATCACGTGACTGAGAGGCGCTGATCACGTGACTGTGCCGTCAGTGATCACGTGGCTGAGCATGCACTGATATCGTGACTGAGCATGCACTGATCATGTGCCGGGGGCCGGGGAGGCATTCCACTCTGGACAAAGGTCATGAGGAAGGAGGCTCGGCATACGCAAATGCGGGATCGAGCCTCAGGAGTCCACCCGGATATTCTCGAGCATCTCCCCCGCAAAAAAAAACAGAGTCCGCCTACTGTATTGCTTTGTGCTCTCACCTCTGATTTCACTGGGGGCTGTCCCCCACCACCATCTCGCTCTCTCTGTCAAAGAGTTAACTTACAGCTCCAATTCATAAAGTTCCTTGTCATTCTTCCCTTTAACTTCCAGCTGAGTCTCCATCTGGAGCGCGGAACCCACCACGCTTACTAATTATGCCTGGGCTGCTAAGACCCACTCGAGAAGGTGTCTAGGGTGAGGCACCTTTCGCTATTCGAGAGGGCGCCTGTGGCCTACGTAAGTGGTGCAAACTTCTTGTCTTGAAGTTTGATTGGTCTTCCGCGTAAACCAAGCTACTCAGTCTCTTTTCTCCACCGAATTTTCCTACTGAGCTCTCCTCATACTATTATTCTTGACATCTCTGATTAGCATATAAATAGTCGCCTAGGCCATCTCTCCTTCGAATACCCTGGATCAGTTGGGGCTGGTCCCCGGCAGGTGGCGACCGAACAGGGACCTCAGGAGGCGATACTCAAAGAGCTGAGCAGAAACGAACCACGCAATCAGCAGGCAATAAGCATGGAGCTCAGCAGTGACGAATCATGCTGCTCAACTGGCAATAATCAAGCACGTGACCAGGCAGGAATCACGCAGCTCAGCTGGCAATTGTCAAGCAGATGAGCCGACAGGAATCACGCAGCTCAGATGGCAATTGTCATGCAGATGAGCCGGCAGGAATCACGCAGCTCAGCAGGCCCTGACCACGTGATTCTGCAGGCACTGATCACCTGGCTGATCAAGTACAGATCACGTGACTGAGCATGCACTGATCACGTGGCTATCATGCACTGAAGACGTGACTGCGCATGCACTGGTGACGTGGCTGATCAGGCACTGATCACATGGCTCATCATGCACTGATCACGTGTTTATCAGGCAATGATCACTGAATGACAGGCGCTGATTATGGGACTGTGCACGCACTGATCACGTGGCTATCATGCACTGATCACGTGACTGCGCATGCACTGATGACGTGGCTGTTCGGGCACTGATCACGTGTTTATCAGGCAGTGATCAGTGACTGACAGGCGCTGATCAGGGGACTGTGCACGCACTGATCAGGTGGCTGATCAGGAACTGACCACCTGACTGCGCATGCAGTGATCACGTGGCTGGTCGTTCACTGATCACGTGTTTATCATACGGTGATCACGTGACTCAGAGGCACTGATCACGTGACTGTGCCGTCAGTGATCACGTGGCTGAGCATGCACTGATATCGTGACTGAGCATGCACTGATCATGTGCCGGGGGCCGGGGAGGCATTCCACTCTGGACAAAGGTCATGAGGAAGGAGGCTCGGCATACGCAAATGCGGGATCGAGCCTCAGGAGTCCACCCGGATATTTTCGAGCATCTCCCCCCAAAAAAACCCAGAGTCTGCCTACTGTATTGCTTTGTGCTCTCACTTCTGATTTCACTGGGGGCTGTCCCCCACCACCATCTCGCTCTCTCTGTCAAAGAGTTAACTTACAGCTCCAATTCATAAAGTTCCTTGTCATTCTTCCCTTTAACTTCCAGCTGAGTCTCCATCTGGAGCGCGAAACCCACCACGCTCACTAATTATGCCTGGGCTGCTAAGACCCACTCGAGAAGGTGTCTAGGGTGAGGCACCTTTCGCTATTCGGGAGGGCGCCTGCGGCCTACGTAAGTGGTGCAAACTTCTTGTCTTGAAGTTTGATTGGTCTTCCGCGTAAACCAAGCTACTCAGTCTCTTTTCTCCACCGAATTTTCCTACTGAGCTCTCCTCATACTATTATTCTTGACATCTCTGATTAGCATATAAATAGTCGCCTAGGCCATCTCTCCTTCGAATACCCTGGATCAGTTGGGGCTGGTCCCCGGCAGGTGGCGACCGAACAGGGACCTCAGGAGGCGATACTCAAAGAGCTGAGCAGACACGAACCACGCAATCAGCAGGCAATAAGCATGGAGCTCAGCAGTGACGAATCATGCTGCTCAACTGGCAATAATCAAGCACGTGACCAGGCAGGAATCACGCAGCTCAGCTGGCAATTGTCAAGCAGATGAGCCGACAGGAATCACGCAGCTCAGATGGCAATTGTCATGCAGATGAGCCGGCAGGAATCACGCAGCTCAGCAGGCCCTGATCACGTGATTCTGCAGGCACTGATCACCTGGCTGATCAAGTACAGATCACGTGACTGAGCATGCACTGATCACGTGGCTATCATGCACTGATGACGTGACTGCGCATGCACTGATGACGTGGCTGATCAGGCACTGATCACATGGCTCATCATGCACTGATCACGTGTTTATCAGGCAATGATCAGTGACTGACAGGCGCTGATCATGGGACTGTGCACGCACTGATCACGTGGCTATCATGCACTGATCACGTGACTGCGCATGCAATGATGACGTGGCTGTTCGGGCACTGATCACGTGTTTATCAGGCAGTGATCAGTGACTGACAGGTGCTGATCAGGGGACTGTGCACGCACTGATCAGGTGGCTGATCAGGAACTGACCACCTGACTGCGCATGCAGTGATCACGTGGCTGGTCGTTCACTGATCACGTGTTTATCATACGGTGATCACGTGACTGAGAGGCGCTGATCACGTGACTGTGCCGTCAGTGATCACGTGGCTGAGCATGCACTGATATCGTGACTGAGCATGCACTGATCATGTGCCGGGGGCCGGGGAGGCATTCCACTCTGGACAAAGGTCATGAGGATGGAGGCTCGGCATACGCAAATGCGGGATCGAGCCTCAGGAGTCCACCCGGATATTTTCGAGCATCTCCCCCCAAAAAAACCCAGAGTCTGCCTACTGTATTGCTTTGTGCTCTCACCTCTGATTTCACTGGGGGCTGTCCCCCACCACCATCTCTCTCTCTCTGTCAAAGAGTTAACTTACAGCTCCAATTCATAAAGTTCCTTGTCATTCTTCCCTTTAACTTCCAGCTGAGTCTCCATCTGGAGCACGGAACCAACCACGCTCACTAATTATGCCTGGGCTCTAAGACCCACTCAAGAAGGTGTCTAGGGTGAGGCACCTTTCGCTATTCGAGAGGGCGCCCGCGGCCTACGTAAGTGGTGCAAACTTCTTGTCTTGAAGTTTGATTGGTCTTCCGCGTAAACCAAGCTACTCAGTCTCTTTTCTCCACAGAATTTTCCTACTGAGCTCTCCTCATACTATTATTCTTGACATCTCTGATTAGCATATAAATAGTCGCCTAGGCCATCTCTCCTTCGAATACCCTGGATCAGTTGGGGCTGGTCCCCGGCAGGTGGCGACCGAACAGGGACCTCAGGAGGCGATACTCAAAGAGCTGAGCAGACACGAACCACGCAATCAGCAGGCAATAAGCATGGAGCTCAGCAGTGACGAATCATGCTGCTCAACTGGCAATAATCAAGCACGTGACCAGGCAGGAATCACGCAGCTCAGCTGGCAATTGTCAAGCAGATGAGCCGACAGGAATCACGCAGCTCAGATGGCAATTGTCATGCAGATGAGCCGGCAGGAATCACGCAGCTCAGCAGGCCCTGATCACGTGATTCTGCAGGCACTGATCACCTGGCTGATCAAGTACAGATCACGTGACTGAGCATGCACTGATCACGTGGCTATCATGCACTGAAGACGTGACTGCGCATGCACTGATGACGTGGCTGATCAGGCACTGATCACATGGCTCATCATGCACTGATCACGTGTTTATCAGGCAATGATCAGTGACTGACAGGCGCTGATCATGGGACTGTGCACGCACTGATCACGTGGCTATCATGCACTGATCACGTGACTGCGCATGCACTGATGACGTGGCTGTTCGGGCACTGATAACGTGTTTATCAGGCAGTGATCAGTGACTGACAGGCGCTGATCAGGGGACTGTGCACGCACTGATCAGGTGGCTGATCAGGAACTGACCACCTGACTGCGCATGCAGTGATCACGTGGCTGGTCGTTCACTGATCACGTGTTTATCATACGGTGATCACGTGACTGAGAGGCGCTGATCACGTGACTGTGCCGTCAGTGATCAGGTGGCTGAGCAGGCACTGATATCGTGACTGAGCATGCACTGATCATGTGCCGGGGGCCGGGGAGGCATTCCACTCTGGACAAAGGTCATGAGGAAGGAGGCTCGGCATACGCAAATGCGGGATCGAGCCTCAGGAGTCCACCCGGATATTTTCGAGCATCTCCCCCCAAAAAAACCCAGAGTCTGCCTAATGTATTGCTTTGTGCTCTCACTTCTGATTTCACTGGCGGCTGTCCCCCACCACCATCTCGCTCTCTCTGTCAAAGAGTTAACTTACAGCTCCAATTCATAAAGTTCCTTGTCATTCTTCCCTTTAACTTCCAGCTGAGTCTCCATCTGGAGCGCGGAACCCACCACGCTTACTAATTATGCCTGGGCTGCTAAGACCCACTCGAGAAGGTGTCTAGGGTGAGGCACCTTTCGCTATTCGAGAGGGCGCCTGTGGCCTACGTAAGTGGTGCAAACTTCTTGTCTTGAAGTTTGATTGGTCTTCCGCGTAAACCAAGCTACTCAGTCTCTTTTCTCCACCGAATTTTCCTACTGAGCTCTCCTCATACTATTATTCTTGACATCTCTGATTAGCATATAAATAGTCGCCTAGGCCATCTCTCCTTCGAATACCCTGGATCAGTTGGGGCTGGTCCCCGGCAGGTGGCGACCGAACAGGGACCTCAGGAGGCGATACTCAAAGAGCTGAGCAAACACGAACCACGCAATCAGCAGGCAATAAGCATGGAGCTCAGCAGTGACGAATCATGCTGCTCAACTGGCAATAATCAAGCACGTGACCAGGAAGGAATCACGCAGCTCAGCTGGCAATTGTCAAGCAGATGAGCCGACAGGAATCACGCAGCTCAGCAGGCCCTGATCACGTGATTCTGCAGGCACTGATCACGTGGCTGATCAAGTCCAGATCACGTGACTGAGCATGCACTTATCACGTGGCTATCATGCACTGAAGACGTGACTGCGCATGCACTGATGACGTGGCTGATCAGGCACTGATCACATGGCTCATCATGCACTGATCACGTGTTTATCAGGCAATGATCAGTGACTGACAGGCGCTGATCATGGGACTGTGCACGCACTGATCACGTGGCTATCATGCACTGATCACGTGACTGCGCATGCACTGATGATGTGGCTGTTCGGGCACTGATCACGTGTTTATCAGGCAGTGATCAGTGACTGACAGGCGCTGATCAGGGGACTGTGCACGCACTGATCAGGTGGCTGATCAGGAACTGACCACCTGACTGCGCATGCAGTGATCACGTGGCTGGTCGTTCACTGATCACGTGTTTATCATACGGTGATCACGTGACTGAGAGGCGCTGATCACGTGACTGTGCCGTTAGTGATCACGTGGCTGAGCATGCACTGATATCGTGACTGAGCATGCACTGATCATGTGCCGGGGGCCGGGGAGGCATTCCACTCTGGACAAAGGTCATGAGGAAGGAGGCTCGGCATACGCAAATGCGGGATCGAGCCTCAGGAGTCCACCCGGATATTTTCGAGCATCTCCCCCCAAAAAACCCAGAGTCTGCCTACTGTATTGCTTTGTGCTCTCACCTCTGATTTCACTGGGGGCTGTCCCCCACCACCATCTCGCTCTCTCTGTCAAAGAGTTAACTTACAGCTCCAATTCATAAAGTTCCTTGTCATTCTTCCCTTTAACTTCCAGCTGAGTCTCCATCTGGAGCACGGAACCCACCACGCTCACTAATTATGCCTGGGCTGCTAAGACCCACTCGAGAAGGTGTCTAGGGTGAGGCACCTTTCGCTATTCGAGAGGGCGCCTGCGGCCTACGTAAGTGGTGCAAACTTCTTGTCTTGAAGTTTGATTGGTCTTCCGCGTAAACCAAGCTACTCAGTCTCTTTTCTCCACCGAATTTTCCTACTGAGCTCTCCTCATACTATTATTCTTGACATCTCTGATTAGCATATAAATAGTCGCCTAGGCCATCTCTCCTTCGAATACCCTGGATCAGTTGGGGCTGGTCCCCGGCAGGTGGCGACCGAACAGGGACCTCAGGAGGCGATACTCAAAGAGCTGAGCAGACACGAACCACGCAATCAGCAGGCAATAAGCATGGAGCTCAGCAGTGACGAATCATGCTGCTCAACTGGCAATAATCAAGCACGTGACCAGGCAGGAATCACGCAGCTCAGCTGGCAATAGTCAAGCAGATGAGCCGACAGGAATCACGCAGCTCAGATGGCAATTGTCATGCAGATGAGCCGGCAGGAATCACGCAGCTCAGCAGGCCTTGATCACGTGACTCTGCAGGCACTGATCACCTGGCTGATCAAGTACAGATCACGTGACTGAGCATGCACTGATCACGTGGCTATCATGCACTGATGACGTGACTGCGCATGCACTGATGACGTGGCTGATCAGGCACTGATCACATGGCTCATCATGCACTGATCACGTGTTTATCAGGCAATGATCAGTGACTGACAGGCGCTGATCATGGGACTGTGCACGCACTGATCAGGTGGCTATCTTGCAGTGATCACGTGACTGCGCATGCACTGATGACGTGGCTGTTCGGGCACTGATCACGTGTTTATCAGGCAGTGATCAGTGACTGACAGGCGCTGATCAGGGGACTGTGCACGCACTGATCAGGTGGCTGATCAGGAACTGACCACCTGACTGTGCATGCAGTGATCACGTGGCTGGTCGTTCACTGATCACGTGTTTATCATACGGTGATCACGTGACTGAGAGGCGCTGATCACGTGACTGTGCCGTCAGTGATCACGTGGCTGAGCATGCACTGATATCGTGACTGAGCATGCACTGATCATGTGCCGGGAGCCGGGGAGGGATTCCACTCTGGACAAAGGTCATGAGGATGGAGGCTCGGCATACGCAAATGCGGTATCGAGCCTCAGGAGTCCACCCGGATATTTTCGAGCATCTCCCCCCAAAAAACCCAGAGTCTGCCTACTGTATTGCTTTGTGCTCTCACTTCTGATTTCACTGGGGGCTGTCCCCCACCACCATCTCGCTCTCTCTGTCAAAGAGTTAACTTACAGCTCCAATTCATAAAGTTCCTTGTCATTCTTCCCTTTAACTTCCAGCTGAGTCTCCATCTGGAGCACGGAACCCACCACGCTCACTAATTATGCCTGGGCTGCTAAGACCCACTCGAGAAGGTGTCTAGGGTGAGGCACCTTTCGCTATTCGAGAGGGCGCCTGCGGCCTACGTAAGTGGTGCAAACTTCTTGTCTTGAAGTTTGATTGGTCTTCCGCGTAAACCAAGCTACTCAGTCTCTTTTCTCCACCGAATTTTCCTACTGAGCTCTCCTCATACTATTATTCTTGACATCTCTGATTAGCATATAAATAGTCGCCTAGGCCATCTCTCCTTCGAATACCCTGGATCAGTTGGGGCTGGTCCCCGGCAGGTGGCGACTGAACAGGGACCTCAGGAGGCGATACTCAAAGAGCTGAGCAGACACGAACCACGCAATCAGCAGGCAATAAGCATGGAGCTCAGCAGTGACAAATCAGGCTGCTCAACTGGCAATAATCAAGCACGTGACCAGGCAGGAATCACGCAGCTCAGCTGGCAATTGTCAAGCAGATGAGCCGACAGGAATCACGCAGCTCAGATGGCAATTGTCATGCAGATGAGCCGGCAGGAATCACGCAGCTCAGCAGGCCTTGATCACGTGACTCTGCAGGCACTGATCACCTGGCTGATCAAGTACAGATCACGTGACTGAGCATGCACTGATCACGTGGCTATCATGCACTGATGACGTGACTGCGCATGCACTGATGACGTGGCTGATCAGGCACTGATCACATGGCTCATCATGCACTGATCACGTGTTTCTCAGGCAATGATCAGTGACTGACAGGCGCTGATCATGGGACTGTGCACGCACTGATCACGTGGCTATCATGCACTGATCACGTGACTGCGCATGCACTGATGACGTGGCTGTTCGGGCACTGATCACGTGTTTATCAGGCAGTGATCAGTGACTGACAGGCGCTGATCAGGGCACTGTGCACGCACTGATCAGGTGGCTGATCAGGAACTGACCACCTGACTGCGCATGCAGTGATCACGTGGCTGGTCGTTCACTGATCACGTGTTTATCATACGGTGATCACGTGACTGAGAGGCGCTGATCACGTGACTGTGCCGTCAGTGATCACGTGGCTGAGCATGCACTGATATCGTGACTGAGCATGCACTGATCATGTGCCGGGAGCCGGGGAGGCATTCCACTCTGGACAAAGGTCATGAGGAAGGAGGCTCGGCATACGCAAATGCGGGATCGAGCCTCAGGAGTCCACCCGGATATTTTCGAGCATCTCCCCCCAAAAAAACCCAGAGTCTGCCTACTGTATTGCTTTGTGCTCTCACTTCTGATTTCACTGGGGGCTGTCCCCCACCACCATCTCGCTCTCTCTGTCAAAGAGTTAACTTACAGCTCCAATTCATAAAGTTCCTTGTCATTCTTCCCTTTAACTTCCAGCTGAGTCTCCATCTGGAGCGCGGAACCCACCACGCTCACTAATTATGCCTGGGCTGCTAAGACCCACTCGAGAAGGTGTCTAGGGTGAGGCACCTTTCGCTATTCGAGAGGCGCCTGCGGCCTACGTAAGTGGTGCAAACTTCTTGTCTTGAAGTTTGATTGGTCTTCCGCGTAAACCAAGCTACTCAGTCTCTTTTCTCCACCGAATTTTCCTACTGAGCTCTCCTCATACTATTATTCTTGACATCTCTGATTAGCATATAAATAGTCGCCTAGGCCATCTCTCCTTCGAATACCCTGGATCAGTTGGGGCTGGTCCCCGGCAGGTGGCGACCGAACAGGGACCTCAGGAGGCGATACTCAAAGAGCTGAGCAGACACGAACCACGCAATCAGCAGGCAATAAGCATGGAGCTCAGCAGTGACGAATCATGCTGCTCAACTGGCAATAATCAAGCACGTGACCAGGCAGGAATCACGCAGCTCAGCTGGCAATTGTCAAGCAGATGAGCCGACAGGAATCACGCAGCTCAGATGGCAATTGTCATGCAGATGAGCCGGCAGGAATCACGCAGCTCAGCAGGCCCTGATCACGTGACTCTGCAGGCACTGATCACCTGGCTGATCAAGTCCAGATCACGTGACTGAGCATGCACTGATCACGTGGCTATCATGCACTGATGACGTGACTGCGCATGCACTGATGACGTGGCTGATCAGGCACTGATCACATGGCTCATCATGCACTGATCACGTGTTTATCAGGCAATGATCAGTGACTGACAGGCGCTGATCATGGGACTGTGCACGCACTGATCACGTGGCTATCATGCACTGATCACGTGACTGCGCATGCACTGATGACGTGGCTGTTCGGGCACTGATCACGTGTTTATCAGGCAGTGATCAGTGACTGACAGGCGCTGATCAGGGGACTGTGCACGCACTGATCAGGTGGCTGATCAGGAACTGACCACCTGACTGCGCATGCAGTGATCACGTGGCTGGTCGTTCACTGATCACGTGTTTATCATACGGTGATCACGTGACTGAGAGGCGCTGATCACGTGACTGTGCCGTCAGTGATCACGTGGCTGAGCATGCACTGATATCGTGACTGAGCATGCACTGATCATGTGCCGGGAGCCGGGGAGGCATTCCACTCTGGACAAAGGTCATGAGGAAGGAGGCTCGGCATACGCAAATGCGGGATCGAGCCTCAGGAGTCCACCCGGATATTTTCGAGCATCTCCCCCCAAAAAACCCAGAGTCTGCCTACTGTATTGCTTTGTGCTCTCACCTCTGATTTCACTGGGGGCTGTCCCCCACCACCATCTCGCTCTCTCTGTCAAAGAGTTAACTTACAGCTCCAATTCATAAAGTTCCTTGTCATTCTTCCCTTTAACTTCCAGCTGAGTCTCCATCTGGAGCGCGGAACCCACCACGCTCACTAATTATGCCTGGGCTGCTAAGACCCACTCGAGAAGGTGTCTAGGGTGAGGCACCTTTCGCTATTCGAGAGGGCGCCTGCGGCCTACGTAAGTGGTGCAAACTTCTTGTCTTGAAGTTTGATTGGTCTTCCGCGTAAACCAAGCTACTCAGTCTCTTTTCTCCACCGAATTTTCCTACTGAGCTCTCCTCATACTATTATTCTTGACATCTCTGATTAGCATATAAATAGTCGCCTAGGCCATCTCTCCTTCGAATACCCTGGATCAGTTGGGGCTGGTCCCCGGCAGGTGGCGACCGAACAGGGACCTCAGGAGGCGATACTCAAAGAGCTGAGCAGACACGAACCACGCAATCAGCAGGCAATAAGCATGGAGCTCAGCAGTGACGAATCATGCTGCTCAACTGGCAATAATCAAGCACGTGACCAGGCAGGAATCACGCAGCTCAGCTGGCAATTGTCAAGCAGATGAGCCGACAGGAATCACGCAGCTCAGATGGCAATTGTCATGCAGATGAGCCGGCAGGAATCACGCAGCTCAGCAGGCCCTGATCACGTGATTCTGCAGGCACTGATCACGTGGCTGATCAAGTCCAGATCACGTGACTGAGCATGCACTGATCACGTGGCTATCATGCACTGATGACGTGACTGCGCATGCACTGATGACGTGGCTGATCAGGCACTGATCACATGGCTCATCATGCACTGATCACGTGTTTCTCAGGCAATGATCAGTGACTGACAGGCGCTGATCATGGGACTGTGCACGCACTGATCACGTGGCTATCATGCACTGATCACGTGACTGCGCATGCACTGATGACGTGGCTGTTCGGGCACTGATCACGTGTTTATCAGGCAGTGATCAGTGACTGACAGGCGCTGATCAGGGGACTGTGCACGCACTGATCAGGTGGCTGATCAGGAACTGACCACCTGACTGCGCATGCAGTGATCACGTGGCTGGTCGTTCACTGATCACGTGTTTATCATACGGTGATCACGTGACTGAGAGGCGCTGATCACGTGACTGTGCCGTCAGTCATCACGTGGCTGAGCATGCACTGATCATGTGCCGGGAGCCGGGGAGGCATTCCACTCTGGACAAAGGTCATGAGGAAGGAGGCTCGGCATACGCAAATGCGGGATCGAGCCTCAGGAGTCCACCCGGATATTTTCGAGCATCTCCCCCTGAAAAAACCCAGAGTCTGCCTACTGTATTGCTTTGTGCTCTCACCTCTGATTTCACTGGGGGCTGTCCCCCACCACCATCTCGCTCTCTCTGTCAAAGAGTTAACTTACAGCTCCAATTCATAAAGTTCCTTGTCATTCTTCCCTTTAACTTCCAGCTGAGTCTCCATCTGGAGCGCGGAACCCACCACGCTCACTAATTATGCCTGGGCTGCTAAGACCCACTCGAGAAGGTGTCTAGGGTGAGGCACCTTTCGCTATTCGAGAGGGCGCCTGCGGCCTACGTAAGTGGTGCAAACTTCTTGTCTTGAAGTTTGATTGGTCTTCCGCGTAAACCAAGCTACTCAGTCTCTTTTCTCCACCGAATTTTCCTACTGAGCTCTCCTCATACTATTATTCTTGACATCTCTGATTAGCATATAAATAGTCGCCTAGGCCATCTCTCCTTCGAATACCCTGGATCAGTTGGGGCTGGTCCCCGGCAGGTGGCGACCGAACAGGGACCTCAGGAGGCGATACTCAAAGAGCTGAGCAGACACGAACCACGCAATCAGCAGGCAATAAGCATGGAGCTCAGCAGTGACGAATCATGCTGCTCAACTGGCAATAATCAAGCACGTGACCAGGCAGGAATCACGCAGCTCAGCTGGCAATTGTCAAGCAGATGAGCCGACAGGAATCACGCAGCTCAGATGGCAATTGTCATGCAGATGAGCCGGCAGGAATCACGCAGCTCAGCAGGCCCTGATCACGTGATTCTGCAGGCACTGATCACGTGGCTGATCAAGTCAGATCACGTGACTGAGCATGCACTGATCACGTGGCTATCATGCACTGAAGACGTGACTGCGCATGCACTGATGACGTGGCTGATCAGGCACTGATCACATGGCTCATCATGCACTGATCACGTGTTTATCAGGCAATGATCAGTGACTGACAGGCGCTGATCATGGGACTGTGCACGCACTGATCACGTGGCTATCATGCACTGATCACGTGACTGCGCATGCACTGATGACGTGGCTCTTCGGGCACTGATCACGTGTTTATCAGGCAGTGATCAGTGACTGACAGGCGCTGATCAGGGGACTGTGCACGCACTGAGCAGGTGGCTGATCAGGAACTGACCACCTGACTGCGCATGCAGTGATCACGTGGCTGGTCGTTCACTGATCACGTGTTTATCATACGGTGATCACGTGACAGAGAGGCGCTGATCACGTGACTGTGCCGTCAGTGATCACGTGGCTGAGCATGCACTGATCATGTGCCGGGGGCCGGGGAGGCATTCCACTCTGGACAAAGGTCATGAGGAAGGAGGCTCGGCATACGCAAATGCGGGATCGAGCCTCAGGAGTCCACCCGGATATTTTCGAGCATCTCCCCCCAAAAAACCCAGAGTCTGCCTACTGTATTGCTTTGTGCTCTCACCTCTGATTTCACTGGGGGCTGTCCCCCACCACCATCTCGCTCTCTCTGTCAAAGAGTTAACTTACAGCTCCAATTCATAAAGTTCCTTGTCATTCTTCCCTTTAACTTCCAGCTGAGTCTCCATCTGGAGCACGGAACCCACCACGCTCACTAATTATGCCTGGGCTGCTAAGACCCACTCGAGAAGGTGTCTAGGGTGAGGCACCTTTCGCTATTCGAGAGGGCGCCTGCGGCCTACGTAAGTGGTGCAAACTTCTTGTCTTGAAGTTTGATTGGTCTTCCGCGTAAACCAAGCTACTCAGTCTCTTTTCTCCACCGAATTTTCCTACTGAGCTCTCCTCATACTATTATTCTTGACATCTCTGATTAGCATATAAATAGTCGCCTAGGCCATCTCTCCTTCGAATACCCTGGATCAGTTGGGGCTGGTCCCCGGCAGGTGGCGACCGAACAGGGACCTCAGGAGGCGATACTCAAAGAGCTGAGCAGACACGAACCACGCAATCAGCAGGCAATAAGCATGGAGCTCAGCAGTGACGAATCATGCTGCTCAACTGGCAATAATCAAGCACGTGACCAGGCAGGAATCACGCAGCTCAGCTGGCAATTGTCAAGCAGATGAGCCGACAGGAATCACGCAGCTCAGATGGCAATTGTCATGCAGATGAGCCGGCAGGAATCACGCAGCTCAGCAGGCCCTGATCACGTGATTCTGCAGGCACTGATCACGTGGGTGATCAAGTCCAGATCACGTGACTGAGCATGCACTGATCACGTGGCTATCATGCACTGATGACGTGACTGCGCATGCACTGATGACGTGGCTGATCAGGCACTGATCACATGGCTCATCATGCACTGATCACGTGTTTATCAGGCAATGATCAGTGACTGACAGGCGCTGATCATGGGACTGTGCACGCACTGATCACGTGGCTATCATGCACTGATCACGTGACTGCGCATGCACTGATGACGTGGCTGTTCGGGCACTGATCACGTGTTTATCAGGCAGTGATCAGTGACTGACAGGCGCTGATCAGGGGACTGTGCACGCACTGATCAGGTGGCTGATCAGGAACTGACCACCTGACTGCGCATGCAGTGATCACGTGGCTGGTCGTTCACTGATCACGTGTTTATCATACGGTGATCACGTGACTGAGAGGCGCTGATCACGTGACTGTGCCGTCAGTGATCACGTGGCTGAGCATGCACTGATATCGTGACTGAGCATGCACTGATCATGTGCCGGGAGCCGGGGAGGCATTCCACTCTGGACAAAGGTCATGAGGAAGGAGGCTCGGCATACGCAAATGCGGGATCGAGCCTCAGGAGTCCACCCGGATATTCTCGAGCATCTCCCCCAAAAAAACCAGAGTCTGCCTACTGTATTGCTTTGTGCTCTCACCTCTGATTTCACTGGGGGCTGTCCCCCACCACCATCTCGCTCTCTCTGTCAAAGAGTTAACTTACAGCTCCAATTCATAAAGTTCCTTGTCATTCTTCCCTTTAACTTCCAGCTGAGTCTCCATCTGGAGCGCGGAACCCACCACGCTCACTAATTATGCCTGGGCTGCTAAGACCCACTCGAGAAGGTGTCTAGGGTGAGGCACCTTTCGCTATTCGAGAGGGCGCCTGCGGCCTACGTAAGTGGTGCAAACTTCTTGTCTTGAAGTTTGATTGGTCTTCCGCGTAAACCAAGCTACTCAGTCTCTTTTCTCCACCGAATTTTCCTACTGAGCTCTCCTCATACTATTATTCTTGACATCTCTGATTAGCATATAAATAGTCGCCTAGGCCATCTCTCCTTCGAATACCCTGGATCAGTTGGGGCTGGTCCCCGGCAGGTGGCGACCGAACAGGGACCTCAGGAGGCGATACTCAAAGAGCTGAGCAGACACGAACCACGCAATCAGCAGGCAATAAGCATGGAGCTCAGCAGTGACGAATCATGCTGCTCAACTGGCAATAATCAAGCACGTGACCAGGCAGGAATCACGCAGCTCAGCTGGCAATTGTCAAGCAGATGAGCCGACAGGAATCACGCAGCTCAGATGGCAATTGTCATGCAGATGAGCCGGCAGGAATCACGCAGCTCAGCAGGCCCTGATCACGTGATTCTGCAGGCACTGATCACGTGGCTGATCAAGTACAGATCACGTAACTGAGCATGCACTGATCACGTGGCTATCATGCACTGATGACGTGACTGCGCATGCACTGATGACGTGGCAGATCAGGCACTGATCACATGGCTCATCATGCACTGATCCCGTGTTTATCAGGCAATGATCAGTGACTGACAGGCGCTGATCATGGGACTGTGCACGCACTGATCACGTGGCTATCATGCACTGATCACGTGACTGCGCATGCACTGATGACGTGGCTGTTCGGGCACTGATCACGTGTTTATCAGGCAGTGATCAGTGACTGACAGGCGCTGATCAGGGGACTGTGCACGCACTGATCAGGTGGCTGATCAGGAACTGACCACCTGACTGCGCATGCAGTGATCACGTGGCTGGTCGTTCACTGATCACGTGTTTATCATACGGTGATCACGTGACTGAGAGGCGCTGATCACGTGACTGTGCCGTCAGTGATCACGTGGCTGAGCATGCACTGATATCGTGACTGAGCATGCACTGATCATGTGCAGGGGGCCGGGGAGGCATTCCACTCTGGACAAAGGTCATGAGGAAGGAGGCTCGGCATACGCAAATGCGGGATCGAGCCTCAGGAGTCCACCCGGATATTTTCGAGCATCTCCCCCCAAAAAACCCAGAGTCTGCCTACTGTATTGCTTTGTGCTCTCACCTCTGATTTCACTGGGGGCTGTCCCCACCACCATCTCACTCTCTCTGTCAAAGAGTTAACTTACAGCTCCAATTCATAAAGTTCCTTGTCATTCTTCCCTTTAACTTCCAGCTGAGTCTCCATCTGGAGCGCGGAACCCACCACGCTCACTAATTATGCCTGGGCTGCTAAGACCCACTCGAGAAGGTGTCTAGGGTGAGGCACCTTTCGCTATTCGAGAGGGCGCCTGCGGCCTACCTAAGTGGTGCAAACTTCTTGTCTTGAAGTTTGATTGGTCTTCCACGTAAACCAAGCTACTCAGTCTCTTTTCTCCACCGAATTTTCCTACTGAGCTCTCCTCATACTATTATTCTTGACATCTCTGATTAGCATATAAATAGTCGCCTAGGCCATCTCTCCTTCGAATACCCTGGATCAGTTGGGGCTGGTCCCCGGCAGGTGGCGACCGAACAGGGACCTCAGGAGGCGATACTCAAAGAGCTGAGCAGACACGAACCACGCAATCAGCAGGCAATAAGCATGGAGCTCAGCAGTGACGAATCATGCTGCTCAACTGGCAATAATCAAGCACGTGACCAGGCAGGAATCACGCAGCTCAGCTGGCAATTGTCAAGCAGATGAGCCGACAGGAATCACGCAGCTCAGATGGCAATTGTCATGCAGATGAGCCGGCAGGAATCACGCAGCTCAGCAGGCCCTGATCACGTGATTCTGCAGGCACTGATCACCTGGCTGATCAAGTCCAGATCACGTGACTGAGCATGCACTGATCACGTGGCTATCATGCACTGATGACGTGACTGCGCATGCACTGATGACGTGGCTGATCAGGCACTGATCACATGGCTCATCATGCACTGATCACGTGTTTATCAGGCAATGATCAGTGACTGACAGGCGCTGATCATGGGACTGTGCACGCACTGATCACGTGGCTATCATGCACTGATCACGTGACTGCGCATGCACTGATGACGTGGCTGTTCGGGCACTGATCACGTGTTTATCAGGCAGTGATCAGTGACTGACAGGCGCTGATCAGGGGACTGTGCACGCACTGATCAGGTGGCTGATCAGGAACTGACCACCTGACTGCGCATGCAGTGATCACGTGGCTGGTCGTTCACTGATCACGTGTTTATCATACGGTGATCACGTGACTGAGAGGCGCTGATCACGTGACTGTGCCGTCAGTGATCACGTGGCTGAGCAGGCACTGATATCGTGACTGAGCATGCACTGATCATGTGCCGGGAGCCGGGGAGGCATTCCACTCTGGACAAAGGTCATGAGGAAGGAGGCTCGGCATACGCAAATGCGGGATCGAGCCTCAGGAGTCCACCCGGATATTCTCGAGCATCTCCCCCAAAAAAACCCAGAGTCTGCCTACTGTATTGCTTTGTGCTCTCACCTCTGATTTCACTGGGGGCTGTCCCCCACCACCATCTCGCTCTCTCTGTCAAAGAGTTAACTTACAGCTCCAATTCATAAAGTTCCTTGTCATTCTTCCCTTTAACTTCCAGCTGAGTCTCCATCTGGAGCGCGGAACCCACCACGCTCACTAATTATGCCTGGGCTGCTAAGACCCACTCGAGAAGGTGTCTAGGGTGAGGCACCTTTCGCTATTCGAGAGGGCGCCTGCGGCCTACGTAAGTGGTGCAAACTTCTTGTCTTGAAGTTTGATTGGTCTTCCGCGTAAACCAAGCTACTCAGTCTCTTTTCTCCACCGAATTTTCCTACTGAGCTCTCCTCATACTATTATTCTTGACATCTCTGATTAGCATATAAATAGTCGCCTAGGCCATCTCTCCTTCGAATACCCTGGATCAGTTGGGGCTGGTCCCCGGCAGGTGGCGACCGAACAGGGACCTCAGGAGGCGATACTCAAAGAGCTGAGCAGACACGAACCACGCAATCAGCAGGCAATAAGCATGGAGCTCAGCAGTGACGAATCATGCTGCTCAACTGGCAATAATCAAGCACGTGACCAGGCAGGAATCACGCAGCTCAGCTGGCAATTGTCAAGCAGATGAGCCGACAGGAATCACGCAGCTCAGCTGGCAATTGTCATGCAGATGAGCCGGCAGGAATCACGCAGCTCAGCAGGCCCTGATCACGTGACTCTGCAGGCACTGATCACCTGGCTGATCAAGTCCAGATCACGTGACTGAGCATGCACTGATCACGTGGCTATCATGCACTGATGACGTGACTGCGCATGCACTGATGACGTGGCTGATCGGGCACTGATCACATGGCTCATCATGCACTGATCACGTGTTTATCAGGCAATGATCAGTGACTGACAGGCGCTGATCATGGGACTGTGCACGCACTGATCACGTGGCTATCATGCACTGATCACGTGACTGCGCATGCACTGATGACGTGGCTGTTCGGGCACTGATCACGTGTTTATCAGGCAGTGATCAGTGACTGACAGGCGCTGATCAGGGGACTGTGCACGCACTGATCAGGTGGCTGATCAGGAACTGACCACCTGACCGCGCATGCAGTGATCACGTGGCTGGTCGTTCACTGATCACGTGTTTATCATACGGTGATCACGTGACTGAGAGGCGCTGATCACGTGACTGTGCCGTCAGTGATCACGTGGCTGAGCATGCACTGATATCGTGACTGAGCATGCACTGATCATGTGCCGGGAGCCGGGGAGGCATTCCACTCTGGACAAAGGTCATGAGGAAGGAGGCTCGGCATACGCAAATGCGGGATCGAGCCTCAGGAGTCCACCCGGATATTTTCGAGCATCTCCCCCCAAAAAACCCAGAGTCTGCCTACTGTATTGCTTTGTGCTCTCACCTCTGATTTCACTGGGGGCTGTCCCCCACCACCATCTCGCTCTCTCTGTCAAAGAGTTAACTTACAGCTCCAATTCATAAAGTTCCTTGTCATTCTTCCCTTTAACTTCCAGCTGAGTCTCCATCTGGAGCGCGGAACCCACCACGCTTACTAATTATGCCTGGGCTGCTAAGACCCACTCGAGAAGGTGTCTAGGGTGAGGCACCTTTCGCTATTCGAGAGAGCGCCTGCGGCCTACGTAAGTGGTGCAAACTTCTTTTCTTGAAGTTTGATTGGTCTTCCGCGTAAACCAAGCTACTCAGTCTCTTTTCTCCACCGAATTTTCCTACTGAGCTCTCCTCATACTATTATTCTTGACATCTATGATTAGCATATAAATAGTCGCCTAGGCCATCTCTCCTTCGAATACCCTGGATCAGTTGGGGCTGGTCCCCGGCAGGTGGCGACCGAACAGGGACCTCAGGAGGCGATACTCAAAGAGCTGAGCAGACACGAACCACGCAATCAGCAGGCAATAAGCATGGAGCTCAGCAGTGACGAATCATGCTGCGCAACTGGCAATAATCAAGCACGTGACCAGGCAGGAATCACGCAGCTCAGCTGGCAATTGTCAAGCAGATGAGCCGACAGGAATCACGCAGCTCAGATGGCAATTGTCATGCAGATGAGCCGGCAGGAATCACGCAGCTCAGCAGGCCCTGATCACGTGACTCTGCAGGCACTGATCACCTGGCTGATCAAGTCCAGATCACGTGACTGAGCATGCACTGATCACGTGGCTATCATGCACTGATGACGTGACTGCGCATGCACTGATGACGTGGCTGATCGGGCACTGATCACATGGCTCATCATGCACTGATCACGTGTTTATCAGGCAATGATCAGTGACTGACAGGCGCTGATCATGGGACTGTGCACGCTGATCACGTGGCTATCATGCACTGATCACGTGACTGCGCATGCACTGATGACGTGGCTGTTCGGGCACTGATCACGTGTTTATCAGGCAGTGATCAGTGACTGACAGGCGCTGATCAGGGGACTGTGCACGCACTGATCAGGTGGCTGATCAGGAACTGACCACCTGACTGCGCATGCAGTGATCACGTGGCTGGTCGTTCACTGATCACGTGTTTATCATACGGTGATCACGTGACTGAGAGGCGCTGATCACGTGACTGTGCCGTCAGTGATCACGTGGCTGAGCATGCACTGATATCGTGACTGAGCATGCACTGATCATGTGCCGGGAGCCGGGGAGGCATTCCACTCTGGACAAAGGTCATGAGGAAGGAGGCTCGGCATACGCAAATGCGGGATCGAGCCTCAGGAGTCCACCCGGATATTCTCGAGCATCTCCCCCAAAAAACCCAGAGTCTGCCTACTGTATTGCTTTGTGCTCTCACCTCTGATTTCACTGGGGGCTGTCCCCCACCACCATCTCGCTCTCTCTGTCAAAGAGTTAACTTACAGCTCCAATTCATAAAGTTCCTTGTCATTCTTCCCTTTAACTTCCAGCTGAGTCTCCATCTGGAGCGCGGAACCCACCACGCTCACTAATTATGCCTGGGCTGCTAAGACCCACTCGAGAAGGTGTCTAGGCTGAGGCACCTTTCGCTATTCGAGAGGGCGCCTGCGGCCTACGTAAGTGGTGCAAACTTCTTGTCTTGAAGTTTGATTGGTCTTCCGCGTAAACCAAGCTACTCAGTCTCTTTTCTCCACCGAATTTTCCTACTGAGCTCTCCTCATACTATTATTCTTGACATCTCTGATTAGCATATAAATAGTCGCCTAGGCCATCTCTCCTTCGAATACCCTGGATCAGTTGGGGCTGGTCCCCGGCAGGTGGCGACCGAACAGGGACCTCAGGAGGCGATACTCAAAGAGCTGAGCAGACACGAACCACGCAATCAGCAGGCAATAAGCATGGAGCTCAGCAGTGACGAATCATGCTGCTCAACTGGCAATAATCAAGCACGTGACCAGGCAGGAATCACGCAGCTCAGCTGGCAATTGTCAAGCAGATGAGCCGACAGGAATCACGCAGCTCAGCTGGCAATTGTCATGCAGATGAGCCGGCAGGAATCACGCAGCTCAGCAGGCCCTGATCACGTGACTCTGCAGGCACTGATCACGTGGCTGATCAAGTCCAGATCACGTGACTGAGCATGCACTGATCACGTGGCTATCATGCACTGATGACGTGACTGCGCATGCACTGATGACGTGGCTGATCAGGCACTGATCACATGGCTCATCATGCACTGATCACGTGTTTATCAGGCAATGATCAGTGACTGACAGGCGCTGATCAACCAGGACTGATGCACGCACTGATCAGGTGGTCAGGGCAACCACCTGACTGTGCATGCAGTGATCACATGGCTGGTCGTTCACTGATCACGTGTTTATCATACGGTGATCACGTGACTGAGAGGCGCTGATCACGTGACTGTGCCGTCAGTGATCACGTGGCTGAGCATGCACTGATATCGTGACTGAGCATGCACTGATCATGTGCCGGGAGCCGGGGAGGCATTCCACTCTGGACAAAGGTCATGAGGAAGGAGGCTCGGCATACGCAAATGCGGGATCGAGCCTCAGGAGTCCACCCGGATATTCTCGAGCATCTCCCCCAAAAGAGTCTGCCTACTGTATTGCTTTGTGCTCTCACCTCTGATTTCACTGGGGGCTGTCCCCACCACCATCTCGCTCTCTCTGTCAAAGAGTTAACTTACAGCTCCAATTCATAAAGTTCCTTGTCATTCTTCCCTTTAACTTCCAGCTGAGTCTCCATCTGGAGCGCGGAACCCACCACGCTCACTAATTATGCCTGGGCTGCTAAGACCCACTCGAGAAGGTGTCTAGGGTGAGGCACCTTTCGCTATTCGAGAGGGCGCCTGCGGCCTACGTAAGTGGTGCAAACTTCTTGTCTTGAAGTTTGATTGGTCTTCCGCGTAAACCAAGCTACTCAGTCTCTTTTCTCCACCGAATTTTCCTACTGAGCTCTCCTCATACTATTATTCTTGACATCTCTGATTAGCATATAAATAGTCGCCTAGGCCATCTCTCCTTCGAATACCCTGGATCAGTTGGGGCTGGTCCCCGGCAGGTGGCGACCGAACAGGGACCTCAGGAGGCGATACTCAAAGAGCTGAGCAGACACGAACCACGCAATCAGCAGGCAATAAGCATGGAGCTCAGCAGTGACGAATCATGCTGCTCAACTGGCAATAATCAAGCACGTGACCAGGCAGGAATCACGCAGCTCAGCTGGCAATTGTCAAGCAGATGAGCCGACAGGAATCACGCAGCTCAGATGGCAATTGTCATGCAGATGAGCCGGCAGGAATCACGCAGCTCAGCAGGCCCTGATCACGTGACTCTGCAGGCACTGATCACCTGGCTGATCAAGTCCAGATCACGTGACTGAGCAGGCACTGATCACGTGGCTATCATGCACTGATGACGTGACTGCGCATGCACTGATGACGTGGCTGATCAGGCACTGATCACATGGCTCATCATGCACTGATCACGTGTTTATCAGGCAATGATCAGTGACTGACAGGCGCTGATCATGGGACTGTGCACGCACTGATCACGTGGCTATCATGCACTGATCACGTGACTGCGCATGCACTGATGACGTGGCTGTTCGGGCACTGATCACGTGTTTATCAGGCAGTGATCAGTGACTGACAGGCGCTGATCAGGGGACTGTGCACGCACTGATCAGGTGGCTGATCAGGAACTGACCACCTGACTGCGCATGCAGTGATCACGTGGCTGGTCGTTCACTGATCACGTGTTTATCATACGGTGATCACGTGACTGAGAGGCGCTGATCACGTGACTGTGCCGTCAGTGATCACGTGGCTGAGCATGCACTGATATCGTGACTGAGCATGCACTGATCATGTGCCGGGAGCCGGGAGGCATTCCACTCTGGACAAAGGTCATGAGGAAGGAGGCTCGGCATACGCAAATGCGGGATCGAGCCTCAGGAGTCCACCCGGATATTCTCGAGCATCTCCCCCAAAAACCAGAGTCTGCCTACTGTATTGCTTTGTGCTCTCACCTCTGATTTCACTGGGGGCTGTCCCCCACCACCATCTCGCTCTCTCTGTCAAAGAGTTAACTTACAGCTCCAATTCATAAAGTTCCTTGTCATTCTTCCCTTTAACTTCCAGCTGAGTCTCCATCTGGAGCGCGGAACCCACCACGCTCACTAATTATGCCTGGGCTGCTAAGACCCATTCGAGAAGGTGTCTAGGGTGAGGCACCTTTCGCTATTCGAGAGGCGCCTGCGGCCTACGTAAGTGGTGCAAACTTCTTGTCTTGAAGTTTGATTGGTCTTCCGCGTAAACCAAGCTACTCAGTCTCTTTTCTCCACCGAATTTTCCTACTGAGCTCTCCTCATACTATTATTCTTGACATCTCTGATTAGCATATAAATAGTCGCCTAGGCCATCTCTCCTTCGAATACCCTGGATCAGTTGGGGCTGGTCCCCGGCAGGTGGCGACCGAACAGGGACCTCAGGAGGCGATACTCAAAGAGCTGAGCAGACACGAACCACGCAATCAGCAGGCAATAAGCATGGAGCTCAGCAGTGACGAATCATGCTGCTCAACTGGCAATAATCAAGCACGTGACCAGGCAGGAATCACGCAGCTCAGCTGGCAATTGTCAAGCAGATGAGCCGACAGGAATCACGCAGCTCAGATGGCAATTGTCATGCAGATGAGCCGGCAGGAATCACGCAGCTCAGCAGGCCCTGATCACGTGATTCTGCAGGCACTGATCACCTGGCTGATCAAGTACAGATCACGTGACTGAGCATGCACTGATCACGTGGCTATCATGCACTGATGACGTGACTGCGCATGCACTGATGGCGTGGCTGATCAGGCACTGATCACATGGCTCATCATGCACTGATCACGTGTTTATCAGGCAGTGATCAGTGACTGACAGGCGCTGATCATGGGACTGTGCACGCACTGATCACGTGGCTGATCATGAACTGACCACCTGACTGCGCATGCACTGATGACGTGGCTGGTCGTTCACTGATCACGTGTTTATCATACGGTGATCACGTGACTGAGAGGCGCTGATCACGTGACTGTGCCGTCAGTGATCACGTGGCTGAGCATGCACTGATATCGTGACTGAGCATGCACTGATCATGTGCCGGGGGCCGGGGAGGCATTCCACTCTGGACAAAGGTCATGAGGAAGGAGGCTCGGCATACGCAAATGCGGGATCGAGCCTCAGGAGTCCACCCGGATATTCTCGAGCATCTCCCCCAAAACCAGAGTCTGCCTACTGTATTGCTTTGTGCTCTCACCTCTGATTTCACTGGGGGCTGTCCCCCACCATCTCGCTCTCTCTGTCAAAGAGTGAACTTACAGCTCCAATTCATAAAGTTCCTTGTCATTCTTCCCTTTAACTTCCAGCTGAGTCTCCATCTGGAGCGCGGAACCCACCACGCTCACTAATTATGCCTGGGCTGCTAAGACCCACTCGAGAAGGTGTCTAGGGTGAGGCACCTTTCGCTAGTCGAGAGGGCGCCTGCGGCCTACGTAAGTGGTGCAAACTTCTTGTCTTGAAGTTTGATTGGTCTTCCGCGTAAACCAAGCTACTCAGTCTCTTTTCTCCACCGAATTTTCCTACTGAGCTCTCCTCATACTATTATTCTTGACATCTCTGATTAGCATATAAATAGTCGCCTAGGCCATCTCTCCTTCGAATACCCTGGATCAGTTGGGGCTGGTCCCCGGCAGGTGGCGACCGAACAGGGACCTCAGGAGGCGATACTCAAAGAGCTGAGCAGACACGAACCACGCAATCAGCAGGCAATAAGCATGGAGCTCAGCAGTGACGAATCATGCTGCTCAACTGGCAATAATCTGGCACGTGACCAGGCAGGAATCACGCAGCTCAGCTGGCAATTGTCAAGCAGATGAGCCGACAGGAATCACGCAGCTCAGATGGCAATTGTCATGCAGATGAGCCGGCAGGAATCACGCAGATCAGCAGGCCCTGATCACGTGATTCTGCAGGCACTGATCACCTGGCTGATCAAGTACACATCACGTGACTGAGCATGCACTGATCACGTGGCTATCATGCACTGATGACGTGACTGCGCATGCACTGATGACGTGGCTGATCAGGCACTGATCACATGGCTCATCATGCACTGATCACGTGTTTATCAGGCAATGATCAGTGACTGACAGGCGCTGATCAGGGGACTGTGCACGCACTGATCACGTGGCTATCATGCACTGATCACGTGACTGCGCATGCACTGATGACGTGGCTGTTCGGGCACTGATCACGTGTTTATCAGGCAGTGATCAGTGACTGACAGGCGCTGATCAGGGGACTGTGCACGCACTGATCAGGTGGCTGATCAGGAACTGACCACCTGACTGCGCATGCAGTGATCACGTGGCTGGTCGTTCACTGATCACGTGTTTATCATACGGTGATCACGTGACTGAGAGGCGCTGATCACGTGACTGTGCCGTCAGTGATCACGTGGCTGAGCATGCACTGATATCGTGACTGAGCATGCACTGATCATGTGCCGGGAGCCGGGAGGCATTCCACTCTGGACAAAGGTCATGAGGAAGGAGGCTCGGCATACGCAAATGCGGGATCGAGCCTCAGGAGTCCACCCGGATATTCTCGAGCATCTCCCCCAAAAAAACCAGAGTCTGCCTACTGTATTGCTTTGTGCTCTCACCTCTGATTTCACTGGGGGCTGTCCCCCACCACCATCTCGCTCTCTCTGTCAAAGAGTTAACTTACAGCTCCAATTCATAAAGTTCCTTGTCATTCTTCCCTTTAACTTCCAGCTGAGTCTCCATCTGGAGCGCGGAACCCACCACGCTCACTAATTATGCCTGGGCTGCTAAGACCCACTCGAGAAGGTGTCTAGGGTGAGGCACCTTTCGCTATTCGAGAGGGCGCCTGCGGCCCACGTAAGTGGTGCAAACTTCTTGTCTTGAAGTTTGATTGGTCTTCCGCGTAAACCAAGCTACTCAGTCTCTTTTCTCCACCGAATTTTCCTACTGAGCTCTCCTCATACTATTATTCTTGACATCTCTGATTAGCATATAAATAATCGCCTAGGCCATCTCTCCTTCGAATACCCTGGATCAGTTGGGGCTGGTCCCCGGCAGGTGGCGACCGAACAGGGACCTCAGGAGGCGATACTCAAAGAGCTGAGCAGACACGAACCACGCAATCAGCAGGCAATAAGCATGGAGCTCAGCAGTGACGAATCATGCTGCTCAACTGGCAATAATCAAGCACGTGACCAGGCAGGAATCACGCAGCTCAGCTGGCAATTGTCAAGCAGATGAGCCGACAGGAATCACGCAGCTCAGATGGCAATTGTCATGCAGATGAGCCGGCAGGAATCACGCAGCTCAGCAGGCCCTGATCACGTGACTCTGCAGGCACTGATCACCTGGCTGATCAAGTCCAGATCACGTGACTGAGCATGCACTGATCACGTGGCTATCATGCACTGATGACGTGACTGCGCATGCACTGATGACGTGGCTGATCGGGCACTGATCACATGGCTCATCATGCACTGATCACGTGTTTATCAGGCAATGATCAGTGACTGACAGGCGCTGATCATGGGACTGTGCACGCACTGATCACGTGGCTATCATGCACTGATCACGTAACTGCGCATGCACTGATGACCTGGCTGTTCGGGCACTGATCACGTGTTTATCAGGCAGTGATCAGTGACTGACAGGCGCTGATCAGGGGACTGTGCACGCACTGATCAGGTGGCTGATCAGGAACTGACCACCTGACCTCGCATGCAGTGATCACGTGGCTGGTCGTTCACTGATCACGTGTTTATCATACGGTGATCACGTGACTGAGAGGCGCTGATCACGTGACTGTGCCGTCAGTGATCACGTGGCTGAGCATGCACTGATATCGTGACTGAGCATGCACTGATCATGTGCCGGGAGCCGGGGAGGCATTCCACTCTGGACAAAGGTCATGAGGAAGGAGGCTCGGCATACGCAAATGCGGGATCGAGCCTCAGGAGTCCACCCGGATATTCTCGAACATCTCCCCCCAAAAAAAACCGGAGTCTGCCTACTGTATTGCTTTGTGCTCTCACCTCTGATTTCACTGGGGGCTGTCCCCCACCACCATCTCGCTCTCTCTGTCAAAGAGTTAACTTACAGCTCCAATTCATAAAGTTCCTTGTCATTCTTCCCTTTAACTTCCAGCTGAGTCTCCATCTGGAGCGCGGAACCCACCACGCTTACTAATTATGCCTGGGCTGCTAAGACCCACTCGAGAAGGTGTCTAGGGTGAGGCACCTTTCGCTATTCGAGAGGGCGCCTGCGGCCTACGTAAGTGGTGCAAACTTCTTGTCTTGAAGTTTGATTGGTCTTCCGCGTAAACCAAGCTACTCAGTCTCTTTTCTCCACCGAATTTTCTACTGAGCTCTCCTCATACTATTATTCTTGACATCTCTGATTAGCATATAAATAGTCGCCTAGGCCATCTCTCCTTCGAATACCCTGGATCAGTTGGGGCTGGTCCCCGGCAGGTGGCGACCTAACAGGGACCTCAGGAGGCGATACTCAAAGAGCTGAGCAGACACGAACCACGCAATCAGCAGGCAATAAGCATGGAGCTCAGCAGTGACGAATCATGCTGCTCAACTGGCAATAATCAAGCACGTGACCAGGCAGGAATCACGCAGCTCCGCTGGCAATTGTCAAGCAGATGAGCCGACAGGAATCACGCAGCTCAGCTGGCAATTGTCATGCAGATGAGCCGGCAGGAATCACGCAGCTCAGCAGGCCCTGATCACGTGACTCTGCAGGCACTGATCACGTGGCTGATCAAGTCCAGATCACGTGACTGAGCATGCACTGATCACGTGGCTATCATGCACTGATGACGTGACTGCGCATGCACTGATGGCGTGGCTGATCGGGCACTGATCACATGGCTCATCATGCACTGATCACGTGTTTATCAGGCAATGATCAGTGACTGACAGGCGCTGATCATGGGACTGTGCACGCACTGATCACGTGGCTATCATGCACTGATCACGTAACTGCGCATGCACTGATGACCTGGCTGTTCGGGCACTGATCACGTGTTTATCAGGCAGTGATCAGTGACTGACAGGCGCTGATCAGGGGACTGTGCACGCACTGATCAGGTGGCTGATCAGGAACTGACCACCTGACCGCGCATGCAGTGATCACGTGGCTGGTCGTTCACTGATCACGTGTTTATCATACGGTGATCACGTGACTGAGAGGCGCTGATCACGTGACTGTGCCGTCAGTGATCACGTGGCTGAGCAGGCACTGATATCGTGACTGAGCATGCACTGATCATGTGCCGGGAGCCGGGGAGGCATTCCACTCTGGACAAAGGTCATGAGGAAGGAGGCTCGGCATACGCAAATGCGGGATCGAGCCTCAGGAGTCCACCCGGATATTCTCGAGCATCTCCCCCAAAAACCAGAGTCTGCCTACTGTATTGCTTTGTGCTCTCACCTCTGATTTCACTGGGGGCTGTCCCCCACCACCATCTCGCTCTCTCTGTCAAAGAGTTAACTTACAGCTCCAATTCATAAAGTTCCTTGTCATTCTTCCCTTTAACTTCCAGCTGAGTCTCCATCTGGAGCGCGGAACCCACCACGCTTACTAATTATGCCTGGGCTGCTAAGACCCACTCGAGAAGGTGTCTAGGGTGAGGCACCTTTCGCTATTCGAGAGGGCGCCTGCGGCCTGCAAGTGGTGCAAACTTCTTGTCTTGAAGTTTGATTGGTCTTCCGCGTAAACCAAGCTACTCAGTCTCTTTTCTCCACCGAATTTTCCTACTGAGCTCTCCTCATACTATTATTCTTGACATCTCTGATTAGCATATAAATAGTCGCCTAGGCCATCTCTCCTTCGAATACCCTGGATCAGTTGGGGCTGGTCCCCGGCAGGTGGCGACCAAACAGGGACCTCAGGAGGCGATACTCAAAGAGCTGAACAGACACGAACCACGCAATCAGCAGGCAATAAGCATGGAGCTCAGCAGTGACGAATCATGCTGCTCAACTGGCAATAATCAAGCACGTGACCAGGCAGGAATCACGCAGCTCAGCTGGCAATTGTCAAGCAGATGAGCCGACAGGAATCACGCAGCTCAGATGGCAATTGTCATGCAGATGAGCCGGCAGGAATCACGCAGCTCAGCAGGCCCTGATCACGTGACTCTGCAGGCACTGATCACGTGGCTGATCAAGTCCAGATCACGTGACTGAGCATGCACTGATCACGTGGCTATCATGCACTGATGACGTGACTGCGCATGCACTGATGACGTGGCTGATCGGGCACTGATCACATGGCTCATCATGCACTGATCACGTGTTTATCAGGCAATGATCAGTGACTGACAGGCGCTGATCATGGGACTGTGCACGCACTGATCACGTGGCTATCATGCACTGATCACGTGACTGCGCATGCACTGATGGCGTGGCTGTTCGGGCACTGATCACGTGTTTATCAGGCAGTGATCAGTGACTGACAGGCGCTGATCAGGGGACTGTGCACGCACTGATCAGGTGGCTGATCAGGAACTGACCACCTGACCGCGCATGCAGTGATCACGTGGCTGGTCGTTCACTGATCACGTGTTTATCATACGGTGATCACGTGACTGAGAGGCGCTGATCACGTGACTGTGCCGTCAGTGATCACGTGGCTGAGCAGGCACTGATATCGTGACTGAGCATGCACTGATCATGTGCCGGGAGCCGGGAGGCATTCCACTCTGGACAAAGGTCATGAGGAAGGAGGCTCGGCATACGCAAATGCGGGATCGAGCCTCAGGAGTCCACCCGGATATTCTCGAGCATCTCCCCAAAAACCGGAGTCTGCCTACTGTATTGCTTTGTGCTCTCACCTCTGATTTCACTGGGGGCTGTCCCCCACCACCATCTCGCTCTCTCTGTCAAAGAGTTAACTTACAGCTCCAATTCATAAAGTTCCTTGTCATTCTTCCCTTTAACTTCCAGCTGAGTCTCCATCTGGAGCGCGGAACCCACCACGCTTACTAATTATGCCTGGGCTGCTAAGACCCACTCGAGAAGGTGTCTAGGGTGAGGCACCTTTCGCTATTCGAGAGGGCGCCTGCGGCCTACGTAAGTGGTGCAAACTTCTTGTCTTGAAGTTTGATTGGTCTTCCGCGTAAACCAAGCTACTCAGTCTCTTTTCTCCACCGAATTTTCCTACTGAGCTCTCCTCATACTATTATTCTTGACATCTCTGATTAGCATATAAATAGTCGCCTAGGCCATCTCTCCTTCGAATACCCTGGATCAGTTGGGGCTGGTCCCCGGCAGGTGGCGACCGAACAGGGACCTCAGGAGGCGATACTCAAAGAGCTGAGCAGACACGAACCACGCAATCAGCAGGCAATAAGCATGGAGCTCAGCAGTGACGAATCATGCTGCTCAACTGGCAATAATCAAGCACGTGACCAGGCAGGAATCACGCAGCTCAGCTGGCAATTGTCAAGCAGATGAGCCGACAGGAATCACGCAGCTCAGATGGCAATTGTCATGCAGATGAGCCGGCAGGAATCACGCAGCTCAGCAGGCCCTGATCACGTGACTCTGCAGGCACTGATCACGTGGCTGATCAAGTCCAGATCACGTGACTGAGCATGCACTGATCACGTGGCTATCATGCACTGATGACGTGACTGCGCATGCACTGATGACGTGGCTGATCGGGCACTGATCACATGGCTCATCATGCACTGATCACGTGTTTATCAGGCAATGATCAGTGACTGACAGGCGCTGATCATGGGACTGTGCACGCACTGATCACGTGGCTATCATGCACTGATCACGTGACTGCGCATGCACTGATGACGTGGCTGTTCGGGCACTGATCACGTGTTTATCAGGCAGTGATCAGTGACTGACAGGCGCTGATCAGGGGACTGTGCACGCACTGATCAGGTGGCTGATCAGGAACTGACCACCTGACTGCGCATGCAGTGATCACGTGGCTGGTCGTTCACTGATCACGTGTTTATCATACGGTGATCACGTGACTGAGAGGCGCTGATCACGTGACTGTGCCGTCAGTGATCACGTGGCTGAGCAGGCACTGATATCGTGACTGAGCATGCACTGATCATGTGCGGGGAGGCATTCCACTCTGGACAAAGGTCATGAGGAAGGAGGCTCGGCATACGCAAATGCGGGATCGAGCCTCAGGAGTCCACCCGGATATTCTCGAGCATCTCCCCCAAAAAAACCGGAGTCTGCCTACTGTATTGCTTTGTGCTCTCACCTCTGATTTCACTGGGGCTGTCCCCCACCACCATCTCGCTCTCTCTGTCAAAGAGTTAACTTACAGCTCCAATTCATAAAGTTCCTTGTCATTCTTCCCTTTAACTTCCAGCTGAGTCTCCATCTGGAGCGCGGAACCCACCACGCTTACTAATTATGCCTGGGCTGCTAAGACCCACTCGAGAAGGTGTCTAGGGTGAGGCACCTTTCGCTATTCGAGAGGGCGCCTGCGGCCTACGTAAGTGGTGCAAACTTCTTGTCTTGAAGTTTGATTGGTCTTCCGCGTAAACCAAGCTACTCAGTCTCTTTTCTCCACCGAATTTTCCTACTGAGCTCTCCTCATACTATTATTCTTGACATCTCTGATTAGCATATAAATAGTCGCCTAGGCCATCTCTCCTTCGAATACCCTGGATCAGTTGGGGCTGGTCCCCGGCAGGTGGCGACCGAACAGGGACCTCAGGAGGCGATACTCAAAGAGCTGAGCAGACACGAACCACGCAATCAGCAGGCAATAAGCATGGAGCTCAGCAGTGACGAATCATGCTGCTCAACTGGCAATAATCAAGCACGTGACCAGGCAGGAATCACGCAGCTCAGCTGGCAATTGTCAAGCAGATGAGCCGACAGGAATCACGCAGCTCAGATGGCAATTGTCATGCAGATGAGCCGGCAGGAATCACGCAGCTCAGCAGGCCCTGATCACGTGACTCTGCAGGCACTGATCACGTGGCTGATCAAGTCCAGATCACGTGACTGAGCATGCACTGATCACGTGGCTATCATGCACTGATGACGTGACTGCGCATGCACTGATGACGTGGCTGATCGGGCACTGATCACATGGCTCATCATGCACTGATCACGTGTTTATCAGGCAATGATCAGTGACTGACAGGCGCTGATCATGGGACTGTGCACGCACTGATCACGTGGCTATCATGCACTGATCACGTGACTGCGCATGCACTGATGACGTGGCTGTTCGGGCACTGATCACGTGTTTATCAGGCAGTGATCAGTGACTGACAGGCGCTGATCAGGGGACTGTGCACTGATCAGGTGGCTGATCAGGAACTGACCACCTGACCGCGCATGCAGTGATCACGTGGCTGGTCGTTCACTGATCACGTGTTTATCATACGGTGATCACGTGACTGAGAGGCGCTGATCACGTGACTGTGCCGTCAGTGATCACGTGGCTGAGCAGGCACTGATATCGTGACTGAGCATGCACTGATCATGTGCCGGGAGCCGGGGAGGCATTCCACTCTGGACAAAGGTCATGAGGAAGGAGGCTCGGCATACGCAAATGCGGGATCGAGCCTCAGGAGTCCACCCGGATATTCTCGAGCATCTCCCCCCAAAAAACCCAGAGTCTGCCTACTGTATTGCTTTGTGCTCTCACCTCTGATTTCACTGGGGGCTGTCCCCCACCACCATCTCGCTCTCTCTGTCAAAGAGTTAACTTACAGCTCCAATTCATAAAGTTCCTTGTCATTCTTCCCTTTAACTTCCAGCTGAGTCTCCATCTGGAGCGCGGAACCCACCACGCTTACTAATTATGCCTGGGCTGCTAAGACCCACTCGAGAAGGTGTCTAGGGTGAGGCACCTTTCGCTATTCGAGAGGGCGCCTGCGGCCTACGTAAGTGGTGCAAACTTCTTGTCTTGAAGTTTGATTGGTCTTCCGCGTAAACCAAGCTACTCAGTCTCTTTTCTCCACCGAATTTTCCTACTGAGCTCTCCTCATACTATTATTCTTGACATCTCTGATTAGCATATAAATAGTCGCCTAGGCCATCTCTCCTTCGAATACCCTGGATCAGTTGGGGCTGGTCCCCGGCAGGTGGCGACCGAACAGGGACCTCAGGAGGCAATACTCAAAGAGCTGAGCAGACACGAACCACGCAATCAGCAGGCAATAAGCATGGAGCTCAGCAGTGACGAATCATGCTGCTCAACTGGCAATAATCAAGCACGTGACCAGGCAGGAATCACGCAGCTCAGCTGGCAATTGTCAAGCAGATGAGCCGACAGGAATCACGCAGCTCAGCTGGCAATTGTCATGCAGATGAGCCGGCAGGAATCACGCAGCTCAGCAGGCCCTGATCACGTGACTCTGCAGGCACTGATCACGTGGCTGATCAAGTCCAGATCACGTGACTGAGCATGCACTGATCACGTGGCTATCATGCACTGATGCGTGCACTGATCGTTGATCGATCACATGGCTCATCATGCACTGATCACGTGTTTATCAGGCAATGATCAGTGACTGACAGGCGCTGATCATGGGACTGTGCACGCACTGATCACGTGGCTATCATGCACTGATCACGTGACTGCGCATGCACTGATGACGTGGCTGTTCGGGCACTGATCACGTGTTTATCAGGCAGTGATCAGTGACTGACAGGCGCTGATCAGGGGACTGTGCACGCACTGATCAGGTGGCTGATCAGGAACTGACCACCTGACCGCGCATGCAGTGATCACGTGGCTGGTCGTTCACTGATCACGTGTTTATCATACGGTGATCACGTGACTGAGAGGCGCTGATCACGTGACTGTGCCGTCAGTGATCACGTGGCTGAGCAGGCACTGATATCGTGACTGAGCATGCACTGATCATGTGCCGGGGGCCGGGGAGGCATTCCACTCTGGACAAAGGTCATGAGGAAGGAGGCTCGGCATACGCAAATGCGGGATCGAGCCTCAGGAGTCCACCCGGATATTCTCGAGCATCTCCCCCAAAAAAACCGGAGTCTGCCTACTGTATTGCTTTGTGCTCTCACCTCTGATTTCACTGGGGGCTGTCCCCCACCACCATCTCGCTCTCTCTGTCAAAGAGTTAACTTACAGCTCCAATTCATAAAGTTCCTTGTCATTCTTCCCTTTAACTTCCAGCTGAGTCTCCATCTGGAGCGCGGAACCGCACTAATTATGCCTGGGCTGCTAAGACCCACTCGAGAAGGTGTCTAGGGTGAGGCACCTTTCGCTATTCGAGAGGCGCCTGCGGCCTACGTAAGTGGTGCAAACTTCTTGTCTTGAAGTTTGATTGGTCTTCCGCGTAAACCAAGCTACTCAGTCTCTTTTCTCCACCGAATTTTCCTGAGCTCTCCTCATACCTATTATTCTTGACATCTCTGATTAGCATATAAATGATGCCGCCTAGGCCATCTCTCCTTCGAATGCCCTGGATCAGTTGAGGCTGGTT